>NC_138303.1:103482500-103620000 GCF_965601325.2 Salmo salar | reverse complement strand
GCAAAGCAAAAATATGTAAACATTATTAAAGTGACTAGTGTTCCATTATTAAAGTGACTAATGTTCCATTATTAAAGTGGCCAGTGATTTCAAGTCTATGTATATAGGGCAGCAGCCTCTAAGGTGCAGGGTTACGTAACCGGGTGGAAGCTGCCTAGTGATGGCTGTTTAACAGTCTGATGGCCTTGAGATAGAAGCTGTTTTTCAGTCTCTCGGTCCCAGCTTTGATGCACCTGTACTGACATCGTCTTCTGGATGATAAGACAGTGGCTCAGGTGGTTGTTCTCCTTGATGAGCTCAGTTAAGGGTCTTATGTAAATAGGATATTTCCGGGGTTTTTTAACGTTTTTTTTACAAATTTGCAAACATTTCTAAAAACCTGGCTTTCCTTTGTCATTAACGGGTATTGTGCGTAGGCTGATGAGGAGGAAAAAAATAACAATTTAATATGTTTTAGAATAAGGCTGTAATGTAATAAAATGGTGTCTGAATCCTGCCCGAATACACAGTAAGTGGACATTATAAAGGGCCATATTTTTTTTAAACAAAACAATGGCCAGTTTGGGCCAGTTGAATGTTTTGTGGTAAAAACAAACATAATATGCTATGTTTGGCCCACAAATTCATAGTGTAGAGCTGATTGAGTTTGACACAGGCTTTTGGTTGGGAGTAGGCTGCTAAACGACAACGACTGAAGAGACAAATAATCCACTTGTTAAACTACATAACATTCTGCCAAAATGTTCTGATCACTACTAATAAATTTGTCAACAAGACAAGACGATCATGAGCAGCATTCAGCTCAACTTAGCTAACATTTTCACAGCCTAAATGTAGTCTAATCAATATCCAAACGGAGATTCAGTGAAAAGAAAAATCTGACATTGATTGGTTTCTCAAGACGATCGAGTCCCCATGCTGGTCTCAAAGCAACACAAAACGGTGCTGAGATAGTTGACCACACTGGGGGAGCCTATTGGTTCAAATGTTTTAGAACAATTGTATGACTTTGTGAAGGGCAGTAAGCAACAATTTAATGCCTTCAATTGCATTAGCCTACTTTATTCCCACAGTCATTATTTATGGATCCATCCAGTTGTGGTTGAGAAAACCATGCCTTGCAAAGTTTAGAACTGCCAGGAGGATAGTAGTAACGGGTGCTGCCTAGCAACCATCAGATTAAGAGTGTAGTGCGTGTCAATGCAGCCTTTTATACCTTTTATGTATAAAGAAAAGTTGACAAAAAGATGGATGGATGCCAAAGTTGGCGGGAAAACATATTGGTTTGGAAGGTGTTGTTCATCTGTCCCTGCCTCACTCTTTCTCTGTCCCTCTCCCTTCCACTCGCTGCCTTTTCCCCTTCCATCTCTATGTCTGTCTCCCTCTATATCCCCCCTTCCTCACCCCTCTGTCCCTCTATGGGCTCTTCACAGTACACTACTATGTCTGTCTCCCTCTATATCCCCCCTCCCTCACCCCTCTGTCCCTCTATGGGCACTTCACAGTACACTACTATGTCTGTCTCCCTCTATATCCCCCCTTCCTCACCCCTCTGTCCCTCTATGGGCTCTTCACAGTACACTACTATGTCTGTCTCCCTCTATATCCCCCCTTCCTCACCCCTCTGTCCCTCTATGGGCTCTTCACAGTACACTACTATGTCTGTCTCCCTCTATATCCCCCCTTCCTCACCCCTCTGTCCCTCTATGGGCTCTTCACAGTACACTACTATGTCTGTCTCCCTCTATATCCCCCCTTCCTCACCCCTCTGTCCCTCTATGGGCTCTTCACAGTACACTACTATGTCTGTCTCCCTCTATATCCCCCCTTCCTCACCCCTCTGTCCCTCTATGGGCCTCTTCACAGTACACTACTATGTCTGTCTCCCTCTATATCCCCCCTCCCTCACCCCTCTGTCCCTCTATGGGCCTCTTCACAGTACACTACTATGTCTGTCTCCCTCTATATCCCCCCTCCCTCACCCCTCTGTCCCTCTATGGGCTCTTCACAGTACACTACTATGTCTGTCTCCCTCTATATCCCCCCTTCCTCACCCCTCTGTCCCTCTATGGGCCACTTCACAGTACACTACTATGAGGAGACAAACTAGGTCCACGAGAGAGACTTGTGTCGTGTAAAGAGTTGGATCTAGATTCAAATCTGTCTTTAAGAGATGTCACCCACACTACATCCGGAGGTCTACCCCACATACCCCCTCTGACTGGTACAGTGTAAAGACTACAACTCTCCCACACTACTACACCACATACCCCCTCTGACTGGTACAGTGTAAAGACTACAACTCTCCCACACTACTACACCACATACCCCCTCTGACTGGTACAGTGTAAAGACTACAACTCTCCCACACTACTACACCACATACCCCCTCTGACTGGTACAGTGTAAAGACTACGACTCTCCCACACTACTACACCACATACCCCCTCTGACTGGTACAGTGTAAAGACTACAACTCTCCCACACTACTACACCACATACCCCCTCTGACTGGTACAGTGTAAAGACTACGACTCTCCCACACTACTACACCACATACCCCCTCTGACTGGTACAGTGTAAAGACTACGACTCTCCCACAACACATTTTACCTTAACTACCTTAATACCTGTAGACAACATTTTTGCTCTGTTAGCCAAATTGAAAATGAAAGGCTTTTAAAATAGCCACACATTTGTGAATCATTGCATTAACCAGGTGTGAAACACTATGTAAAATAAGGTTTAGATGAGAAGCTCCTGTATAGATTGAATTGCTATGCTTATTTTGTTTGTCTATATACTATGGTATTTACGGAATATAATAAACTGGGTGGTTTAAGCCCTGAATGCTGATTGGCTGAAAGCTGTGGTATATCAGACCGTATACCACAGGTATGACAAAACATTTATTTTTACTGCTCTAATTAGGTTGGTAACCAGTTTATAATTGTAATAACGCACCTCGGGGGTTTGTGATATATGGCCAATATACCACGGCTAAGGGCTGTGTCCAGGCACTCCGTGTTGCATCGTGCTTAAGAACAGCCCTTAGCTGTGGTATATTGGCTATAAACCACACCCTCTCAAGCCTTATTGCTTAAATAGCTGCACTTGGCTTTGGCCACACCCCATCCAAGGCTAAACAGAACAGTTGCAAATGTGATGTTGAAGAGAGATACGTCTCCTTAGAATATATTTTACTCATGTAAATGCACCCTTAGTCTGCCTGCCTCTATTTCCACCCTCTCTCTCTCTTTCTCAGTGATAGGAAGTAGCTGTGCTTTGATCTGTCCACTTCCTCTGTGTGCACTAGGTTGTTGACATTTCAGCCAGACAAACAGAGCCGTGTGTAAAACAAACAGAACTACCTCACTCTGAGAGAGAGAGAGAGAGAGAGAGAGAGACCATTTGTACATAGATACTACACTGTATATAGACATAATATGACATCTTGGCCATGTTCGGTTATAATCTCCACCTGGCACAGCCAGAAGAGGACTGGCCACCCCTCATAGCCTGGTTCCTCTCTAGGTTTCTTCCTAGATTCTTGCCTTTCTAGGGGGGTTTTCCTAGCCACCGTGCTTCTACACCTGCATTGCTTGCTGTTTGGGGTTTTAGGCTGGATTCCGTACAGCACTTTGTGACATCAGCTGATGTAAGAAGGGCTTTATAAATACATTTGATTGATTGCTAGTTATCAGAATCCAGAAAAGATCTGTTCAATTCTACAACCACCTAAAAGGAAGCAATGCCCACACATTCCACCACAAAGTCCCCACCTATTGAGAGATTAACCTAGAAAAGAGTGCCCTCAGAATAACAGATCACTGTGACTGACCCCAAATTAAGAAAATCCTTGACTATGTATAGACTCAGTGAGCATAGCCGTGCTATTGAGAGAGGCCATCATAGGCAGACCTGGCTCTCGAGAGAAGACAGGCTATGTGCAGACTGCCCACAAAATGAGGTGGAAAGTGAGCTGCTCTTCCTAACCTCCTGCCAAATGTATGACCACGTTAGAGACACATATTTCCCACAGATCACACAGACCCACAAAGAATTTGAAAATAAATCAAACATTGATAAACTCCCACATCTGTTAGGCGTAATACCGCAGTGTAAATTAACAGCAGCAAGATTTGTGGCCCGTTGCCATGAGAAAAGGGCAACCAGTGAAGAACAAACACCATTGTAAATACAATCTATATTTATCGGTTTATTTATATTCCCTTTCACACTTCAACTATTTGCACATTGTTACAACACTGTACATAACCAACAATATAACATTTGAAATGTCTTTATTATTTTACTGTTTACTGATTGTTTATTTCCCTTGTTTATTTCCATTTTGTTTATTGTCTATTCCACTTGCTTTGGCAATGTAGATATATGTTTCCCATGCCGATAAAGCCTATTGAATTGAATTGAGAGATAAAGCGAGTGTGAGAGAGAGAGAGAGAGAGAGAGAGAGAGAGAGAGAGAGAGAGAGAGAGAGAGAGAGAGAGAGAGAGAGAGAGAGAGAGAGAGAGAGAGAGAGAGAGAGAGAGAGAGAGCCTGACCTGCAAAAAGGAAGGCTCTTGTGTGAGTGAGTTGTATAGAAAATGTATAAAATGCCTTCCAGCGGAAAGGAAGGCCATGGCTACGTTCCAAATGGCACCCTATTCCCTTCTTAGTGCACAACGTTTGACCAGGATCTACAGGGCGCTGGTCAAAAGTAGTACAATATTAAAGGAATAGGGTGCCATTTGGGACACATCCATGTGTTAGGTGTGTAAATGATTCAGACACAGCCAGAGCGGTACTGAGTGTGTCTCTGTCTGTGTCTGTGTCTCTCTCTCTGTGTGTGTGTGTGTGTGTGTGTGTGTGTGTGTGTGTGTGTGTGTGTGTGTGTGTGTGTGTGTGTGTGTGTGTGTGTGTGTGTGTGTGTGTGTGTGTGTGTGTGTGTGTGTGTGTGTGTGTGTGTGTGTGTGTGTGGACGAGGAGAGGGGCAAGGGGGAGATGCATGACATTTAGCATTACCTCAGAGAGAGAGAGAGAGAGAGAGAGAGAGAGAGAGAGAGAGGCAGAATAGAGCAGGCAGCAGCTACTATCTACCATAAACAGGGTCAGAGTTTAAACTCCCCTGATGCACTGATCTGTGAAGGGGTGAGGGGTGGGGGGTGGACTGATGGAGTGTGACACAGGAGCGCCCATGTGTATATTGCATTATTCATCCCAACCCGGTGTCGGCCCGGTGTCGGTGTGGTGCAGAGATTGGGGCTGTCAGTCAAGGAAGGAGGCGGTCAGGAGAGGACAGAGTGACCTCGCCTCACCTCTCCTCCCCTGTCCTCTCATCCCTGCACTCTGTCGCATTTCTCTACACACCATTGTAACGACAGGCTGGTTGATTGAGTGTGTGTGTGTACGTGTGCTTAGGTGTATGCGTGCGTACATTCACACTTGTGTTTAGGTTTAGGTCAGGGTTAGAGTGAAACGTAAGTGTGTTTATAGACAGTTGAAGACGGAAGTTTACATACACCTTAGCCAAATACATTTAAACACAGTTTTTCACAAATCTTGACATTTAATCCAAGTAAAAATTCCCTGTTTTAGGTCAGTTAGGATAACCACTTTATTTTAAGAATGTGAAATGTCAGAGTAATAGAAGAGAGAATGATTTATTTCAGCTTTAATTTCTTTCATCACATTCCCAGTGGGTCAGAAGTTGACATGCACTCAATTAGTATTTGGTAGCATTGCCTTTAAATTGTTTAACTTGGGTCAAACGTTTCGGGTAGCCTTCCACAATCTTCCCACAATAAGTTGGGTGAATTTTTGCCCATTCCTCCTGACAGAGCTGGTGTAACGGAGTCAGGTTTGTAGGCCTCCTTGCTCGCACACACTTTTTCAGTTCTGCCCACAAATTTTCTATGGGATTGAGGTCAGGGCTTTGTGATGGCCACTCCAATACCTTGACTTTGTTGTACTTAAAACCTCTTAGGGCTAGGGGGCAGTATTTTCACGGCCGGATGAAAAACGTACCCAATTTAAACAGGTTACTACTCTGTCCCAGAAACTAGAATATGCATATTATTAGTAGATTTGGATAGAAAACACTCTGAAGTTTCTAAAACTGTTTGAATGGCGTCTGTGAGTATAACAGAACTCATATGGCAGACAAAAACCTGAGAAAAAGTCAAGCAGGAAGTGGGAAGTCTGGTGCTTGTAGTCCTTTCAAGTGATTGCCTTGACTGTATACAGTGACTTAGGGTTCATTTTGCACTTCCTAAAGCTTCCACTAGATGTCAGCAGTCTTTAGAATGGTGTTTGAAGATTCTATGGTGAATTTGAAGGGAATACCAGCTGTGGTAAACTGGGGTCCCATTATAAGGCATGGGCTCAAGTCACGCGCAATGACTTGGGAGCAAGCTGAGTTCATATTCACTCCTGAAGAGAACGGATAGGTCCGGTTGGAATTTTATTCAAGGTATATGATAAAAACAACCTAAAGATTGATTCTATACAACGTTTAACATCTTTCTATAAACTGTAGTATAACTTTTTAAACTTTCCGTCTGGACTAAGTAACCACGCGCGTAGTGGATTTGGATAGTGAACCTAACGCGCGAACAAAATGTATTATTTGGAAATAAATATGAACTTTATTGAACATTTATTGTGGAGCTGGGATTCCTGGGAGTGCCTTCTGATGAAGATAATCAAAGGTAAGTGAATATTTATAATGTAATTTCTTAGTTTTATTGACTCCAATATGGCGGGTTTCTGTTTGTTAGTTGTTAGTGTCATCTGGGCTGTACTCAGATTATTGCAAATTGTGCTTTCGCCGTGAACCTTTTTTGAAATCGGACAAAGCGATTACATTTAGGAGAAGTGTATCTATAATTCTGTGCATAACACTTCTATATTGATCAATGTTTACGATGAGAATTTACATACTATGTGTGCTCATTGTGCTGATTCACCAGAAGGTTTGGCGGGAAAACATTTCTCAACATTACACGCCAATGTAAAATGCTGTTTTTGGATATAAATATGAACATTATCGAGCAAAACATACATGTATTGTGTAACATAATGTCCTAGGAGTGTCATCTGATGAAGATCGTCGAAGGTTATTTGCTTCATTTAGCTGTGTTTTGGGTTTTTGTGATGCATCTAGTTGCTTGGAAAATTGCTGTGTGGTGTTTCTTGTGAAGTTTATGTCCTAACATAATCAAATTTTATGCTTTTGCCGTAAAGCCTTTTTGAAATCGGACAATGTGGTTAGATTAATGATAAGTTTATCTTTAAAATGGTGTAAAATAGTTGATTGTTTGAGAAAATGGAATTATGAGATTTTAGCTGTTTTAAATTTGGCGCTCTGATTTTCCACTGGCTGTTGTCAAACTCAATCCCGTTAATGGGATGAGAATGGGAAGGGGTCCCATAGAGGTTAACCTCTTGACGGTCGCCTAGGATAGGGGGCGCTACAGCGATTTTTGAAAAAAAATTGTGCCCATTTTAAACGGCCTCCTACTCAAACTCAGAAGCTAGGATATGCATATAATTAATACTTGTGGATAGAAAACACCCTAAAGTTTCTAAAACTGGTTGAATGGTGTCTGTGAGTATAACAGAACTCATATGGCAGTCAAAACCCCGAGACAGATCGTAACAGGAAGTGGAATTCTGAATTGCGGTCTCAACTTCATCACTTTGCCTATAAATCACACCGTGAGCAATGGTTCATTGAGCACTTCCTATTGCTTCCACTAGATGTCCCCAGTCTTTACAAAGTGGTTTGAGCCTTCTACTGTGAAAACTGACACAATGAGAGTCTGTGGAACGTGGTCACATGAGGAGGGCCATCACCATTATGACGCCGGCGCCCCTGGCTACCCTCCCCTTTCGAAACGTTTTGAGAGACAATGCAATCGTCCCCCTTGAATGCTATTTGAGCTCTGGTTGAAAAAGGCCCTAAAGATTTATGTTATACAACGTTTGACATGTTTGAACGAACCTAAATTAAAAAAAATGCATTTTGTTGAGAGAGAAGTCCCGCGGCCGACGGTATTTTGGAGCAGCCTTCAGAACGCGCTAACAAGAACAAGCTATTGGGACGTAAAGGATTAACTTTTTCGAACGAAAATACATTTGTTGTGGACCTGGGATTCCTGGAAGTGCATTCTGATGAAGATAATCAAAGGTAAGGATTATTGACAATAGTATACAAGACTAGATTTGATATGCGATTGTTCCAAGATGGCGCGGACCTGTATTGCTAGCCTATTTTTCTGAGTATCGCATCCCCTTTTATCGCAAAGTGTGATTACCCAGTAAAGTTATTTTTAAATCTAGCATTGCAGGTGCTTTCAAGAGATGCTAATCTATACATCTTAGAATGACAATATTACATTTTAAAAATGTTTTCGAATAGTAATTTACTAAATTGTAGCGCTGTTTCACCGGATGCATTTGAGGGAAAATAGTTAGTCAACGTCACGCGCCGATGTAAAATGCTGTTTTTATATAAATATGAATTTTATCGAACAAAAGAATGCATGTATTGTGTAACATGATGTCCTAGGAGTGTCATCTGATGAAGATTGTCAAAGGTTAGTGCTGCATTTAGCTGTTTTTTGGTTATTTGTGATGCATGTGGTTGGTCGGAAAATGGCTATGTGGCTACTTTTACGATATACTCCTCTAACATAATCTAATGTTTTGCTTTTGCTGTAAAGCCTTTTTGAAATCGGACAACGTGGTTCGATTCAGGAGAGGTGTATCTATAAAATGATATAACATAGTCCTATATTTGAAAAAAAAATAATGGCGATAGGATTTTTCGCATACGGGACGGAGCCCGTCCAGAGGTTAAGCCATTTTGCCACAACTTTGGGAGTATGCTTGGGGTCATTGTCCATTTGGAAGACCCATTTGCAACCAAGCTTTAACTTCCTGACTGATGTCTTGAGATGTTGCTTCAATATATCCACATCATTTTCCTACCTCATGATGCCATCTATTTTGTGAAGTGCACCACTCCCTCCTGCAGCAAAGCACCCCCACAACATGATGCTGCCACCCCTGTGCACAACGTAGATGTCCTAACCAACTTGCCAAAACTATAGTTTGTTAACAAGAAATTTGTGGAGTGGATGAAAAACGAGTTTCAATGACTCCAACCTAAGTGTATGTAAACTTCTGACTTCAACTGTTTGTTTGTGTGTGTGTGTGTGTGTGTGTGTGTGTGTGTGTGTGTGTGTGTGTGTGTGTGTGTGTGTGTGTGTGTGTGTGTGTGTGTGTGTGTGTGTGTGTGTGTGTGTGTGTGTGTGTGTGTGTGTGTGTGCATGTATGTGTGCACACGTGTGTTTAGGTTCACTGTAAATTAGGTTTAAAAAACCTCTTAGGGATAGGGTCTAGTTTCCACCTGACTGACCTGCCCAAAGTAAACTGCCTGTTAGTCAGGTCCAGAAGCCAGGATATGCATATAATTGGTAGCATTGGATAGAAAACACTTTGAAGTTTCTAAAACTGTTAAAATAATGTCTGAGACTATAACAGAATTGACATGGCAGGTGAAAATCTGAAGAAAATCCAACCGAAAATGTTGTTTTTTGAGCTCCCAGGCTATTATAATGGAAACCTATTGTTTCTATGTAAATCCGTCTCCCAGATTGCAATTCCTATGGCTTCCACTAGATGTCAACAGTCTTTAGGTTTCAGGCTTCGTTTTTTTAAAACAAGTATGAATTTGGAGTTTTGGTGAGAAGAGCACTGGAACAATATCAGTCTTTCGGCACGCGAGGGAGAGGGCGAGCGCTTACTAATTTTCCTTTCCTATTGAACATACTATTTTCCGTATGTAATATTATAGTTTATTTACATTTTAGAGTACCTGAGCATTAACCTCTCTAGGGTAGGGGGCAGTATTTGCACGGATTACCTTTGCTGTTCTTCGTCAGAATGCACTCCCAGGACTTCTACTTCAATAACAAATGTTGGTTTGGTTCAAAATAATCCATAGTTATGTTCAAATATCCTCTGTTTTGTTCGTGCGTTCAAGACACTATCCGAAGGGTGACGCGCCCGACACGTTTCGTGACAAAAAATTTCTAAATATTCCATTACCGTACTTCGAAGCATGTCAACCGCTGTTTAAAATCAATTTTTATGCTATTTTTCTCGTAAAAAAGCGATAATATTCCGACCGGGAAACCCTGTTTACGTTCAAAGACTGCCTGTTACTCAGGCCCAGAAGCTAGGATATGCATGTAATTGGTAGTCTTGGATAGAAAACACTCCAAAGTTTCCTAAACTGTTAAAATAATGTCTGTGAGTAATACAGAACTGATATGGCAGGCAAAAACCCGAGGACAATCCATGCAGAAAAAAAATCAGCTCACAACTGATTACAATGGCTGGGAATGGGAATAGAAAATGAATACCTCCCAGAGTGCAGTTCCTAAGGCTTCCATTAGATGTCAACAGTCTTTAGAAAGAGTTTCAGGCTTGTTTTTTGAAAAATGAGTTAGAATTTGTAGTTTTTGCAAGTGGCTCCCATTTTGGCTGTAGTGTTTGTTGAGCGTTCTGGTGAGGGTGCAGACTTTGTTATTTATATCCGGTAATGGTCTCCGGTATTCTCTGTCTTACATTTGATCATTTATTTACATATTAGGGTACCTGAGGATTGATTAGGGACATTGTTTGATATGTTTGGAAGAAGTGTATTGGTAACTTACAGGATTCATTTGTATGCATTTTGAATGAGGGAAACCGGTGGATTACTGAGTCAAGTGCGCCAATGAAACGGACTTTTTTGGGATATAAAGAACAACTTTATCGAACAAAAGGACCATTTGTTATGTAGCTGGGACCCTTGTGATTGCAACCAGATGAAGATCTTCAAAGGTAAGTGATGTATTTTATCGCTATTTCTGACTTTCGTGACGCCTCTGCTTGGTTGGAAATGTAAGTAATACTTCTGTGTGCGGGCGCTGTCCTCAGATAATGACATGGTGTGCTTTCGACCGCAAAGCCTTTTTGAAATCTGACAAAGCGGCTGGATTAACCTGTTAGGGCTAGGGGGCAGCATTTGCACGTCTGGATAAAAAAAATGTACCCGATTTAATCTGGTTACTAATCCTACCCAATAACTAGAATATGCATATACTTATTGTATATGGATAGAAAACACTCTAAAGTTTCTAAAACTGTTTGAATGGTGTCTGTGAGTATAACAGAACTCATTTGGCAGGCAAAACCCTGAGACATTTTCTGACAGGAAGTGGATACCTGATGTGTTGTATTACCTTTAAACCTATCCCATTGAAAAACACAGGGGCTGAGGAATATTTTGGCACTTCCTATTGCTTCCACTAGATGTCACCAGCCTTTACAAAGTGTTTTGAGTCTTCTGGAGGGAGATCTGACCGAACAAGAGCCATGGAACGATGATGTCCCATTAGACACCTGGCGCGCGAGTTCATGTTGGGTACCCTTGTTCCAATACGTTATAAAAGAGTATGCATTCGTCCACCTTGAATATTATTCATGTTCTGGTTAAAAAAGGCCCTAATGATTTATGCTATACAACGTTTGACATGTTTGAACGAACGGAAATATATTTTTTCCCCTCGTTCATGACGAGAAGTCCGGCTGGCTTAGATCATGTGCTAACAAGACGGAGATTTTTGGACATAAATGATGAGCTTTTTTGAACAAAACTACATTCGTTATGGACCTGTGATACCTGGAAGTGACATCTGATGAAGAGAATCAAAGGTAATGGATTATTTACATAGTATTTTCGATTTTAGATCTTCCCAACATGACGTCTAGTCTGTATCGAAACGCGTATTTTTCTGGGCGCAGTGCTCAGATTATTGCAAAGTGTGATTTCCCAGTAAGGTTATTTTTAAATCTGGCAAGTTGATTGCGTTCAAGAGATGTAAATCTATAATTCTTTAAATGACAATATAATATTTTACCAATGTTTTCTAATTTTAATTATTTAATTTGTGACGCTGACTTGACTGCCGGTTATTGGAGGGAAACGATTTCCTCAACATCAATGCCATAGTAAAACGCTGTTTTTGGATATAAATATGAACTTGATAGAACAAAAAATGCATGCATTGTCTAACATAATGTCCTAGGAGTGTCATCTGATGGAGATTGTAAAAGGTTAGTGCATCATTTTAGCTGGTTTTATGGTTTTGGTGACCCTGTCTTTGACTTGACAAAACATTACACACAACTCTTGTAAATGTACTGTCCTAACATACTCTAAATTTATGCTTTCGCCGTAAAACCTTTTTGAAATCGTAAAACGTGGTTAGATTAAGGAGATGTTTATCTTTCAAAGGGTGTAAAATAGTTGTATGTTTGAAACATTTGAATTTTGACATTTATTTGGATTCAAATTTGCCGCTCTTGAAATGCACCTGCTGTTGATGGAGTGCACCACGGGTGGCACGCTAGCGTCCCACCTAGCCCATAGAGGTTAACAAGAAGTTAATCTTTAAAATGTTGTATGACACTTCTATGGGCTAGGTGGGACGCTTGCGTCCCACCTACTCAACAGCCAGTGTAATCCCGTGGCGCGTTATTCAAATACCTTAGAAATACTATTACTTCAATTTCTCAAACATATGACTATTTTACACCATTTTAAAGACAAGACTCTTGGTAATCTAACCACACTGTCCGATTTCAAAAAGGCTTTACAACGAAAGCAAAACATTAGATTATGTCAGCAGAGTACCCAGCCAGAAATAATCAGCCACCCATTTTTCAAGCTAGCATATAATGTCACATAAACCCAAACCACAGCTAAATGCAGCACTAACCTTTGATGATCTTCATCAGATGACAATCCTAGGACATTATGTTATACAATACATGCATGTTTTGTTCAATCAAGTTCATATTTATATCAAAAACCAGCTTTTTACATTAGCATGTGACTAGCATGTGACTAGCATTCCCACCGAACACTGCCGGTGAATTTACTAAATTACTCACGATAAACGTTCACAAAAAACATAACAATTATTTTAAGAATTATAGATACAGAACTCCTCTATGCACTCGATATGTCAGATTTTAAAATAGCTTTTCGGTGAAAGCACATTTTGCAATATTCTCAGTAGATAGCCCGGCATCACAGGGCTAGCTATTTAGACACCCAGCAAGTTTAGCACTCACCAAAGTCAGATTTACTATAAGAAAAATGTTATTACCTTTGCTGTTCTTCATCAGAATGCACTCCCAGGACTTCTACTTCAATAACAAATGTTGGTTTGGTCCCAAATAATCCATTGATATATCCAAATAGCGGCGTTTTGTTTGTGCGTTCAAGACACTATCCGAAAGGGTAAATAAGGGTGACGAGCATGGCGCATTTCGTGACAAAAAAATTCTAAATATTCCATTACCGTACTTCGAAGCATGTCAACCGCTGTTTAAAATCAATTTTTATGCCATTTTTCTCGTAAAAAAGCGATAATATTCCGACCGGGAAAGCCTGTATACGTACAAAGAGAGAGAAAATAAATACATCTCGTGCCCTCGTGCACGAGCGTGAGTCTCAGAGTACTCTGACCAGCCACTATCCAAACGCGATAATGTGTTTCAGCCAGAGGCTGCCTCGATATCATTCAGCTTTTTCCCGGGTTCTGAGAGCCTATGGGAGCCGTAGGAAGTGTCACGTTACGGCAAAGATCCTCAGTCTTCAATAAAAAGAGCCAAGATGAACAACAACTTGTCAGAGAGGGCGCTTCCTGTTTGGAATCTTCTCAGGTTTTTGCCTGCCATATGAGTTCTGTTATACTCACAGACACCATTCAAACAGTTTTAGAAACTTTAGGGTGTTGTCTATCCAAAGCCAATAATTATATGCATATTCTAGTTACTGGGCAGGAGTAGTAACCAGATTAAATCAGGTACGTTTTTTATCCGGCCGTGTCAATACTGCCCCCTAGCCCTAACAGGTTAATATTACAATTTTTGTAATTTGAATTTCGCGCTCTGCAATTTCACCGGATGTTGTCGAGGTGGGACGCTAGCGATAACAACCACCACCATCTCCTCATCCTCCCTTCCACCATTTCAACCACCCCATTCCATTTTTTTCCATATTCCCCTCACCCCCTAGGTACACTCCAAGATACTTTAAACCTCCCTTACACCATTCCAGCTCCCCTGGCAAAGCCATGATCCCTCCAGACCATTTCCCGATCTGTAAAGCACAACTTTTTTCCCAATTTACCTTTGCATAGGATATTCCCCTAAACTGATCAACCAACTACTTCATCAGCATAGGCTGAGAGACGAATAGAAGGAATATCCTCTGTGCAACTTTTAATGCTATTTAGTAAAGGCTCTATAGCGATGGTAAACTCAGCAAAAAAAGAAATGTCCCTTTTTCAGGACCCTGTTTTTCAAAGATAATTCGTAAAAATCCAAATAACTTCACAGATCTTCATTGTAAAGGGTTTAAACACTGTTTCCCATGCTTGTTCAATGAACCATTAATGAACATGCACCTGTGGAACGGTCGTTAAGACACTAACAGCTTAGACGGTAGGCAATTAAGGTCACAGTTATGAAAACTTAGGGACACTAAAGAGGCCTTTCTACTGACTCTGAAAAACACCAAAAGGAAGATGCCCAGGGTCCCTGCTCATCTGCGTGAACGTGCCTTAGGCATGCTGCAAGGAGGCATGAGGACTGCAGATGTGGCCAGGGCAATAAATTGCAATGTCCATACTGTGAGATGCCTAAGACAGTGCTACAGGGAGACAGGATGGACAGCTGATTGTCCTCGCAGTGGCAGACCACGTGTAACAACACCTGCACAGGATCGGTATATCCGAACATCACACCTGCGGGACAGGTACAGGATGGCAACAACAACTGCCGGAGTTACACCAGGAACGCACAATCCCTCCATCAGTGCTCAGACTGTCTGCAGTAGGCTGAGAGATGCTGGACTGAGGGCTTGTAGGCCTGTTGTAAGGCAGGTCCTCACCAGACATCACTGGCAACAACATCGCCTATGGGCACAAACCCACTTTCGCTGGACCAGACAGGACTGGCAAAAAGTGCTCTTCATTGACAAGTCGTGGTTTTGTCTCACCAGGGCTGATGGTCAGATTTGTGTTTATCGTCGAAGGAATGATCCTTACACCAAGGCCTGTACTCTGGAGCGGGATTGAGGTGGAGCGTCCGTCATGGTCTGGGGCGGTGTGTCACAGCATTATCGGACTGAGCTTGTTGTCATTGCAGGCAATCTCAACGCTGTGCGTTACAGGGAAGAAGACAAAATATAGGCTACCTGAGCGAGCGGAGCGTATGCAAGCCCCAGGATATATACACACACACACACACACACACACACACACACACACACACACACACACACACACACACACACACTGACACCCACACACACACACAGATACACCCACACACACACAGATACACACACTGACACCCACACTGACACCCACACACACACACAGATACACCCACACACACACAGATACACACACTGACACCCACACACAAAGATACACCCACACACACAGATACACACACACACATATACACACCAAACATAAAGACACTCACAGACAACGGTCAATCTCTATTGCACTCCACACTGCCCTTTCACACCTGGACAAAAGGAACACCTATGTGAGAATGCTATTCATTGACTACAGATCAGCGTTAAACACCATAGTACCCTCAAAGCTCATCACTAAACTAAGGACCCTGGGACAAAATACCTCCCTCCGCAACTGGATCCTGGACTTCCTGACGGGCCGCCCTCAGGTGGTAAGGGTAGGTAACAACACATCCGCCACGCTGATCCTCAACACGGGGGCACCTCAGGGGTGCGTACTCAGTCCCCTCCTGTACTCCCTGTTCACTCATGACTGCATGGCAAGGCACGACTCCAACACCATCATTAAGTTTGCTGATTACACACCAGTGGTAGGCCTGATAACCGACAACGACGAGACAGCCTATAGGGAGGAGGTCAGAGACCTGACCGTATGGTGTAAGGACAACAACCTCTCCCTCAATGTCATCAAGACAAACGAGAGGATTGTGGACTAGAAGAAAAGGAGGACCGAGCATGCCCCCATTTTCACCGACGGGGCTACAGTGGAGCAGGTTGAGAGCTTCAAATTCCTTGGTGTCCACATCACCAACAAACTAACATGGTCCAAGCACACCAAGACAGTCATGAAGAGGGCACGACAAAACCTATTCCCCCTCAGCAGACTGAAAAGATTTGACATGGGTCGTCAGATCCTCAAAAGGTTCTACAGCTGCACCATCAAGAGCATCCTGACGGGTTGCATCACTGCCTGGTATGGCAGCTGCTCGGCCTCCGACCGCAAGGCACTACAGAGGGTAGTGCGTACAGCCCAGTACATCACCGGGGCCAAGCTTCCTGCCATCCAGGACCTCTATACCAGGCGGTGTCAGAGGAAAGGCCCTAAAAATTGTCAAAGACCCCAGCCACCCCAGTCATAAACTGTTCTCGCTACTACCTCACGGCAAGCGGTACCGGAGCGCCAAGTCAAGGTCCAAAGACGCTTCTAAACACCTTCTACCCCCAAGCCATAAGACTCCCTAACAGCTAATCAAATGGCTACCCAGAAGTTTTAATGACTCCAAGCTAATTGTATTTAAACTTCAGACTTCAACTGCACATTTTACCTCAATTACCTCGACACTGGTGCACCGGCACATTGACTCTGTACCGGTACCCTCTGTATATAGCCCCGCTATTGTTATTTACAGCTGCTCTTTATTTGTTATTTTTATCTCTTACTTTTTGGGGGGGTATTTTCTTAAAACTGTATTGTTGGTTAAGGGCTTGTAAGTAAGCATTTCACTGTAAGGTGTTGTGTTCGGCACATGTGACAAATAACATTTGATTTGAAACACTGTAAGTAGCACCCATATGTACACAACACCAGGTGCCATACAAACCAACACAAACAAACAAACACACTGACATCCTGTTCATTGAGTCTATACAGTGAGAACACACGCACACACACACACACACACACACACACACACACACACACACACACACACACACGCACACACACGCACACACACACACACACACACACACACACACACACACACACACACACACACACACACACACACGTTAACTCGTTCCAGAAGACAGTGAACGTAGACAGATGCATCGTGGTCCCCACATTGGGCATGTTCTAGAAGAGAAGAGAGAAACATGTTCTAGAAGAGGAGAAGGAAGAAAATAAACACCATGTTCTCGAAGAGGAGAAGGAAGAAAAGAAACATCATGTTCTATAACAGAAGAGAGAAACATGTTCTAGAAGAGAAGAGAGGAAACCTCATGTTCTAGAAGAGGAAAGAGAAACAACATGTTCTAGAATGTGAGAGAGAAACATCATGTTCTAGAGGAGGAGAGAAACATGTTCTAGAAAAGGAGAGAACCATCATGTTCTAGAAGAGGAGAGAAACATCATGTTCTTGAAGAGGAGAGAAACATCATGTTCTAGAAGAGAAGAGAAACATCATGTTCTAGAAGAGGAGAGAAACATCATGTTCTAGAAGAGGAGAGAAACATCATGTTCTAGAAGAGGAGAGAAACATCATGTTCTAGAAGAGGAGAGAAACATCATGTTCTAGAAGAGGAGAGAAACATCATGTTCTAGAAGAGAGAGAAACATCGTGTTTTAGAAGAGGAGAGATAAACATCATGTTATAGGAGAGAAGAGAAACATCATGTTCTAGAAGAGGAGAGAAACATCATGTTCTAGAAGAGAGAGAAACATCATGTTCTAGAAGAGAGAGAAACATCATGTTTTAGAAGAGGAGAGAAACATCATGTTCTAGAGGAGAGAGAAACATCATGTTCTAGAGGAGAGAAACATCATGTTCTAGAAGAGGAGAGAGAAACATCATGTTCTAGAAGAGGAGAGAGAAACATCATGTTCTAGAAGAGGAGAGAGAAACATCATGTTCTAGAAGAGGAGAGAGAAACATCATGTTCTAGAAGAGGAGAGAAACATCATGTTCTAGAAGAGGAGAGAAACATCATGTTGTCACATTTGTCGTATGATGAAGCAGACCAAGGCGCAGCATGTGTATCGTTCCACATTTTATTAAAACTGTGAAACTATGCAAGACATACAAATAAACCAATAAACAAAACAACAAACCGTGACGAAGAGGAGCAACATACAGTTACTCAAAATAATCTCCCACAAAACCTACTGGGAAAAACAACAACTTAAATATGATCCCCAATTAGAGACAATGATGACCAGCTGCCTCTAATTGGAGATCATCCCAAAAAAACAACAACATAGAAATACAGAAACTAGAACCCCACATAGAAATACAGAAAATAGACGAAACCTCCAACATAGAAAAAAGAAACTAGAACCAACATAGAAATAAATAAACTAGACAAAAGCCCCTGTCACACCCTGACCTACTCTACCATAGAAAATAAAAGCTTTCTATGGTCAGGACGTGACACATGTTCTAGAAGAGGAGAGAAACATCATGTTCTAGAAGAGGAGAGAAACATCATGTTCTAGAAGAGGAGAGAAACATCATGTTCTAGAAGAGGAGAGAAACATCATGTTTTAGAAGAGGAGAGAAACGTCATGTTCTAGAAGAGGAGAGAAACATCATGTTCTAGAGGAGGAGAGAGAAACATCATGTTCTAGAAGAGGAGAGAAACATCATGTTCTAGAGGAGAGAGAAAAACATCATGTTCTACAAGAGGAGAGAAACATCATGTTCTAGAGGAGAGAGAAACATCATGTTCTAGAGGAGAGAAACATCATGTTCTAGAAGAGGAGAGAAACATCATGTTTTAGGAAGAGGAGAGAAACATCATGTTTTAGAGGAGGAGAGAGAAACATCATGTTTTAGAGGAGAAAAACATAATGTTCTAGAGAAGGAGAGAGAAACATCATGTTCTAGAGGGAGAGAGAAACATCATGTTTTAGAGGAGGAGAGAGAAACATCATGTTCTAGAGGAGAAAAACATAATGTTCTAGAGAAGGAGAGAGAAACATCATGTTCTAGAGGGAGAGAGAAACATCATGTTTTAGAGGAGGAGAGAGAAACATCATGTTTTAGAGGAGGAGAGAAACATCATGTTTTAGAGGAGGAGAGAAACATCATGTTCTAGAGGAGGAGAGAAACATCATGTTCTACAAGAGGAGAGAAACATCATGTTCTAGAGGAGGAGAGAGAAACATCATGTTCTAGAAGAGGAGAGAAACATCATGTTTTAGAGGAGGAGAGAGAAACATTATGTTCTAGAGGAGGAGAGAGAAACATCATGTTCTAGAAGAGGAGAGAAACATCATGTTCTAGAGGAGGAGAGAGAAACATCATGTTCTAGAAGAGAGAGAAACATCATGTTTTAGAGGAGGAGAGAAACATCATGTTTTAGAGGAGGAGAGAAACATCATGTTCTAGAAGAGAGAGAAACATCATGTTTTAGAGGAGGAGAGAAACATCATGTTCTAGAGAAGGAGAGAAACATCATGTTCTACAAGAGGAGAGAGAAACATCATGTTCTAGAGGAGAGAGAAACATCATGTTCTAGAGGAGGAGAGAGAAACATCATGTTCTAGAAGAGGAGAGAAACATAATGTTCTAGAGGAGAGAGAAACACCATGTTCTAGAGGAGGAGAGAGAAACATCATGTTCTAGAGGAGAGAGAAACATCATGTTCAACAAGAGGAGAGAAAAACATAATGTTCTACAAGAGGAGAGAAACGTCATGTTCTACAAGAGGAGAGAAACATCATGTTCTAGAGGAGAACAACATCATGTTCTAGAGGAGGAGAGAGAAACATCATGTTCTAGAAGAGGAGAGAAACATAATTTTCTAGAGGAGGAGAAAGAAACATCATGTTCTAGAGGAGGAGAGAAACATCATGTTCTAGTAGAGGAGAGAAACATCATGTTCTAGAGGAGGAGAGAATCATCATGTTTTAGACGAGGAGAGAAACATAATGTTTTAGAGGGAGAGAGAGAAACGTCATGTTCTAGAAAAGGAGAGAGAACCCTTCTAGAGGAGAGAAACATCATGTTCTAGAAAAGGAGACAGAAACATGTTCTAGAAGAGGAGAGAAACATGTTCTGGAAGAGGAGAGAAACATCATGTTCTAGCGGATGAGAGAAACATCATGTTTTAGAGGGGGTGAGAAACATCCTGTTTTATTTGGGGATCAGGGAGAGCGAAGCATTATTTACATACTCCTAACTAGGGTTGCAAAATACCCATAACTTTCCCAAAATGGCCAGGTTTTCCATAAATCTCTGTGTAAGATTCCCAGAATAAGAAGGGAATACGCAGGAAATCCAGATTCCTCCAACAAGGATTTCTGGAAAAACCTGGGAATTTTGGGAAAGTTCTGGGTATTTTGTATTTAAATACCAGAATTTGGCAACTCTTCTCCTAACAGATCACAGGCATAATAATAACACAGTCCAATAAAACAGCATAAGATATGACACCACATGACACTTCTCTCTAATATAGTATTTAACTGTGTGAATCAATGCTGGTTAAAATGTTGACCCGTGTTCTCAGGTTTATTTTGTCTCCATATTTGGTTTGAACTCCCATTGAACACTATTGATTACAATTTTGCAAATTGAATTTGTCATTTCTGCAAAAGCATTGACCTTTGTGGGACTATTTTGTTTCAATAAGTCCTTGGTCTTTTGAAACACTATGGATAACAGTGTTGCAAGTAACTGGAGAAGAACAATAAAGCTGTTGGGCTCTTTGCTGACTAAAGTCTGTCTTTTAGCTTCACGTGCTAGACTGGTGTGTACATAGTCCCCGTAGTCACAGTCCCCAAGTCCAGAACAGACTATGGGAGGCGCACAGCACTACATAGAGACATGACTACATGGAACTCTAGTCCACATCAAGTAACTCATGCAAACAGTAAAATTAGATTTAAAAAATAGATTAAAAAAACACCTTATGGAACAGGGGGGACTGTGAAGCAACACAAACATTGGCACAGACACATGCACAGAACAGACTTGGGGACTGTGAAGAGACCTCTCGTGGCATGTCTTGTGGGGTATACATGGGTGACTGAGCTGTACGCCAGTAGTTCAAACAGACAGCTCGGTGCATTCAACATGTCAATACCTCTCATAAATACAAGTAGAGATGAAGTCAATTGCTCCTCCACTTTGAACCAGGAGAGATTAACATGCATATTATTAATATTAGCTCTCTGTGTACATCCAAGGGCCAGCCGTGCTGCCCTGTTCTGAGCCAATTGTAATTTTCAAAAGTCCCTTTTTGTGGCACCTGACCACACAACTGAACAGTTGTGTGGAATGTCATCAGCATACAAAGACACACTGTCTTTACTCAAAGCCAGTGGCATGTCATTAGAAAATATTGGAAAAGGTAATGGGAGGCACACAGTACTACACAGACACATGACTACATGGAACTCTATTCCACATCAAGTAACTGATGCAAGCAGTAAAATTAGATTTATAAACAGATAAAAATACACCTTATTGAACAGCAGGGACTGAAGCAACACAGCCATAGTAACAGACACAAGCATACACACACACGATAACATACGCACTATACACACACGTACACATGGATTTAGTACTGTAGATATGTGGTAGTGGTGGAGGAGGGGCCTGAGGGCACACAGTGTGTTTTGAAATATGTGAATGTATTGTAATATTTAAAAATTGTATTAACTGCTTAATTTTGCTGAACCCCAGGAAGAGTAGCTGCTGCCAAGGCAGCAGCTAATGGGGATCCATAATAAATACAAATACTCACAGGTTATTTTCCTGTCTGCAGTAGACTGACTCATTTGATCTGACAGGTTGCGTAATCTCTAGACCTCTGTGTGTATGTGTGTGTATAAACACAGCCTGGAATTGAACCAGGGTGTCTGTAGTGACACCTCAAACACTGAGATGCAGTGCCTAAGACTGCTGCGCCACTCGGGAGCCCCATCACAGCACAGCCAGTGTGCAGAATCACTGATCTACAAATCACCTAGTCTCCCAAATAACTACTCATTACAATTTATCGTCAATGATCCGTCCACATCAGCCCTATTTCTTTTTAAGGGCTTGTTGTAATGGTTCAGTGATCTTGAATAGAGCCCAGATGTTTGTGTCTGTCTATCAATGATTACCCTCCGCTGGTAGGAAGGCAAATCCACAGCCCAACTCTTAATTTATTTTGTTTATTCCATTTAGAATAATTATATGCCTTTACACTCTCTTTTACAACAATGAACTGAAACAACCTCAACTCTTATGCTAAAGCATGTGAGGTCATGTCGGAAAATCATTATTATGTATATTTTATCTTAACCCACCTGGACATAACCCACCTGACCCGTCTCTCAGCTATTTCCAGACTATTGCAGAGTGCAAATCACATAGGAAACAGCTGACCTGCACAGTTGATGACCACGGGGGTCTGAGTTGCACAAATGTATAAAAACCTGTTTTCGCTTTGTCATTATGGGGTATTGTGATGTCATTATGGGGTATTGTGATGTCATTATGGGCTATTGTGATGTCATTATGGGCTATTGTGATGTCATTATGGGGTATTGTGATGTCATTATGGGGTATTGTGTGTACAGCAGATTGAAGAGGAAAACAATTTATTTAATCAATTTTAGAATAAGGCTGTAATGTAACAAAATGTGGAAAAAGGGAAGGGGTCTGAATACCTATATAAATAAGGTATTTCTGTTTTTTTTGTTTTATACATTTGCGATAATGTCTAAAATAATGTTTTGCTTTGTCATTATGGGATATTGTGTGTAGATTGATGAGGGAAAAAAACATATTTAATCAATTTTAGAATAAGGCTGTAATGTAACAAAATGTGGAAAAGGGGAAGGGGTCTGAATACTTTCCAAATGTACTGTATATCATCAATTTAAAAGTACAAACAAGGATTTAGCAGTCACAGATTGCCCCTATAAAAGAGGGTCTTCTTGATCTCCTCATATTGTTAGAACTAGGAACAGGAGTTTTTCGTAATAAGATCACTAATCAGGATGGAACAATTCCTGACCCTAGCTGTGATTCATGTGACCTGATCAGTAAAAACTCAAAGCCACATACATACTCCTTACGTCCTAACATGCACCCTGTAGTTACAGCGCCTTTGGAAATATTCAGAAATATTAACTTTTTCCACATTCTGTTACAGCTTTATTCTAAAATTGATTAAAACATTTTCCTCACCAATCTACACACAATACCATATAATGACAAAGCGTAAACAGGTTTTTACAAATTTCTGCACATTTAAGAAAGAAAAAACAGAATTACCTTATTTATATACAGTTGAAGTCAGAAGTTTACATACACTTAGGTTGGAGTCATTAAAAATTATTATTATTCAACCACTCCACAAATTTCTTGTTAACAAACTATAGTTTTGACAAGTCGGTTAGGACATCTACTTTGTGCATGACTGTAACGGTCGTCGTAGGAAGTGGACCAAGGCGCAGCGGGTTGAGTGCTCATTCTAACTTTATTTAGAACACTTACTAAACAAAACAAGAAAAACAAACGGCCGACAAACAGTAATGCAGGTACACACAGCAATGCAAAAACAACCTCCCACAATTCCCATAACAAACAAACCCCTATACATAGGACCATCAATCAGAGGCAACGAGGAACAGCTGCCTCCAATTGAAGGCCCAATCCCAATTAACTAAACATAGAAATAGATAGACTAGACTGAACATAGAAATGCACTAACATAGAACATAGACCAAAACCCCGGAATACTCTAAACAACACCTCTCTACATAAACAATTATATCAACAACCCCGAACCACACAGCCGCCATAACGCTCAGGAAGAAGACGCGTTCTGTCTCCTAGAGATGAACATACTTTGGTCTGAAAAGTATAAATCAATCCCAGAACAACAGCAAAGGACCTTGTGAAGATGCTGGAGGAAACAGGTACAAAAGTATCTATATCCACAGTAAAACGAGTCCTATATCAACATAACCTGAAAGGCCGTTCAGCGAGGAAGAAGCCACTGCTCCAAAACCGCCATAAAAAAGCCAGACTACGGTTTGCAACTGCACATGGGGACAAAGATTGTACGTTTTGTAGAAATATCCTCTAGTCTGATGAAACAAAAATAGAACTGTTTGGCCATAATGACCATCATTATGTTTGGAGGGAAAAGAGGGAGGCTTGTAAGCCAAAGAACACCATCCCAACCGTGAAGCACGAAGGTGACAGCATCATGTTGTGGGGGTGCTTTGCTGCAGGAGAGACTGGTGCACTTCACAAAATAGATGGCATCATGAGGTAGGAAAATGATGTGGATATATTGAAGCAACATCTCAAGACATCAGCCTGGAAGTAAAAGCTTGGTTGCAAATGGGTCTTCCAAATGGACAATGACCCCAAGCATACTTACAAAGTTGTGGCAAAATGGCTTAAGGACAACAAAGTCAAGGTATTGGAGTGGCCATCACAAAGCTCTGAAATTTGTGGGCAGAACTGAAAAGGCGTGTGCGAGCAAGGAGGCCTACAAACCTGATTCCGTTACACCAGCTCTGTCAGGAGGAATGGGCCAAAACTCACCCAACTTATTGTGGAAGCTTGTGGAAGGCTACCCGAAAAATTTGACATAAGTTAAACAATTTAAAGGCAATGCTACCAAATACTAACTGAGTGTATGTAAACTTCTGACCCACTTGGAATGTGATGAAATAAATTAAAGCTGAAATATATATTTCTCTCTACTATTATTCTGACATTTCACATTCTTAAACGACAGATTTTTACCTTGTCAGCTCAGGGATTCGATCTTGCAACTTTCCGGTTACTAGTCCAACGCTCTAACCACTAGGCTACCTGCCGCCCCAGTGTGCCAAGCTTGTAGCGTCATACCCAAGAAGAATCGAGTCTGTAATCGCTGCCAAAGGTGCTTCAACAAATTACTGAGTAAAGGGTCTGAATATTTATATAATTGTGATATTTCAGCTTTTGATTTTTAATACATTTACAAAAAATTATAAAAACCTGTTTTTGCTTTGTCATCATGGGGTATTGTGTGTAGATTGACGAGGGGGAAAAATGATTTAATCAATTTTAGAATAAGGCTGTAACATAACGTAACAAAATGTGTAAAAAGTAAAAGGGTCCGAATGTACTGTATATGGTGAAAACATAATAGCATAGAGATTCTTCAAGAGCTTTTCAATGTAATTGACATTGAGAGCGAGTGGGTGTTACAAGAGCAATGCCAACAGTAGTGCAAACAGAGTATAAAGTGCCATAGTGTGGTATCTATCACTGGCCATCATACAGCATACCACTCAGTATCTAACAAGGAACTGGGTGTGGGGTCAGACTGTCAGGTAACAGCATTATAGGACTTTATGTAAAGGCTTTACTGTTGAATAAACATTAGTATAGCTAATAACAGGAGAGAGTATCTGGAACAGTGGCCTGGACTGGACCCTTCCTTATCATCTCAGGGGTTCCCTGACCTCCCTGACCCCATGCCACTGGTTACATACCACAGAGAGACGGGATACATAGCACAGATAGACTGGATACATACCACAGATAGACGGGATACATACCACAGATAGACGGGATACATACCACAGATAGACGGGATACATACCACAGATAGACTGGATACATACCACAGATAGACGGGATACATACCACAGATAGACGGGATACATAAAACAGAGAGAGTGAGAGAGCGAGAGAGAGAGAGAGAGAGAGAGAGAGAGAGAGAGAGAGACTAACATGTGAGTAAAAGGGTTTTCCTACAATTATGATCCCGTTTAACAATCTCAGGGCTTATATTTTTCTCCTTTAAACTGCTCATGTATCACACCCGGTCGTGATTGGGAGTCCCATATGGCGGCGCACAATTGGCCCAGTGTCGTCCGGGTTTGAAATGGACCTAACTGGTCTTTTTCTAGTGTGCAAATTGCTTTTGACAAACAAATCTGTTTGAAATCCCGATGTGGCCCTCGAGACTAAATTATTGCCCACCCCTAGCTTAGAATGTAGTTTCTCAGGCTAAAAACAAGCTGGAATCATTTGAAACTCAAACGTAAATTCACTGCTTTTCTGAACAGGTCATATTTGAGAACTTAAAATATTCCTACTCTGCATCTGGTATACCAGTGTTTCTTCACCCTGGTACTGAGGCTGATTCAAATGATTACTCATCACGAAACTTTGATGATTTGATTTCAGGAAAGGAAAAAAACTAAAATGTGTACTACTTTGGGTCCCCCGGGAAAAGCATTAAGAAACACAGCTATATACGGTATGAATTAATTTACAAAACATCCCAACACATTCATGAATCCATAGCTGCATAAGCCACAGCCCACAGGGTTCTTGGTAGTGGGTAGTACCTATCTGCTGTGTGCCAGTTGGTTCCGGCGGGCAGTCTGTCTCTCTCCAACATCACCACATTGGCCATCTTGGCTAGGTGGTAGACGGTCTGGCATCCCAGACTGCCCCCTCCGATCACCACAGCCTCTGCTGACTTGTGTAGGGGCTTGGTGGGCCCACTGCCACCCTACCTACACCTGCCATGACATTTGTTTCTTAGACACATTAAATCAAATTGAAAAATACATTTATTTTACCTTTTTAACTAAACCAGGCAAGGCCCGGGTTTCCCGAGAGCAATGGAACTTAGGCTTACGAGTGTTTAAACGATGCATCTTTCCTACAACGGCATAAGAAGTAACGTGCATTTTCCAAAACACCACACAGAGAGAACGGTCACTAGGTGCGTCTTTGGAGCATGAGTCCATACTGGTACGCTCAAAAGAACTAGAGCGTTGCTTTCTCAGTTCAAATCTGACTTAACATTAGAATTATTTCACAATACTGACGATGGATCAGCTCCTGGAGAGATATTATCACATACAGCTGCAAATATAGAGGCAGATTGTTCTAATGTGTATCCTATAATAATACACTAGACCAAGGTTTCCCAAACTCGGTCCTGGGGCCCCCCCTGGGTACAGGTTTTGGTTTTGCCCTAGCACTACAAAGCTGTTTCAAATAACCAACTCATCATCAAGCTTTGGTTATTTGCATCACCAATTTGGCATATCTAGAGTACACATCATGAAATATATTGAGACAAATTACAGACAATAGCCTACAAGTAGCAAAATAGAACTCAATTGATTGAACATGAAATGTATTTCAATATAATTGAAACAGGTCTATAGCTTACTGTTTAGAATTTAATGCAGTCATCTGGTTTTTCATTTGAACCATCTTTTTATACGTCACTTTTTGTATCAATTGCAAAGACATTGGCCAATTTGTATTTGTAGTCAACTTTGTCTTGCTCAGCAGGACAGGAAAATTGTGAAATTCATGCTCTAGTGTTGGAGTGTGCCCCTGGCTATCCGTACATTTTAAAAACAAGAAAATGGTGCCGTCTGCTTTGCTTAATATAAGGAATTTTTTATTAGTTATACTTTTACTTTTGATACTTAAGTACACTTTAGCAATTACATTTACTTTTGATACTTAAGTATATTTAAAACCAAATACTTTTAGACTTTTACTCAGGTAGTATTTTACTGGCTGACTCACTTTACATGAGTAACTTTCTATTAAGGTATCTATACTTTTATGACAATTGGGTACTTTTCCCACCACTGAAACTATGTCCAGCCCTAAACTGTACTCAGTGGGCATACGACGTGATAAAGATTTATTTTTCTGGTTGAAATCTGGTTGGGACAGATCACAACCAGATTAAGAAGTATTTTTCGACTTCATGAAAAATGCGTCTTATTTTGGTTTATATCTGTTTTTTGGTTGAAATCTGATTGAACACTTAATATGTGCGTAGTGTTTGTTGGCCAGTCACCCATTGGATATAAGACACTAGAACCATTACAATTATACAAATTGGAATAATGTTGTTTTTCAGCAGGGTTTGCATGATTCTTCTTAGCACAGTTGGCAAACTACAGGTGGCAGAGTGCACAAAAGTGGGCTCCGGTTAACGCTACTGGGCCAAGTCCACTTCAGCTTTTCCGGTCCAATTAACTTTTTCAGGACATTTTTATTCGGCAGGTGATGAAATACCAATTTTAAAAAACTAAGAAATGTGATATACACTGATTGTATAAAACATGAACTGTTCTTTCCATGACATAGACTGACCAGGTGAATCCAGGTGAAAGCGATGATCCCTTATTGATGTCACCTGTTAAAACTTCTTATGGCTTGAATCCCGTTAGCGGGAAAGATATGACAACAGCCAGTGAAAGTGCAGGGCGCCAAATTCAAAACAACAAAAAGAAATAGAGATAAAATTAATCACTAACCTTTGATGATCTTCATCAGATGACACTCATATGACTTCATGTTACACAATACATGTATGTTTTGTTCGATAAAGTTCATATTTATATCCAAAAATCTCAGTTTACATTGGCATGTTATGTCCAGTAATCTTTTGCCTCCAAAACATCCGGTGATGTTTACAGAAATACTCATCATAAATGTTCATGAAAATACAGTTGTTATACATGGAACTTTAGATAAACTTCTCCTTAATGCAACCGCTGTGTCAGATTTTAAAAAAGCTTTACCGAAAAAGCAATAATCTGAGTACGGCGCTCAGACACAAAAACATGCCATACAATATATCCGCCATGTTCGAGTCAACAATAGTCAGAAATAGCATTATAAATATTCACTTACCTTTGATGATCTTCATCAGAATGCACTCCCAGGAATCCCAGTTCAACAATAAATGTTTGTTTTGTTCGATAAAGTCCATCCTTTATGTCCAAATAACTCCTTTTTGTTCGCGCCTTCAGTTCACAAATCCAAATTCACGACGCGCAGGTCAGACGAAAACTAAAAAAATCCCATTACAGTTCGTAGAAACATGTAAAACGATGTATAGAATCAATCTTTAGGATGTTTTTATCATAAATCTGCAATAAAGTTTCAACCGGAGAAATCCTTTGTCTTCAGAAATGCAATGGAACTGAGCTACCGCTCATGTGAGTGCGCATGGCTGAGCCTCTTGTCCTGCTGGCAGTGTTCTGACTCCAGGAGCTCTTATTCATCCTCACTTCACAGTAGAAGCCTCAAACAAGGTTCTAAAGACTGTTGACATCTAGTGGAAGCCTTAGGAAGTGCAAAATGACCCCATAGACACTGTAGTTTGGATAGGCAATCACTTGAAAAACTACAAACCACTTCCTGTTTGGATTTTTTCTCAGGTTTTTGTCTGCCATATGAGTTCTGTTATACTCACAGACATCATTCAAACAGTTTTAGAAATGTCAGAGTGTTTTCTATCCAAATATACTAATAATATGCATATCTTAGTTTCTGGGACTGAGTAGCAGGCAGTTTTCTCTGGGCACGTTAGTCATCCAAGCTACTCAATACTGCCACCATCCATAAGAAGTTACCTCCACTTCAATCAGTGTAGATGAAGGGTAGGAGACACGTTAAAGAAGGAGTTTTAAGCCTTGAGACAACTGAGACATGGATTGTGTATGTGTGCCATTCAGAGGGTGAATGGGCAAGACAGAAGATTTAAGTGTCTTTGAACGGGGTATCGGGGCAGGTGGGAGGTCAAGTTGTGTACATTGTTCGCAGGAGGTTCCTTGATTGGTGAAGTGTGTAAGAGTTGATCCATAGTTCAGGGAATGGGAAATGGCTGCTGAAGCAACAGCTGTGCTGGAATGAGAACAATATGAGTGTCAGTTCTGATGGTGTGCAGCGGGAGGATGAGGGTCAAGGACCAGAATGGTCAGTAGTGGAAAGACATAGGAAGAAGAGAGATCATGATACAGAAAGCAGTGGAGTGTCTAGTAAAGAAAGCATAAAGAGGGCCAGGGTAGGAAGCAATAGTAGTGATGTGTTGGAGTGGAAAGGGGTGTTTGATGAGACCACAGGGCCTCACACCCTATCCAACTAACTAATGCCATAGAGAAAGAGGTAGGTGAAGTGAAATTAGCTTGTTTCATTGGAAATGGTAGATTGTTAACATTGTGTGGTAGACAGGCTCAGCAAGAGAAGATTCTGAAAATGGAAAAGCTTAATGGGAAGAAGATTAAAAGCCATGTCCCTGGTGATTATGCTAGATTGAGGGGAGTCTTCACTGGGGTCCCAATATCTACGTCCACAGTTGATATTAAAACGAATGTGAAGGAAGGCAGAGTGATTGAGGCCAAAAGGTTAATCAGTAGGAAAGAGGGTCAAAAAAGTAAAAGCTTATCAGTGATGCTGAGGTTTGAGAAAGTCTTCCTTAGTTTCAATGTTAGAGAATTTGTCCCATATGCACTGTGGTGTTTTAAATGCCTAAAGAATGGGACATGTAGCTGCTCAGAGTAAAGGACAGAAAAGATGTGCCAAGTGTGGAGGGGAACATGATTATGGTGAATGTGGAAGCAATGTGAAGGTTAAGTGCTGTAATTGTGGGGCAAAACACAGAGCTGCATTTGGTGGATGCCAGGTACAGAGAGAGGCTAGAGAGGCTCAGAGATACAGGATCAGTCATGATGTATCATATGCAGAGGCTGGAAAACAGATTGGTAGAACTACAGTTCAGACTGATGGATCTGACATGGATGTACCTGTAGTAAGTGATGGATCTGACATGGATGTACCTGTAGTTAGATCTGACATGGATGTACCTGTAGTAAGTGATGGATCTGACATGGATGTACCTGTAGTAAGTAATGGATCTGACATGGATGTACCTGTAGTAAGTAATGGATCTGACATGGATGTACCTGTAGTAAGTGATGGATCTGACATGGATGTATCTGTAGTAAGTGATGGATCTGACATGGATGTACCTGTAGTAAGTGATGGATCTGACATGGATGTACCTGTAGTAAGTGATGGATCTGACATGGATGTACCTGTAGTAAGTGATGGATCTGACATGGAATGTACCTGTAGTAAGTGATGGATCTGACATGGATGTACCTGTAGTAAGTGATGGATCTGACATGGATGTACCTGTAGTAAGTGGACCTACTATCGGGGCTGGTGCTTCTGATGGTCCAGGATGGTTTCGAGACCGGTTCAGAAATGTTGTGCTCATGAATGTGCGATGTGATAATGAATAGGAGTCAGATGCACATATGCAATGTTTGTGTCAAGAACTGTAATGCTGTTGGATTTTTCACGCTCAACAGTTTCTCATGTGTATCAAGAATGGTCCACCATCCAAAGGACATACAGCCAACTTGACACAAATGTGGGAAGGAAGCATAGGAGTCAAAATGGGCTGTCATCCCTGTTCAACGCTTTCAACCCCTTGCAGAGTCCATGCCCCAACGAATTGAGGCTGTTACGAGGGCAAAAGGGGGAGTGCAACTCAATATTAGGAAGGTGTTCCTAAGGTTCGATGCACTCAGTGTATTTCACATCCAAGTCATTGAATTTGCTAGGTCATTAAAAGCTACAATTTGTGACAGTCTGAGGTCTTATAGCAATCAGGCATCATCCCTAACTAAGAGAATCTCCGATGCTATAATGCTTTTGATTTTATTACAGGCTGTGCAGTGTTTTTCGTGGTTGCTGTCCACTTAATTGAAAAGCTCACATTCACTTCCATAACATTTGTTCTATGTAAGATAAACATGCAAAATAATACAGGATTCCCATACAAAAATCCACTGCCGTTAAAATGCAGTAAACTAATGGTTGTTTAATTAATGCTATCTGGTAGTTTGCTGTGTTGGCTTCTAATGGTAATCCTTTGTCTGTGTTAGCTAATTGCAGTGTTCATTGTGCTGCAAATGTTCTTCTGTTCCACTGAATGCAATTTGGATGTTCTATTTGGACCCACTTGTCATGTTGGTATAAAGGATCAGGAATGCGTAATAGTTTTTTTTAATCACTACCCAAATTACAGCCCAAATTACAGTAAAGGCACGGGGACGAAGACCAAACAAACACGTATACAAAACACAGGGTTGAAAGCGAAACAAAAGAGCGAGGAGAACCTTGAATAAATAACACGGGGCGAGACCCGAAAACACAAGCGCACAATGATACAACACAAGACGAGACCCGTAATCATCTGTGCACAATACAAGCGGCACGAAAGCCAAAACAATGAAGCATAAGTACTCACACGACCAATGGACATTGGAACAATAATCAACAAGACAATGGTGAACGAAGGGCACACTAATACATTTACTAATCAGGGAGAATATGGGGACCAGCTGTACGTAATGACACAGTTCAGTTCTTAGAGACCGGTGACCGTAGACCTCTGAAACTGGTGCACAGAAAGAGCAACAGAATTTAACAAAATAACATGTAGGCCTATGACCTATTTTTATTGCATTTATTTTCATCAGTAATTAGTACAAATTATTGTACCTGCATTTAACCCTGATAATATGACTATATTTTCCCTTAAAGCTTTTAAACACTTAACATAACATTTTGTAAAGAGGATGGGATCCACCCAAATCATTTTGGGTTCCTGGATCCTTTCACAGCAATATAAGGCTGTGTTGAGACAATGACTTATCAATGACCCAAGCCCAGCTCAGTTAAACCCTAACATTGTGACACAGAGTTGTCATAATGCTTCAGCAAATGTACATTATCCTTGGGGCGTTGGTAGACACAATGTAAGTAACCTAATTTATGTACCTCTAACTGCATTGAATGCCTCTGCTGATCCTACAGCTATTGTATGCTGTAATCATGTGCCTATGAACCAGATTTATACTGTTAGCACTGAGCCGGTGTGCCCTAGGAGGAAGTCCACGGTGTACAGTTCACCCTGCACTAGCATAAACATGAGCACATCTACTGCTGCTGAGATTCCCAGTAAAGCAAGAAAAACAAGTAAGTATCCCAGAAGAAAAGTGCTCAAAATAGCCCACGTTAACATATGTAGCTGAAGAAACACAGTTCATGAAATCAATCATTTGCTCGTAACAGATTACGTTCATATTCTGACTATCTCTGAAACTCACTTAGATAATACCTTTGATGATACAGTGGTAGCAATACAAGGTTATAAGATCTACAGAAAAGGAGGTGCGGCTGTTTATATTCAGAGTCATATTCCTGTGATGATTAGAGAGGATCTCATGTTAAATACTGTTGAAGGAATATGGTTACAGGTTCATCTGCCTCACCTAAAGCCAATTCTGGTGGGAAGCTGCTATAGACCACCAAGTGCTAACAGTCAGTATCTGGATAATATGTATGAAATGTTTGATGATGTATGTGATATCAACAGAGAGGTATTTTATCTGGGTGATTTAAATATTGACTGGCTTTCATCAAGCTGCCCACTCAAGAAAAAGCTTCAAACTGTAACCAGTGTCTGCAACCTGGTTTAGGTTATCATTCAACTGACCAGTGTAGTTACAAACAGCACAGGAATGAAATCATGTATTGATCACATCTTTACTAATGCTGCAGAAATGTGTTTTAAAGCAGTATCCAGATCCATCAGATGTAGTGATCACAGTATAGTAGCCATATCTAGGAAAACCAAAGTTCCAAAGGCTGGGCCTAATATAGTGTATTAGAGGTCATACAATAAGTTTTGTAGTGATTCCTATGTTGTTGATGTAAAGAATATCTGTTGGTCTACGGTGTGTAATGAGGAGCAACCAGATGCTGCACTTGACACATTTATGAAATTGCTTATTCCAGTTACTAATAAGCACACACCCATTAAGAAAATGACTGTTAAAAACTGTTAAATCCCTGTGGATTAATGAGGAATTGAAAAATTGTATGGTTGAGAGGGATGAGGCAAAAGGAATGGTAACTCTGGCTGCACAACCGATTGGCAAACGTACTGCAAACTGAGAAACCATGTGACCAAACTGAATAAAAAGAAGAAGAAACTACACTATGAAACAAAGATAAATGAAATAAAGAATGATAGCAAAAAGCTTTGGAGCACCTTAAAGGACATTTTGGGGGAAAAGGCAAACTCAGCTCCACCATGGTCAGAACATATTGAGTATGTTTTGACAGTAGCTAAGATGGGGAGTTGGGGAGAAGTATGTCCATAATAAAGTTAACAGCACTATCAACAAGGCAGGTCCTACAGGCCATAGGTTTGTCGCACATGGACTACTGTTCAGTCATGTGGTCAGATGCCACAAAAAAGGACTTAACAATTTTCCTCAGAACAGGGCAGCACGGCTAGCCCTTGGATGGACAGGGAGAGCTAATAATAATATGCATGTTAATCTCTCCTGGCTCAAAGTGGAGGAGAGATTGACTTCATCACTACAAGCTGTCTGTTTGAACTACTGGTACACAGCTCGAACACCCATGCATATCCCCACAAGATATGCCACAAGAGGTCTCTTCACAGTCCCCAAGTCCAGAACAGACTATGGGAGGCGCACAGCACTACATAGAGACATGACTACATGGAACTCTAGTCCACATCAAGTAACTCATGCAAGCAGTAAAATTTGATAAAAAAAATAGATTAAAAAAACACCTTATGGAACAAGGGGGACTGTGAAGCAACACAAACATAGGCACAGACACATGCATACACACACACACAATAACATACGCACTAAACACACACGTACACATGGATTTTGTACTGTAGATATGTGGTAGTGGTGGAGTAGGGGCCTGAGGTCGCACAGTGAGTTGTGAAATCTGTGAATGTATTGTAATGTTTTTAAAAATGTGTAAACTGCCTTCATTTTGGCAGCCTTGGCAGCAGCTAATGGGCATGCATAATAAATACAAATACAAACATCTCTTTTTGCCTGCGCGCATCAACATTCTACACGTCCATTGGGACAGAGCACCCGATAGGCTACAACACAGCTGGAAAACAAACAAAGCATTGAAATGTTTTGACTGCAAAATGGTCGTCCCTCTTCTCCTGCATTTTAGTTTTCTCTTGTAAGTAAAGCGATGGTTTGTTGGAGAGAAGATGATCAAGGAAAGTTTTGCTAGCTAGCTAATGTTAGTTCTCTGGCTAATCATCCACGGACATGGTAAGTTTTCAACTTTACCTGTTGTAGCTAATGGGCTAACGTTTAATTAGTTACAGTAAATGTGTGTGTGTGTGTGTGTGTGTGTGTGTGTGTGTGTGTGTGTGTGTGTGTGTGTGTGTGGTGTGTGTGTGTGGGTGTGTGTGTGTGTGTGTGTGTGTGTGTGAGAGAGAGAGAGAGATGGTAGATGAATACATATGTGAAATCTTTCTTGATTCATCAGGGATCCTTGTATTTTTGTGTGTTTTGTATTTGACAATACAGTACCCTGCTCCCCCTCAACACACATTCAAACGTTACACCTCTCAACTGCCTTTAGACTCTAGATTATATTTAGTTGCAGGAATCTTATAGTTTGGATGGAAGAGACAACAAAGGGAATGAGTACAGAAGTCATCTGTTTGGCTGTCTGTCTCTCTCCGTCTCTCTGCCTGCCTGCCTGCCAGATTGCTGAGTCGTAATATAGTCAATATACTTGCTAAGTCTAATTTAGTGAAGACCTTAGGTAATGGTTAATCATGATTAGTCTGTCTTTACAGCTTCTGAAACATGTCAGTGATCTGATGTATGGCCTCTACAGCAGTGCTTGGCCACCCACTCAGTTGCCAGTGACCTATTCTGCCACATCCCAGGGGAAGGAAAGAGTAGAACCACCCCTCCTTAAATCCATAGTCAGGAGCTAGGTTTCCATCCAATTGGCAACAGATTTTCATGTGAATATTCTAAAATCCACATAAAAACAATATGCGCGTTATTCCATCAGATATTGGGCCAGTAACCGAAAGGTTGCTGGATCGAATCCCCGAGCTGACAAGGTAAAAAAATCTGTTGTTCTGCCACTGAGCAAGGCAGTTAACCCACTGTTCTCCGGGCGCCGAAAACACGGCTGTCGATTAAGGAATCCCCCAGCACCTCTCTGATTGATTGAGGTTGGGTTAAATGTGGAAGACACATTTCAGTTGAAGGCATTCAGTTGTACAACTGACTAGGTATCCCACTTTCCCTTTTCCCTTTCCATCAAATTGACTTGATGGGGATAAAAGTGATGACGTAGTGCACAAAAACATACCTTTTGCTGGCCTCCCAAGTGGTGCAGTGGTCTAAGGCACTGCATCCCCATGCTGTTGAGTATATTGACTATATTGCCCCTCAGCATGCTTTCCACCTGGCTACCCCTACCCCGGTTAACAGCCCTGCGCCCCCCACAGCAACTTGCCCAAGCCTCCCCCATTTCTCCTTCACCCAAATCCAGATAGCTGATGTTCTGAAAGAGCTGCAAAATCTGGACCCCAACAAGTCAGCCGGGCTAGACAATCTGGACCCTCTCTTACCCTTTTCTCTATATACATCAATGATGTCGCTCTTGCTGCTGGTGATTCGCTGATCCACCTCTACGCAGACGACACCATTCTGTATACTTCTGGCCCTTCTTTGGACACTGTGTTAATGAGGACAGATGTTCCGCTAGCGGAACGCCTCGCCAAATATCCAATGGTAGAGCGTGGCGCGAAATACAAAAACCTTAAAAATGCTATAACTTCAATTTCTCAAACATATGACAATTTTACAAAATTTGAAAGATAAGACTCTCGTTAATCCAACCACGTTGTCCGATTTCAAAAAGGCTTTACAGCGAAAACAAAACATTAGATTATATCAGGAGAGTACCCAGCCAAAAATAATCACACAGCCATTTTCAAAGCAAGCATATATGTCACAAAAACCAAAACCACAGCTAAATGCAGCACTAATCTTTGATGATCTTCATCAGATGACACTCCTAGGACATTATGTTATACAATACATGCATGTTTTGTTCAATCAAGTTCATATTTATATCAAAAACCAGCATGTGAAGTTCAGAACTAGCATACCCACCGAAAACTTCCAGTGAATTTACTAAATTACTCATGATAAACGTTGACAAAATACATAACAATTATTTTAAGAATTATAGATACAGAACTCCTTTATGCAAACGCTATGTCAGATTTTAAAATAGCTTTTCGGCGAAAGCACATTTTGCAATATTCTGAGTACATAGCTCAGCCATCACAGGCTAGCTATTCAGACCCGCCAACGTCGGGGCAGCCTAAACTCAGAATTACTATTAGAAAAATTGGATTACCTTTGCTGTTCTTCGTCAGAATGCACTCCCAGGACTTCTACTTCAACAACAAATGTTGTTTTGGTTCCAAATAATCCATAGTTATATCCAAATACCTCCGTTTTGTTCGTGCGTTCAGGTTACTATCCGAAGGGTAACGCGCGAGTGCATTTCGTGACAAAAAAATTCAAAATTACCGTACTTCGAAGCATGTCAAACGCTGTTTAAAATCAATTTTTATGCTATTTTTCTCGTAAAATAGCGATAATATTCCAACCGGACAACGTTGTATTAATTCAAAGAGTGAAAGAAAAAAATGGCAAGGTCTCGTGAACGCGCACTGTCCCCAGGCAGACCACTTACAAACTCTGCTGCTGTACTTTGCCCAGAGACAGGAGACACGTCATTGCGCTTTCTGATGGCTTTAGAGAGCCAATGGAAGACTTAGAAAATGTCACGTAACAGCACAGATGCTGTAATTTTGATAGAGATGCAACAGAAGGACTACAAATTGTCAGACAGGCCACTTCCTGCCTGGAATCTTCTCAGGTTTTTGCCTGCCATATGAGTTCTGTTATACTCACAGACACCATTCAAACAGTTTTAGAAACTTTAGAGTGTTTTCTATCCAAATCTACTAATTATATGCATATTCTAGTTTCTGGGCAAGAGTAGTAACCAGATTAAATCGGGTACGTTTTTTATCCAGCCGTAAAAATACTGCCCCCTATCCACAACAGGTTTTAACTAACCTCCAGACGAGCTTCAATGCCATACAACTCTCCTTCCGTGGCCTCCAACTGCTCTTAAATGCAAGTAAAACTAAATGCATGCTCTTCAACTGTTCGCTGCCTGCACCTGCCCGCCCATAGCATCACTACTCTGGATGGTTCTGACTTAGAGTATGTGGACAACTACAAATACCTAGGTGTCTGGTTAGACTGTAAACTCTCCTTCCAGACTCACATTAAGCATCTCCAATCCAAAATTAAATCTAGAACCGGCTTCCTATTTCGCAACAAAGCATCCTTCACTCATGCTGCCAAACATACCCTCGTAAAACTGACTATCCTACCAATCCTTGACTTCGACGATGTTATTTACAAAATAGCCTCCAACACTCTACCCAGCAAATTGGATGCAGTGCCATCCGTTTTGTCAGCGAAGCCCCATATACTACCCACCACTGCGACACGTATGCTCTCGTTGGCTGGCCCTCGCTTCATATTCGTCGCCAAACCCACTGGCTCCAGCTCATCTATAAGTCTTTGCTAGGTAAAGCCCCGTCTTATCTCAGCTCACTGGTCACCATATAAGCACCCACCCGTAGCACGCGCTCCAGCAGTATTATTTCACTGGTCACCCCCAAAGCTATATTATATTATTGACTGTATGTTTGTTTATTCCATGTGTAACTCTGTATTGTTGTTTGTGTCGCACTGCTTTGCTTCATCTTGGCACGGTCACAGTTGTAGATGAGAACTTGTTCTCAACTGGCCTACCTGGTTAAATAAAGGTGAATAAAAAATAAATAAATAAAAAACAGTATGCGCATGTGATACAATCTCTTGTTTGGGGTAACCCTTGGGGCCATACCCAACTCTTTCCTCCCTAGCCAGAGCAGACCTTTATGTGTGTTTGCGTATGACTGTAAAAACGCCAGGAAATCAGCTCCAAGTGATTTTAATTTAGGAAATTAAAGTCTCCTTCCTTCCCCCTCCTCTCCTCCCCCTTCTCCTTTCCCTGCTGTCTGCTCTCCTCCTCTCCTCTCCTCCTTTCCCCTCCTTAGAGCTCAGACCAAACCAATCTGAAGTAGAGCAACAGAAGCACCAGTCGGGTCACATCTGGATGTGTGAGATTCAGCCACTCTCATATCATGAGACGGAATAACCATGACAACATGACTGTGGGATGTAGATTAAACAAAGAACAAGTAGAAATAGTGAATGGGGGTTACTGGGAGATGTTGAAACAAGGTGTGCACTCTCCAGAGTTGTGGATACGGCGGAGTGTAAAGTGTAGTGGTCTCAGCTTTTAACCCAATCTGTGCTGAGGGGAGTGTGTCGGGACAGAGGTTAGAAGAGCACTGGAAGGGTCTTTCCAGCACAGCGAGTTCACTAACTCACATTACAAAACCAGACAAGCTATGCAATGTAGCCTATGACGAGAGCTCATGTAGTGGAGTATTCAGATGTGTTATTTGGGCATGATTCTAGCTCAGTCAGTTGAAAGTTTGATACATAGAGAGATTGTCAGCCTTATTCTAAGACATTATAAAGACTCATACATGCTTGTACACTGAGTATACAAAACATTAAGAACACCTGCCCTTTCCATGACAGATCCTCAAAAAGTTATACAGCTGCACCATCGAGAGCATCTTGACTGGTTGCATCACCACTTGGTAAGCAACTGTTTGGCATCCGACCGCAAGGTGCTACAGAGGGTAGTGCATGCGGCCCAATACATAACTGGGGCCGAGCTCCCTGCCATCCAGGACCTCTATACCAGGCGGTGTCAGAGGAAGTCCCTAAAAATTGCCAAAGATTCCAGCCACCCAAGTCATAGACTGTTCTCTCTGCTACCGCACGGCAAGCAGTACCGATGCACCAAGTCTGGAACCAACAGGACCCTGAAATGCTTCTACCCACAAGCTATAAGACTGCTAAATAGTTAGTTAAATAGTTAACCAATAATTACCCAGAATATCTGATATAACTCTTTTGACTCATCACATTCACTGCTGTTACCGTTTATTATCTATGCCGCTGCCTAGTCACTTTATCCCAACCTATATGTACTTGTCAATCTCAGTTACCTCTTACCCCTGCACATCGACTCAGTATTTAACTGTTACTATCAGTATTGATGATTTTTAAGCCTTGAGACAATTGAGACAGGGATTGTATACAGTATGTGTGCCAATCAGAGGGTGAATGTGCAAGGTGAAAGATTTGCGCCTTTGAACACGGTATGGCGTTAAGGTATCAGACGCACCGGGTTGAGTGCGTCAAGAATGGCAAATCTGCTGGGTTTACACATTATAAAGAATTGATCCTGTATGATCTTTATCTGCTGGGTTTACACATTATAAAGAATTGATCCTGTCTGATCTTTCTCTGCTGGGTTTACACATTATAAAGAATTGATCCTGTCTGATCTTTATCTGCTGGGTTTACACATTATAAAGAATTGATCCTGTCTGATCTTTCTCTGCTGGGTTTATACATTATAAAGAATTGATCCTGTCTGATCTTTATCTGCTGGGTTTACACATTATAAAGAATTGATCCTGTCTGATCTTTATCTGCTGGGTTTACACATTATAAAGAATTGATCCTGTCTGATCTTTATCTGCTGGGTTTATACATTATAAATAATTGATCCTGTCTGATCTTTATCTGCTGGGTTTACACATTATAAAGAATTGATCCTGTCTGATCTTTATCTGCTGGGTTTACACATTATAAAGAATTGATCCTGTCTGATCTTTCTCTGCTGGGTTTATACATTATAAAGAATTGATCCTGTCTGATCTTTATCTGCTGGGTTTACACATTATAAAGAATTGATCCTGTCTGATCTTTATCTGCTGGGTTTACACATTATAAATAATTGATCCTGTCTGATCTTTATCTGCTGGGTTTATACATTATAAAGAATTGATCCTGTCTGATCTTTATCTGCTGGGTTTACACATTATAAAGAATTGATCCTGTCTGATCTTTATCTGCTGGGTTTACACATTATAAAGAATTGATCCTGTCTGATCTTTATCTGCTGGGTTTACACATTATAAAGAATTGATCCTGTCTGATCTTTATCTGCTGGGTTTACACATTATAAAGAATTGATCCTGTCTGATCTTTATCTGCTGGGTTTACACATTATAAAGAATTGATCCTGTCTGATTTTTATCTGCTGGGTTTACACGTTATAAAGAATTGATCCTGTCTGATCTTTATCTGCTGGGTTTACACGTTATAAAGAATTGATCCTGTCTGATCTTTATCTGCTGGGTTTACATATTATAAAGAATTGATCCTGTCTGATCTTTATCTGCTGGGTTTATACATTATAAAGAATTGATCCTATCTAATCTTTATCTTATGCATGCACGTGTGTTTGTTATTCAAGTGCGTGTTTGTGTGCGTGTGTGTGTGTGTTGTTTTTAAGTTACAGCCAGTGCAGAGCACAGAGTTCTCTGCTCCTCCTTGTTTAGCTAGAGGCTCTCTGGACTGGGGTGGGGACCTCAGCATGGCTTCTGATTGGCTATCAGGGGAAGGCAGAGGTCAAAGAAATATGGGGTGGTTCACACACACACACATACCTAAATCTCTGTAGGTATTGGCTATTACCCATGCCATGGGAAAAAGTCAGAGCTGGTTCATTCAAGTTCCTCTCTGGGAATCCACCTGAAGAACAGCACTTATTTTCAAATAGATTATATAATGTTTGTGCTGACTATTGGCTCTGAATAAGAGAAATGTGGTCACAGAGTTCACAAAAGTGCATGCAGTTCACAGATTGTCCCTAACATAAATGTTACTATGCATGTATGCAGTTCAGTTCCCCCTATAACATACAGCAGGGTTCCCCAACTGGTGGCGCACAGGCCCAATTTGGCCCCCGTGATTTTTTTCTTTTTTTTTCTGAGATAATAACTATTTTATTTTTTTCATTGTTGGATATAAAAGACTGTCAAAACCTCAACCCCCCCAACCATCCGTTCAAGAAAATAATCTTCCCACGGCTGAATGTGGTTGAGGACCTCTGACATGTAGGTTACTATGCATGTGTGAGTGTCAGGAATGTCTGGGAAGGAATGTACTCATCCAATTTCAGACCCAGCACTTCTCAGCCTCAACAGACAAGTCTTGTTCTTGAGAGAGATGGACAGAAGAAAAAGGTAGGGAGTAAGGACATGCTTAAACCATCTGACCAAGTCTTAAAGCAATGGGACTCCCATAAATCTTTCTCAGATTATTACCAATCCCACAAAGTATGACCCCAAACACCCAGAAAATGCTGTTCTCCTAGATGTTATCCTCTCAAATAATCCTGAGACGTATCAGTCTGGTGTTTTCTGTAATGACCTGTGATCACTGTTTTACAGCCTGTGTTCATAATGGCTGCTCAGTGAAATGACCTGTCCTGATTTGTCATAGACGCTTGCTAAAAAACTTTAATGAGCAAGCCTTCCTTCATGAACTGGCCTCTGTAAAATGATATAGAATCAGCTTGATCCCCTCTGTCGAAGATGCTTGGACCTCCTTTTTGATATTTTCAGTGGTGTTGTTAACAAACGCCCCCATAAAGAAAATGTAAATTAAAAACAGGTTCAGCCCCTCGTTCGACCGTGATCTTGCAGAGTTACTCCACCTCAAGAATTCCATTTGGCGAAAGGCTCGGCACATGCATATTCAGGCCGACTGGCTCTCGTTCAGGCAAATGAGAAATAAATGCACTCAGGCTATCCGGAAGGCCAAAGTTAGTTCCTTTAAGGAGCAGTAGTCTCTCTGTATGGGTCTAACCCCAAGAAGTTCTGGAAAACGGTTAAAGACCTGGAGAATAAATCCTCCTCCTCACAGCTGCCCATGTCCCTTAATGTTGATGATGTGGTTGTTACTGACAAGAAGCACATGGCTGAGCTCTTTAATCACCACTTCATTAAGTCAGGATTATTATTTGACTCAGCCATGCCTCATTGCCCATCCAACATTTCCTCATCTCCCACCCCTTCTAATGAGACTAGCCCCGATGCTCCTCCCTCTTTTTCCTCTTCCCCGCTACAAAGTTTCAGATGGTTTAGATCCTTTCTTCTTTAAGGTTACAGCCCCTATCATCACCAAGCCTATCGCTGATCTTTTTTACTTGGCTCTCCTCTCTGGGGAGGTTCCCATTGCTTGGAAGGCAGCCATGGTGGGTCCTTTATTTAAAGGGGGAGATCAAGCTGATCCTAACTGTTATGGGCCAGTTTCTATTTTGCCCTGTTTATCAAAAGTGTTGGGAAAAACTTGTCAATAATCAACTGACTGGCTTTCTATAGTATTCTCTCTGGTATGCCATCTGGTTTCCGCTCAGGTTATGGATGTGTCACTGCAACCTTAAAGGTCCTGAATGATGTCACCATTGCCCTTGATTCTAAGCAATGTTGTGCTGCTATTTTTATTGACTTGGCCAAAGCTTTTGATACGGTAGAACATTCCATTCTTGTGGGCCGGCTAAGGAGTATTGGTGTCTCAAAGGGGTCTTTGGCCTGGTTTGCTAACTACCTCTCGCAAAGAGTGCAGTGTATAAAGTCAGAGCATCTGCTGTCTAAACCATTGTTTGTCACCAAGGGAGTACCCAAAGGCTCGCTCCTAAGCCCCACGCTCTTCTCAATTTACATCAACAACATAGGCAGTAGGAAACTCTCTCATCCATTTATAAGCTCTCTGTCAGGTGTGTGCGTACTGGTAGCGAAGTCAGGTGCAGGAGAGCAGAGATTTGTGAACAGGCGCACACTTTATTGAGGCAAAAGTGCAAAACGCGCAAAACAGTCACAAGAATTAAGTTTAACAATAAACATCTTCGTGAAATACCACGGAAAAAAACAAAACAGTCTGCCGCGTCAACAACAAACACGTAATCTTACACAAAGACATGATGGGGAACAGAGGAATAAATACATGTAGATTGATTAGGGAATGAAAACCAGGTGTGCAGGAAACAAGACAAAACAAATGGATACATGAAAAATGGAGCGGCGATGGCTAGAAAGCCGGTGACGTCGACCGCCGAACGCCGCCCGAACAAGGAGAGGAGCCGACTTCTCATTCATTTATAACACAACAGGTGTTGCTACATCACACTCATTTCCAGTGGTGTAAAGTATTTAAGTAAAAATACTTTAAAGTACTACTTAAGTAGTTTTATGGGGTATCTGTACTTTACTATTATATTTTTAATAACTATTACTTTTACTTCACTACATTCCTGAAGAAAATATTATACTTTTTACTGCATAGATTTTCCTTGACACCCAAAAGTACTCATTACATTTTGAATACTTAGCAGGACAGGAAAATGGTACAATTTACTCACTTATCAAGAGAACATTCCTGGTCATCCCTACTGCCTCTGATATGGCGGACTCACTAAACACAAATGCTTTGTTTGTAAATTATGTCTGAGTGTTGGAGTGTGCCCATGGCTATCCGTAGATGACGTCGGAGTGTTGGAGTGTGCCCCTGGCTAATTGTAAATTATGTCTGAGTGTTGGAGTGTGCCCCTGGCTATCTGTAAATTATGTCTGAGTGTTGGAGTGTGCCCCTGGCTATCTGTAAATGACGTCTGAGTGTTGGAGTGTGCCCCTGGCTATCTGTAAATGACGTCTGAGTGTTGGAGTGTGCCCCTGGCTATCTGTAAATGACGTCTGAGTGTTGGAGTGTGCCCCTGGCTATCTGTAAATTATGTCTGAGTGTTGGAGTGTGCCCCTGGCTATCTGTAAATGACGTCTGAGTGTTGGAGTGAGCCCCTGGCTATCTGTAAATGACGTCTGAGTGTTGGAGTGTGCCCCTGGCTATCTGTAAATGACATCTTTGAGTGTGCCCCTGGCTATCTGTAAATGACGTCTGAGTGTTGGAGTGTGCCCCTGGCTATCTGTAAATGATGTCTGAGTGTTGGAGTGTGCCCCTGGCTATCTGTAAATGATGTTGGAGTGTGCCCCTGGCTATCTGTAAATGACGTCTGAGTGTTGGAGTGAGCCCCTGGCTATCTGTAAATGACGTCTGAGTGTTGGAGTGTGCCCCTGGCTATCTGTAAATTATGTCTGAGTGTTGGAGTGTGCCCCTGGCTATCTGTAAATGACGTCTGAGTGTTGGAGTGAGCCCCTGGCTATCTGTAAATGACGTCTGAGTGTTGGAGTGTGCCCCTGGCTATCTGTAAATGACATCTTTGAGTGTGCCCCTGGCTATCTGTAAATGACGTCTGAGTGTTGGAGTGTGCCCCTGGCTATCTGTAAATGATGTCTGAGTGTTGGAGTGTGACCCTGGCTATCTGTAGATTAAAATAACATATAATAATTGTGCTGTCTGGTTTACTTAATATAAGCAATTTGAAAGGATTTATACTTATACTTTTGATACTTCTCGCTTCATACTCGTCGCCAAACCCACTGGCTCCAGGTCATCTACAAGACCCTGCTAGGTAAAGTTCCCCCTTATCTCAGCTCGCTGGTCACCATAGCAGCACCCACCTGTAGCACGCGCTCCAGCAGGTATATCTCTCTGGTCACCCCCAAAGCCAATTCCTCCTTCGGCCACCTCTCCTTACAATTCTCTGTTGCCAATGACTGGAACGAACTACAAAATCTCTAAAACTGGAAACACTTATCTCCCTCACTAGCTTTAAGCACAGCTGTCAGAGCAGCTCACAGATTACTGCACCTGTACATAGCCCATCTATAATTTAGCCCAAACAACTACCTCTTCCCCTACTGTATTTATTTATTTTGCTCCTTTGCATCCCATTATTTCTATTTCTACTTTGCACTTTCTTCCACTGCAAATCTACCATTCCAGTGTTTTACTTGCTATATTGTATTTACTTCGCCACCATGGCCTTTTTTGCCTTTACCTCTCTTATCTCACCTCATTTGCTCACTTTGTATATAGACTTATTTTCTACTATATTATTGACTGTATGTTTGTTTTACTCCATTTGTAACTCTGTGTTGTTGTATGTGTCAAACTGCTTGCTTTATCTTGGCCAGGTCGCAATTGTAAATGAGAACTTGTTCTCAACTTGCCTACCTGGTTAAATAAAGGTGAAATAAATAAAAAAAAACTTAAGTATATTTTAAACCAAATACTTTTACTCAAGTATTAAAAACTGTGTGACTTTCACTTTTACTTGAGTAATTTTCTATTAAAGCATCTTTACTTTTACAAAAATATGACAATTGGGTACTTTTTCCACAGCTGCTCATTTCAGAGTTACTAACTACACTTCCCTAAAAATGCCTTATTCATTCACTGCCTAAAAACGATCTTCGTCTGCCCTCTTGTGGTGCTTTTTTGTCAGTACATGTATCTTCAAAATGTCAGTGCATTTTCATAAATACAATTTCAATAAAAATTGAAAAAGTAGATTTTTAATCATGTATAAAGTTAGTCACATCCATTTTTGAACAGTTTTGGCACTGACAAAGCTTCTGCCAAATGTGCTACTTTTGATCTTCAAAGTTGCTTGACATCAAGGTACAGTATTGTCATTTATATGACAAATGGGGAATTTCACTACAATTAAGACACTGCACTTGGGTTGAATATTGTGCATTCAAAAAGCACAATGTAATGCTAGAAATAAATTAGGAAAACTGTCAATAAGAATTGTACAAATAATATCATTTGTACACAGAAAAAATACATCAACACAAACCAATTTAGATGAGCTCATTCAGAATGTAACTTGACTGTCATGTCAACTGACACCATCAATGATGTCAGGAGAATATGGTTGGCAGGCTTCTCTCTGGACTGTTGATCTGGTGTAAGACTACCTTGAGGTCAGGCCTAGAGAGAGACACTGCTCCTAACATATTACCACTTGTTTGTAGTTACTTTACTAAAGTAAAGAAAACACTTACTAGGATTGTTATCACAATACACAGAATGAGTAGAATGGTTTCCTCCAGTTTTTCTGTTTTCTGACGCCCAGTGACTAGATGTATAGCGAGCGTCACCCACCCAGGCCCTGCAGTGCTCTGCAGTGCACAATAGCACAGTTGGGGTCAATTCCTATTGAAGCCAGTCAATTCAGGTAGTGAGTTGAATGCAAAATTAATTAAATAAATAAGCTTCTACTTTTCAGTTTATTAAGACGTCATTGAATATATATATATATATATATATATATATATATTTTTTTTTTATCCATAATTGAACTGCAATTTCAGTTTACTTCCTGAATTGAATGCCTTCAACGGTTGGGGTCAACTTCGAATTGAAGGTGTCTGACAGTATAGGAGTGTCCTTCCATAAACTCTGGCATCCCTAACATGCATAATTTGATTTGAACACACACAAACAAACCCACACACATGTCTGGGGGCACTTGACCAAGTGTATAGAGCCTCCGCCAGCATCACTACTGTCTGTAAATCCAGTCACTCCCAGTGATTATGGGCCGACGTACCAAATACAAAATGGCGAATTATACTGTGATATTTGAAGTGTCGCTGATGAATGGCACAGTCAGCAGTGACACCATAACCAGTAACCCTTTTCACACTACCGAGTCAAACCAAACAGTACCTGCCTGGTTATGCATCCACAGTTGTTTTTGGAACCGTGCTGTAAAAGAACAATGTGAAAAGACAATATCCAAGTCAGCCCAGTACAGATGGGGTTGGCCGTGCAGTGTGAATCAGGCATTAATACATATGGTTGAACTACAGCTCATCTTTATATGACGTCTGCAGCATGTCGGGTTGTGGAGCCCCCTTCAGCGTTTTGTGGGAGCCCCTCCAGTCTGTTCGCACGTTGTCGTCGTCCCACAGCGTGGAGGTCTCTGTGTCGCTCACCCACTTGGGGTCCCCGGCGTATTGGGCTGGTTGCACCAGTAGGGGGCGTGTGGAGAAGGCCTGCAGGTTACGGTTAGGATAGTGGGACTTGTAGTTCTCACTGTTGACCAACAGGACAGGGAGGTCAGAGATACATTGGTCACAGGATGATGACAATATTAAGTCTGATGTTAAAACTTCCACTAAGGAGATAAAAACTAGCCTGTCGATAACAAAGCTCTAACTGTGTGTACATAGCTTGAGAGTGTATGTAAATATCCATAACAGGGTCACACTTCATCATTCAGTTACATGATACGGTGTTATGGTGGGCAACAATACACAGCTAAAATCTAATCCTATGAAAGGTAACAGTTTTAAAATGTACTGGTAATTTTGAAACATTACAAAACAACATTGAGAGATGAAATGACATGAAATATATTTGGTGGAAACAAGGTTATAATAGAAGTACTGGGAATAGGTTTGTGGGTTGGGCAACTCTTGGAAAGAATGAATCAGTTAGTCAGAAGGCCCAGAATCAACTCCAAGCATACTGAAGCAGAACCACACAGGGAAGAGGATGGGAAGGGGGAGAAGGACTAGGGATGATGGCAGCTGGCCAGGTTTCCACACATGACAGAACACTAAGGCATTCTCAATGGAACACAGAACACACAGGAATTCTCAACAGAATGTAAAGGCATTCTAACAGGCTTCTGGATGCATGCCTGGTTCCCATTGGCTCAGAGAGGCTCTGGGTTCTATTAGCTTGGTCTGCAGCATGTCATGCAGCCAGAGAGAGATAGACAGGGAGTTGACCAAATGAGACTGGAACGCTACAACAAGCCAAGTCAGTCAGCAGAGACTAAAACTAACATGAAGCAAAGTACAAAACAGTTTGACTTCTTGACATAACTAAAATGTTAATGCGTTTCAGAATTAGAGGGAACATTTTAATTGTGGCAAGCTATTTTAAAAGCAGGCTTTTAAGGGTTGAGCCAAGAATGTGGTAACAGGAAGGTGAACATCAATGGGAGGCTATAGATGTGAAACCATAGTCTGGTGATTGTAACAGTGGTTGTCTAATCTATGTCCATTCCAAAGCTACATTTATGCACAGCGTTTATCCAAAACTGCAGCTAATTAGGAGTTGTTGCTATAGCTTTATAGTTCAATGCTGGCAAAGGGTCAGAACAATCTACACAAGATGAAATGCTATTTTTAATGGCACAAAGCAGAATTCCCTGACAGCTTTGTAGCACTAAAATCATATTAAGTTCCATTGGCAATGGATGAAGGATGGTCCTAGTAAAACTAATCTTCAGGGGAGTACTGGACTATCTTGGAGCTGACTGATGACACTACTTTTCAAAGACCATTTGGCTACTTTGTTTCACCAGCTCTCTTCCTTATGGAGTATTGTTGTCAAACTTACATACCAACTGGGTCTGAACCTGGATCCCCTGCACATTACAAACCTGTCTTAACCCACTGAGCTAAAGTCTAGGCCAGAGGGATTCAACTCTTACCCTACGAGGTCCGCAGCCTGCTGGTTTTCTGTTCTAATTAACCCACATGGTGTCCCAGGTCTAAATCAGTCCCTGATTAGAGGGAAACAATGAAGAAATGCAGTGGAGCTGGCTTGGAGGTCCAGAGTTGAGTTTGAGGAGTATAGGCATTAGCTCAGGGCGAACTAACATAATTCTTCAGGTTTCAGTTCCACCTACTTGGTGTGTCTGGTCTCAGTGATCTGAGAACATCTTGAGAATGGCTAAATAAATACAAGAATAAATATAATTTTTTTAAAACAGTTGTGGTACTTACTTGGTGTGTTTGTCGTACATGATGGGTAAGAATTCATCGACGGGCAGCATCTTGGAGAGGGGTTCAGCGTTGAGCAGTTTCTGGGCCCCCTGGAGAGAGATGGCGTAGGACAGGGTCCAGTAGGAATAGTCTGCTACCACTAGGTTCCTCACGTTCTCCACCACCTCCTCATCACCTGGCTTCACCTGCTTACGACCCAGGTATCTGGGGACAGTGGACAGACGGTTAGGGTTAGTCAGAGTACTGGACAGGGGACGGAGAAAGACAAGGTTAGTCAGAATACTGGACAGGGGAGAGAGAGAGACAGGATTAGTCAGAGTACCAGACAGGGGACGGAGAAAGACAAGGTAAGTGTTAGTCAGAGTAGTGGACAGAGGAGGGAGAGAGACAGCATTAGGGTTAGTCAGAGTACCGGACAGGGGATAGAGAGAGACAGGATTAGTCAGTCAGAGTAGTGGACAGGGGATAGAGAGAGAGACAGGGTTAGTCAGTCAGAGTAGTGGACAGGGGAGGGAGAGAGAGAGAGACAGGGTTAGTCAGTCAGAGTAGTGGACAGGGGAGAGAGAGCGAGAGAGAGAGACAGGGTTAGTCAGTCAGAGTAGTGGACAGGGGAGAGAGAGAGAGACAGGGTTAGTCAGTCAGAGTAGTGGACAGGGGAGAGAGAGAGAGACAGGGTTAGTCAGTCAGAGTAGTGGACAGGGGAGGGAGAGAGAGAGAGACAGGGTTAGTCAGTCAGAGTAGTGGACAGGGGAGAGAGAGCGAGAGAGAGAGACAGGGTTAGTCAGTCAGAGTAGTGGACAGGGGAGAGAGAGAGAGACAGGGTTAGTCAGTCAGAGTAGTGGACAGGGGAGGGAGAGAGAGAGACAGGGTTAGTCAGTCAGAGTAGTGGACAGGGGAGGGAGAGAGAGAGACAGGGTTAGTCAGTCAGAGTAGTGGACAGGGGAGGGAGAGAGAGAGACAGGGTTAGTCAGTCAGAGTAGTGGACAGGGGAGGGAGAGAGAGAGACAGGGTTAGTCAGTCAGAGTAGTGGACAGGGGAGAGAGAGCGAGAGAGAGAGACAGGGTTAGTCAGTCAGAGTAGTGGACAGGGGAGGGAGGGAGAGAGAGAGACAGGGTTAGTCAGTCAGAGTAGTGGACAGGGGAGGGAGAGAGAGAGACAGGGTTAGTCAGTCAGAGTAGTGGACAGGGGAGGGAGAGAGAGAGACAGGGGAGGGAGGGAGAGAGAGAGACAGGGTTAGTCAGTCAGAGTAGTGGACAGGGGAGGGAGAGAGAGAGACAGGGTTAGTCAGTCAGAGTAGTGGACAGGGGAGGGAGAGAGAGAGACAGGGTTAGTCAGTCAGAGTAGTGGACAGGGGAGGGAGAGAGAGAGAGACAGGGTTAGTCAGTCAGAGTAGTGGACAGGGGAGGGAGAGAGAGAGACAGGGTTAGTCAGTCAGAGTAGTGGACAGGGGAGGGAGAGAGAGAGAGACAGGGTTAGTCAGTCAGAGTAGTGGACAGGGGAGGGAGAGAGAGAGACAGGGTTAGTCAGTCAGAGTAGTGGACAGGGGAGGGAGAGAGAGAGAGACAGGGTTAGTCAGTCAGAGTAGTGGACAGGGGAGGGAGAGAGAGAGACAGGGTTAGTCAGTCAGAGTAGTGGACAGGGGAGGGAGAGAGAGAGACAGGGTTAGTTAGTCAGATTAGTGGACAGGGGATAGAGAGAGAGAGACAGGGTTAGTCAGTCAGAGGACAACACCATTCTCCACCACCACCTCCTCATCACCTGGCTAAACCTGCCTACGACCCAGGAAACTGGGGATGGAGGATGGAGAGAGACATTCAGCTGGAGGAACACATCGTAGTGCTATTGGTAATTTAGTCAGCAACACGAGAGCACATCAGACTAGCGAAGTGACATAACCACACCCAGTAAGACTTTACATGTTGTAGAATATCTCTGGAATAATGCTGTTGAAATAGGCTCTCCGACCCTACTCTACTCTCCCTCCTCCTCCACCACCTTCTCCTCCTCCCCCTCTCCTCTTCCACCTTCTCCTCCTCCACCTCCCTCTCCTCCTCCACCTCTTTCTCCTTCTCCTCCTCCACCTCCTTCTTCTCCTCCTCCACCTCCTCCCTCTCCTCCTCCACCTCCTTCTTCTCCTCCTCCACCTCCCTCTCCTCCTCCACCTCCTTCTTCTTCTCCTCCTCCACCTCCCTCTCCTCCTCCAGCTCCTTCTCCTCCTCCTACTCCTCCTCCCCCTTCTCCTCCTCCCTTCTCCTCCTCCTCCTCCACCTCCTTCTTCTCCTCTTTCACCTCCTTCTTCTCCTCCTCCACCTCCTTCTCCTCCTCCACCTCCTTCTTCTCCTCCTCCTCCCATCTCCTCCTCCTCTACCTCCCCCTCCTTCTCCTCCTCCTCCCTCTCCTCCCTCTCCTCCTCCTTCTCCACCTCCTCCTCCTCCTCCCTTCTCTTCCTCCCTTCTCCTCCTCCTCCTCCACCTCCCCCTCCCTCTCCCTCTCCTCCTCCTTCTCCTTCTCCACCTCCCCCTCCTCCTCCCTTCTCCTCCTCCTCCACCTCCTTCTCCTCCACCCCCTCCTCCTCCTCCTCCCTCACCCAGATGAGTTTATCATACAAAATGACTCCAGGGCAGCTAGGCCCTTTCCTCTCCATGGGTGACCGTTTGTGACAGTGACTCACATGATGTCCCAGTCCAGTTCCACCATCTCCACCTCCTCCATCAGACGTAGCACGCGCCGCTTGAAGTTGGCCTGGAACCGCACGTCATCCTCGAAGATCAGGGCCTTGTCCATCTGCTGGTCTACCATCTAAGAGGGGGGGTTGGGGGGTGAGGGGTGAGAGAACATCTAGTTTAAATAAGCTCTAATTACAGACCACAGAGGCATCTCTACTTTACTGAACCAGCCAATTAGGCTCCTCCTGACATGGCCCTCCAGGTCCCATGTCCCAAGATGTGCCTGTGTGTGTCTGTCTGTGTGTGTGTCTGTGTGTCTGTGTGTCTGTGTGTGTGTGTGTGTGTGTGTGTGTGTGTGTGTGTGTGTGTGTGTGTGTGTGTGTGCATGCTCCTCACCTCCTTCCAGATGTAGTAATGACTCAGGAAGCATCCCACCTCTCCTTTTGTCAGCGTACGGCGAGAGAACGGGTCATAGTAACCAGGCAGTATGTCCACTCCCAGGATCTTTATATCACTGCTGTTCAGAGCTCTGCAGGACACACACAGACATCATAGTCTCCATCTTTCGCTTATGCCTACTCTCTCTAAACCTCCCTCAGAGCCATAGTTATGCCAAGCTTTGCATCCTCACCTAGCCTGGATATCCAGACTGAATTCAACTCTGTTTAGTGAAACGTAGCATAATTGGGTGAGGATTCGCAGGCTAATTCTCACCCTCCATCTATGGCGTCCACCACCTTGACATCTATCTCCAGCTCATTGAGAGAATACAGCATCCTGTCTCTACGGTCCTGACGACGACGCAGGTTGATCAGGTACACCTACAGCACGGGACAGCCAGGATCAGAGGTCAGGGGTCAACTCAGAGACACAGTGATCCATAGATTGTGCGTGTATATCAGAGGGGTTGTGTCAAAAGCAGAAGACAAATGTCTATCCTGTATGAACTAATAAAGTATATTGTATCTTATATTGAGTGTGAGAGATCATAATACCATTATGAACTGGGTGGTTCGAGAACTGAATGCTGATTGGCTGACAGCCATGGTATATCAGACCGTATACCACACCCCGTCGGGCGTCATCCATGTCCAGTCATTTTACCCCTACCTGCTGTACACGTACAAATTACCTCAACTAATCTGTATCCCCGCACACTGACTTGGTACAGGTACCCCCTGTATATATCCGCATTATTGTTATTTTATTATGGGACTTTTTATTACATTTTTTACTTTAGTTTATTTAGTAAATATTTGATTAACTCAATTTTTTTTAACTGCATTTTTGGTAAAGGGCTTGTAAGTAAACACTTCACGGTAAGGTCTACACCCGTTTTCGGCGCATGCGACACATAAAATGGGATTTGATTTGATTTAATTAGCCTACAGCAGTGTTCCAAGCCACTGCTCCTTATTTCATCTATTCTAGTATGTGATGAGGAGTTTGGGCTCCTGGCCTCTGTCTCACCTCATCGAAGCCCATGAGGTCTCTCTGCTTGGGGAAGAGGCTCACGTATTTGGAGGGGGCCATGGGGGGGCCATCGACTGGGGGAAAAACATAGAGACGTGGTATTGTTACCGTTATTACCTAGTTATTACACATCTATTACTGTTAGACACCTATTCTTAAATAACTTTAGATAGATGTAAAACAAGACAAAATAAGGTTTCTTACTGGTGGCCTCCAGGATGAGATGGCTAAAGCTGATGCTGTCGTCCAATATGGTGTTGTGAGGCCTGGCTGGGACGTTCAGGTAACCATACCTCACCTTGTTACACAGGTACATCTGCACCTCTGGAAACACACAGAACAATCACCTCTGTTATTAAACCGTCTACATGGCCTCGACGGGCCAGCAACATGTGAATGTAATCATCTAGCCTTTTATACAAGGAACACATTGATTGAGCCCCAGCAGCAGTTTGAGATGTGGATGTTTGCGATCACACATTATTAGACTAAGTGTGTGTGCACGTGTGTTCATGACTGAATGTGTGTGCATTATAATGTACATGCTGTACTGTAGACCCCTACCTGAGACGCGGCAGGAGAAGGCGAAGACGATGATGTCATCGAAGGGCCAGGAGTAATCCTGGTGAGGGGGGTGGAAGGCCAGCTTCTTCATACCCGTCTTCCTCATGTCCAGCAGGAAGGTAGAGTGGACCATGGGCACTGGGTAGCAGCCCAGCCGGTGGCGCTGTCTGGTGGGGAAATACTCAGCTGTACGCCGGTAGTAACCCTGGGAACAGACACACAGGGGACTGGAAATTAGCATAAGCTAAGGTGCGACGTATCTGACTGTTTGTACATTTAATGTGTCAATGTTTTAATTGCATCTGTCCCCATGTAAATGAACGATTGAAATTAAAACAATATGGTCAGTTACCGCACTTACACAAACCAACTTTCCATTTCACACGATCATGCCTACACCCAAAACCCACTGTGCTGGCTCAGATCTTTACTGTCTTACCTGGGGAGTGATCCCGCACCAGTAGTTGGAGTAGGCTCCCTGAGAGTCCAGCATGGGGGCCACTACAGACTTGTTCTCTGCTATCAGAAGGTTCAGAGTCTCTGGGTTGGTCAGGATGTTGTCTGTGTCAGCGTACTGGAGGAGACAGATGTAATAATGTGAGTCATTAGATATCTCATGCCATGGCTCTGGACAGAGTGTGTGATTGTTGAGAGTGTTTAGTGGAGATCAAGGACACAGACAGAGATGGTCAACAGATGACACGGTGTGTTTAGTGAGGCGGTTGAAACTCCAGCTGATCTTTTGGTAACAGCCCAAGCAGGGTCACACTCAGTATGTGGGTAATGGAAGATAGCTATGATACAACTTGTAACCCAGAGGACAGAGTAGATATGATTCTACTTGTAACCCAGAGGACAGAGTAGATATGATGCTACTTGTAACCCAGAGGACAGAGTAGATATGATTCTACTTGTAACCCAGAGGACAGAGTAGATATGATTCTACTTGTAACCCAGAGGACAGAGTAGATATGATTCTACTTGTAACCCAGAGGAGAGAGTAGATATAGTTATACTTGTAACCCAGAGGACAGAGTAGATATGATGCTACTTGTAACCCAGAGGACAGAGTAGATATGATCCTACTTGTAACCCAGAGGACAGAGTAGATATGATCCTACTTGTAGGCCAGAGGACAGAGTAGATATGATGCTACTTGTAACCCAGAGGACAGAGTAGATATGATGCTAGTTGTAACCCAGAGGAGAGAGTAGATATAATTATACTTGTAACCCAGAGGAGAGAGTAGATATAATTATACTTGTAACCCAGAGGACAGAGTAGATATGATCCTACTTGTAGGCCAGAGGACAGAGTAGATATGATCCTACTTATAGGCCAGAGGACAGAGTAGATATGATGCTAGTTGTAACCCAGAGGACAGAGTAGATATGATGCTACCTGTAACCCAGAGGACAGAGTAGATATGATGCTACTTGTAACCCAGAGGAGAGAGTAGATATGATCCTACTTGTATGCCAGAGTAGATATGATGCTACCTGTAACCCAGAGGACAGAGTAGATTTGATCCTACTTGTAACCCAGAGTAGATATGATTCTACCTGTAACCCAGAGGACAGAGTAGATATGATGCTACTTGTAACCCAGAGGACAGAGTAGATATGATGCTACCTGTATGCCAGAGGACAGAGTAGATATGATCCTACTTGTATGCCAGAGTAGCTTTGATGCTACCTGTATGCCAGAGGACAGAGTAGACATGTGACTGTACCAGTATGTAGTCAGCCCAGTGTGTCTTGGCGAAGTTGAGAGCTGCCTGTTTAAGTTTCATCAGGTATTCATATCTGCCATTGCTCCAGTATTTAGGCCCCGTCTCTCCTGGGTAGGACCTGTAGAGCAATGGAGGAGTCAGAACACACACACACACACACACACCAACCGACACGTACACACACACAGACACACACACCAACAGACACACACCAACCGACACACACACACACACACACACACACACACACACACACACACACACACACACACACACACACACACACACACACATACAAGCAGAGGCATGCTACAGTATCATTCCTGCATTGCTTTGAGGTACTTAGGGAGAGAAAATGAGAGGTGACCTCAGGTCAGGTAGTACTGTGTATCAGCAGGCTCTGTAAACACCAAACATTTATTTAAGGCTGTCTTTTCTATTCACCCTGTGTTTTAAAGTTGCATTGTGTCAAGAAGAATAGTTGATGCACAGCTGTAGGCTACTGCAACTACTGTATGGATGTTCAGCTAAGCTAATACAGAGTTTATACAAATGAGCTGATGTTCAAGGGTTTTTCAGAGGTAATCAACTGTATCAACACACACACACACACACACACACACAGACACACACACACACACAGAAGAAAACATGATAATGCTGAACACAACTCAAACTTACGTAGGATGCTCCATAGGCCTCCATTCCACATAGTGATAAAACTGTTGCATGACTGTCAGCCATTCTCTCAGAACAGCTGTAGTGTTGTCAGCATTGTGATCTGTCGCTGCCCTGCGGACATGGGGACATAGACACACTGTCTGACATGGGGACATAGACACTGTCTGACATGGGGACATAGACACACTGTCTGACATGGGGACAGAGACACACTGTCTGACATGGGGACATAGACACTGTTTGACATGGGGACATAGACACACTGTCTGACATGGGGACATAGACACTGTCTGACATGGGGACATAGACACACTGTCTGACATGGGGACATAGACATGGGGACATAGACACACTGTCTGACATGGGGACAGAGACACACTGTCTGACATGGGGACAGAGACACACTGTCTGACATGGGGACATAGACACACTGTCTGACATGGGGACAGAGACACACTGTCTGACATGGGGACAGAGACACACTGTCTGACATGGGGACAGAGACACACTGTCTGACATGGGGACATAGACACTGTCTGACATGGGGACATAGACACACTGTCTGACATGGGGACAGAGACACACTGTCTGACATGGGGACAGAGACACACTGTCTGACATGGGGACATAGACACACTGTCTGACATGGGGACATAGACACTGTCTGACATGGGGACATAGACACACTGTCTGACATGGGGACATAGACACACTGTCTGACATGGGGACATAGACACACTGTCTGACATGGGGACAGAGACACACTGTCTGACATGGGGACATAGACACACTGTCTGACATGGGGACATAGACACACTGTCTGACATGGGGACATAGACACACTGTCTGACATGGGGACAGAGACACACTGTCTGACATGGGGACATAGACACTGTCTGACATGGGGACATAGACACTGTCTGACATGGGGACATAGACAGTGTCTGACATGGGGACATAGACACTGTCTGACATGGGGACTTAGACACACTGTCTGACATGGGGACATAGACACACTGTCTGACATGGGGACAGAGACACACTGTCTGACATGGGGACATAGACACACTGTCTGACATGGGGACATAGACACTGTCTGACATGGGGACATAGACACACTGTCAGGCACTAGCGTGTGGTCAGTATAACGTATGAACCACTTGGTCTGCCTTACTTGCAGGCAGGCACACCACAACTAGGAAATGAAATAATCTGCAAGACATTAGCTGTTGCTAAGTAAAGACAGTGGTCCTACATGTTACACATGCAATGGAGAAAACAATATGATAATCAATATGCAGAGGAGATCCCTAATAAGTAAGGACTCCATATGAAATGCAGAACAGGAAATCACAAGTGGAATCCGTGGAAATAAGCATATTCTCTGTGTAAAGCATCCAGTAGCCTAACATGCAGACTGTAGCATAAAGCAGGGTTTCCCAACCCACTCCTTGGCCCCAGGACTTTTCACATTTTTTGTTTTAACCCTAAACCTGCATACCTGATTCAATTAGGCAACTAATCATTAAGCCTTTGACTAATTGAATCAGGTGTGCCCATTGCCAAGGGAGGTAGGGGTTCTGAGGCTGCTGCAGCACCCCCTGAAAAATCTGAACATTTGTTTTGTTATAAAATATATATATATACACAGTACCAGTCAAAAGTTTGGACACACATTTTTTTTTACATTTTAGCAGACACTCTTATCCAGAGCGACTTACAGTAGTGAATGCATACAATTCATACATGTTTTTCTTCGTACTGGTCCCCCGTGGGAATGGAACCCACAACCCTGGCATTGCAAACACCATGCTCTACCAACTGAGCCACACACCTACTCATTACAAGAATATTCTTTGTTTTGACTATTTTCTACATTGTAGAACAATAGTGAAGACATTGAATGAATAGGTGTGTCCAAACTTTTGACTGGTATTGTTTATAAAAAATATTTTAAAAATCTAAAAGTCACAAAAGTAATGCACTGGGCCTTTACTAGTCATTTGTAACGGGAAAAAACACTTTTTTCAGCATCTCTGCTTTGGCAAAAAGGTAGATGTATAATTAACAACAGTATCTTGCAGGATTCAATAGTTGATATTGTATTGTTTTTGCCCTGAACAATGTCTCTGTGACTGTCATTCTAATGGAATCCAGAAAGAACAAATCCCTGTCCCATTTCTCTGTGACTGTCATTCTAATGGAATCCAGAAAGAACAAACCCCTGTCCCATTTCTCTGTGACTGTCATTCTAATGGAATCCAGAAAGAACAAATCCCTGTACCATTTCTCTGTGACTGTCATTCTAATGGAATCCAGAAAGAACAAACCCCTGTCCCATTTCTCTGTGACTGTCATTCTAATGGAATCCAGAAAGAACAAACCCCTGTCCCATTTCTCTGTGACTGTCATTCTAATGGAATCCAGAAAGAACAAACCCCTGTCCCATTTCTCTGTGACTGTCATTCTAATGGAATCCAGAAAGAACAAACCCCTGTCCCATTTCTCTGTGACTGTCATTCTAATGGAATCCAGAAAGAACAAACCCCTGTCCCATTTCTCTGTGACTGTCATTCTAATGGAATCCAGAAAGAACAAACCCCTGTCCTCAAACATTTAGATTATCAGCAAAGACACAACACATCCACATCAAATTAAATATTTTTCTTGATCAAATAACATGGAAAACAACCCCTTTTTGTGCAGTATTAATTTACCATCCTTACAAACCACTTAATGTAAATGTACATTACTGTATTGTACATAGGCTGGTCATCTAGGTTTGTACCTGTAGACTTCCCATCACCATGACAAAAAACAATGACCACTACAGTATTGAGTACATTGAGACAGCAAGTGGTATGTGATGATGTGGCTCAGTTGGTAGCGCATGGTACTTGCAATGCTTGGGTTGTGGGTTCAATTCCCACAGGGGACCAGTACAGTATGAAGTCAGTACTGTAAATTTCCCTGGATAAGAGCGTCTATGGAAAAAGGAATGAATAGACTACTTAAGTTTCAACATAGAAATAAATTGCATTTGCAAAGTACTTCAAGAAACTGGAAAACATATATCCAACAAGGGAAGCCTGGAGTAAAGTATAGACTACTGTGAAAATCATCGAATTGCATAATACAGTGGCATAAAATGTTACTTCATAAACTCTGCATTGGAGAAGAAAAAAAAGAAAGCAAAGTTAGAGTAGGCTGCTGAAGCATTTTAGTTTGTTGAGAGGTCAATGGTTCTAACGGGATTATGAGGACTGGGTCTGGGGAGGAGAGGTATACTTAATCTAATCCAAATGCGATTGATCGCCCACGAGTTTGAGAAAAATGATATTTTAACAAATAGCGGCCAGGGAAAGAGCGCTGGCAGGACGTCTGCCACCTACCAAACAGAAATGCGTGCTTTGGGATAGTTCAGTCTCTCCAATGCTCCCAGGTAGTAGGGCAAGGAATGCGCCGCGTTCCGAGCAATGATCGCAATAACAACCGTTGGCGGCTGCATTTTCGATTCTTCTGGATATTTCTCCTCCGAAAAGTAACATTCTGATCTAGAAACGAAGGCCCCTAAAACTAAAAGCCAAAGAAACATGGTGGATGTAGCAGTCCAAGCTACTGCACGTATCTACAGCTCCCAGTCCGCGTCAGCAATAAGGAAAAAGGGGTTTTCCTCTATTTTAAACCCCCCTCAAGATGAATCTCTTTCCTTGGCAAAATCCGACGAGTGTCGGTGGAAGGTTTTAAATTACAACTTCCGCACCAAAAGCCTTGTGAGAAAATTGTATCACCGGCATGTTACAATGTAACTATTTGCTCATAGTAGGCTGCTATTTGCCCACATTTTAACGGGCCTTTAAAGGAATTGATAACCTACTGCTTAAACATGTAGAAAAAGTAGCTTTGGTTTATGAGCGATTAGTGTCATCCCAGTTACCGGCGGCGACATTTTATTCAGGTCCTATCATGACCGGTTGTCTTTTTGTTCTTGCAGTCAGGACCAACCTTGATTTCAAGTCCAAGGACATAGATTTTTGGTTAGGGACTATCTTCAGTTGGCTCCTCGTTCCTATATTAAGAGGCTTGAAAAGGTATTATTGTGATATAATGTTTATTTCATTGGGAATGTATGCGCAACTGAAATTTGGCCATAAAATCAATGACTGAAAAATATATATTTTGAACCTCTCTAAATAACGTATTTTTAACATCCGCAAAATACATATTTTCACCTTTCATTCAGCACATAAATGCACCCGATGTCAACGTTGCTTACTGGGATTCTAACAACTGTATTAAAGCTTGGCTACGGCTACTCAACACACAATGTTTGAATATTCAATATTTAACAACCAAATGGTGGTCATAATCTAAACAATACACACTTCTGATAGTCTATGAGGGAGAAATGAAGTTTACAAACTTAAAACAATATTTGTTTCCGTCAATATCAACCTATTGCCTGAAGAGGGAGGCATTGAGTTTACATTCCAAACGCAGTTATTCAATGAACAGTTAGTTATTCAAAGGCAGGAAGAGAGACCAAGCAACACTGAAAGAGGGTATAATCAGGAAAGAAAACAGAGCCAGAGAGTGAAAGAGAGACAGAAAGAAAGAGAGATTGGCATGGCACAGGTCAGAGGAGAAGAAGAGAGGAGGAGAAGAAGAAAAGTATAAATATGACAGGAATCCAAACTGAATTAAGGGAGCTTTTGGAGGGCCTCAATTCAATCAATGAGCCAGCCACAGCAATGTCAGGGGGGACAATCAGTTTTTGCCTTGCTCTCTGGACAGGGGATCAAGAAGGGTAAAGGGACATCTATTCATGACACCCTGTCACACCCCCTGACCCCCATGACCCTGCTGGCCAGTTTCCCAGCACCCTCTGCAGCTGCAGGTCTGGGAGAGTTCAATAACTTTTACAGGCTGGGTTAAAGGTGAGAGGTGAAGGGTCAGTGGCGTGGTGGGGTGGCAGGGTGTGCAGAGTGGACCAACAGATTCACAGCCGAGCTAGATGGAGACTTTGGAGAGAGACTAAATATTTATTCAATGAATGGACACAGAAAACGTGCTCTCTCACACATACACACACGTGACACATAGTGGGGGGTCTGACAGCCAGGGGCCCCACTGACACATACCCCCCCTCCCCCGGAAGCGGTCACTGTCTATCTCTCTACCACCACCAATCTCCTTCTCTCTCTTTTGTTCCCCAAGTCACAATCCCTCCGGGGGCCCCAGTCGTGACACTCTGAAAATCCTGCGGAACATTTATTGCCGTGGCGATAATCAATAACCGCGTTCCCACACTGACGTCTCAGAGCCTGCTGGGTCAATAACTGTCGCTCACACTCCCACGGTTGGCACTTACATTCTTACTCAGCAGCCTTTTAGCAGAGGCCAGAGTAGGGTGTGTGTGTGTGTGTGTGTGTGTGTGTGTGTGTGTGTGTGTGTGTGTGTGTGTGTGTGTGTGTGTGTGTGTGTGTGTGTGTGTGTGTGTGTGTGTGTGTGTGTGTGTGAGCGAGAGAGCAGAGCGTAGAAATGCTCATTTGTCTAGTTCCCTCCCCATCCCAGCTCCACCTTTCCCCCACTCTGCTTGCTTGTTGTATTTGGAAGGCATATGGTTTTATTGGAGAAACACCAGACAACTCCTAGTTTTTTTTGTTTCTCTCTCTCCCCCTCTCTCTCTCACACACACATGCACACACAACAGCTTGCCCACTTCATGACCATAGAGATCAAGCCTTACCTCCACAACAATGGAAGTCACTAAAGAGTTAATGGAGAAGATGCTTTACCACACCCAGGAGTCGCATGCAACACACACACACACACACACACACACACACACACACACACACACACACACACACACACACACACACACACACACACACACACACACACACACACACACACACACCTCAGGACAGCCTGGTCTCATAGACTAGACATAACATAGTAAACATAATTCTGGGAAAATGTAATTAGTATGATGTTATGTATGGTATGGTTACATGCTGTAAGACAGATGGTTAATTGAGGCAAAAAACGAAAAGTAGGGTGGTTGGTCGGGGTGGATGCGTGGGCATATAACGCAAACATCTAGCAACCCAAAGGTTGCGAGTTTGAATCTCATCACAAACAACTTTAGCATCTTAGCTACTTTGCGACTACATAGCCTGTTAGCGAACACTAACCTTAACCCTTTAACCTAACACCTAAACTTAACCCTAACCCCTGACCCTAACCCCTAGCCAGGCTAACATTAGCCAGATAGCTAACAGTAACCACCTAGCTAGAATTAGTTTTGCAAATAAGTAACGTATTGTACGTTTACAAATTTGTAACATATAATACGAATTGTAGTTCGTAACATATCATACGAATGGGTGAAGGACATCGACAAATGAGTACATACCATATGAAATGCTACATATCATACTAAATGAGGTGTCTGGGATTTACGGACAGAATAATCAAACATAATTTTATTCGTAACATACTAGTAAGCCCTTAACAAGCCCTTAACCAACAATGCAGTTTTATGAAAATACATTTAAAAAAGTAAGTAATAAAAGTAACAAATAATTAAAGAGCAGCAGTAAAATAACAACAGCGAGGCTATATAGAGGGGGTTCCGGTACAGAGTCAATGTGCGGGGGCACCGGTTAGTCGAGGTAAATAAGGTTACATGTAGGTAGAGTAATTGAAGTGACTATGCAGAAATAATAACAGAGAGTAGCAGCAGTGTAGAAGAGGGAGGAGGGATGCAAATAGTCTGGGTAGCCATTTGATTAGATGTTCAGGAGACTTATGGCTTGGGGGTAGAAGCTGTTTAGAAGCCTCTTGGACCTAGACTTGGCTCTCCGGTACCGCTTGACGTGCGGTAGCAGAGAGAACAGTCTATGACTAGGGTGGCTGGAGTCTTTGATACTGTTTAGGGCCTTCCTCTGACACCGCCTGGTATAGACGTCCTGGATGGCAGGAAGCTTGGCCCCGATGATGTACTGGGCCGTACGCATTACCCTCTGTAGGTGCCTTGCAGTCGGAGGCCGAGCAGTTGCCATACCAGGAGGGGATGCAATCTGTCAGGATGCTCTCGATGGTGCAGCAGTGGAACCTTTTGAGGATCTCAGGACCCATGCCAAATTTTTTCAGTCTCCTGGAGGGGAATAGGTTTTGTCGTGCCCTATTCATGACTGTCTCTGTGCATTTGGACCATGTTAGTTTGTTGGTGATGTGGACACCAAGGAACTTGAAGCTCTCAACCTGCTCCACTACAGCCCCGTCGATGAGAATGGGGGCGTGCTCGGTCCTCCTTTTCCTGTAGTCCACAATCGTCTCCTTTGTCTTGATCACGTTGAGGGAGAGGTTGTTGTCCTGGCACCACACGGCCAGGTCTCTGACCTCCTCCCTATAGGCTGTCTCGTCGTTGTCGGTTATCAGGCCTACCACTGTTGTGTAATCAGCAAACTTAATGATGGTGTTGGAGTCGTGCCTGGCCATGCAGTTTTGTGTAAACAGGGAGTACAGGAGGGGACTGAGCACTCAACCTTGAGGGGCCCCCATGTTGAGGATCAGCATGGCGGATGTGTTGTTACCTACCCTCACCACCTGGGGGCGGCCCATCAGGAAGTCCAGGATCCAGTTGCAGAGGGAGGTGTTTAGTCCCAGGGTCCTTAGCTTAGTGATGAGCTTTGAGGGCACTATGGTGTTGAACGCTGAGCTGTAGTCAATAAATATCATTCTCACATAGGTGTTCCTTTTGTCCAGGTGTGAAAGGGCAGTGTGGAGTGCAATAGAGATTGCATCATCTGTGGATCTGTTGGGGCGGTATGCAAATTGGAGTGGGTCTAGGGTTTTTGGGATAATGGTGTTGATGTGAGTCATGACCAGCCTTACAAAGCACTTCATGGCTACAGATGTGAGTGCTATGGGTCGGTAGTCATTTAGGCAGGTTACTTTAGTGTTCATGGGCACAGGGACTATGGTGGTCTGCTTGAAACATGTTGATTTTACAGACTCAGACATGGAGATGTTGAAAATGTCAGTGAAGACACTTGCCAGTTTGTCAGATCATGCTCAGAGTACACGTCCGTCTGGCCCTGCGGCCTTCTGAATGTTGACCTGTTTAAAGGTCTTTCTCAGATCGGCTGCGGAGAGCGTGACCACACAGTCATCCGGAGCAGCTGATGCTCTCATGCATGTTTCAGTGTTACTTGCCTCGAAGCGAGCATATAAGTTATTTAGCTCGTCTGGTAGGCTTGTGTCACTAGGATGTGCTTCCCTTTGTGGTCTGTCATAGTTTGCAAGCCCTGACACATCCGACGAGGGTTCGGAGCCGGTGTAGTACGATTCGATCTTAGTCCTGTATTGACGCTTTGCCTGTTTGATGGTTCGTCGGAGGGCATAGCGGGATTTCTTATACGCTTCCGGGTTAGAGTCCCGCTCCTTGAAAGGGGCAGCTCTAACATTAAGCTCAGTGTGGATGTTGCATGTAATCCATGGCTTCTGGTTGGGGTATGTACATACAGTCACTGTGGGGATGACGTCATCAATGCACTTATAGATGAAGCCAGTGACGGATGTGGTGTACTCCTCAATGCCATTGGAAGAATTCCAGAACATATTTCAGTCTGTGCTAGTAAAACAGTTCCCGTAGTTTAGCATCTGCTTCATCTGACCATTTTAATACGAAATGCTCTGAGACCAGGTTGCTCAGGAGGGAGGAATCGGCAGTGGGAAGGAATGTTTGGGTGGCAGTATAGATAAATTGACTGGTGAGCAAAAGCTTGAAGGTTTTATCCCAAGTGGCCAATACTGCTGTTTGACTAAAGCACTTAAACAGAATTGCTTTAGTGAAAAATGACTCAAGCAAGCCCAGAGTCCGAGCCATGGCACTTCTTGGTCAGCTTGAGGATGTTTTCGCTCTGTAAGAATTATGTAAATCTATTGTAGTATACTATGTTTTACCTAGAAAGGAAGCTCTCGCACTGCGCTTGCAAAGTCACATATCTATTGAATGGCTTTGCATAGGCTACACAAGGAAAAGTAATAAAATGACTGTTTTATACAGATTCAGAATTGGATTTTATACTACCAAGCAGCCCACGCGTGTGTATTGCAAGATGTAAGTAGTGGTACTTCAGACATTTGAGGATTTAGCAGGTTTTGATTGGTCCTACCAAGCACCTAAAAACACATTAACACCTGCACTAAACAAAGGCAGTTCCATTGTTCATTGCTTTTCTTCAGACTTCACTGGTCAAACCCCTCATGAGGAAGGTTGCTGTGTCCTTATAAACTTTACAGTTAATAAAGTTGAGATTTTATAAGGACGCTGCAACCTTCCTCTCGAGGGGTTTGATTATCATACACAACCCACAACACACGGCTGGTTATGAGTATCACAGAAAGATAAAAGAGGTTTTATGAACTCGCAAGGGGGATACATTTGTCATACTGTACAGCAGCCATAATTAACAAATAGAAACAAACACACATTTTTTTTAAACAATCAAGACAATTACAACAAAGACACCCAGAAACACCCATCTGGATTTGGGTGAATTAGAATGTTGAAAAAGGAAGTCCTGGTTGGATGTGGGTGAGAGGTTAAGATGGCTGTTCTGGTTGATGGTGAGGTTGAGGTTAAGGTTGAGGGACAGAGCAGGGGAATCCCTGATTGATTACAGCTGGAGATGGTTATAATAGGAGGTGGTTATAATGGGAGGTGGTTATAATAGGAGGTGGTTATAATGGGAGGTGGTTATAATAGCAGGTGGTTATAGTGGGAGGTGGTTATAATAGGAGTTGGTTATAATGGGAGGTGGTTATAATGGGAGGTGGTTATAATAGGAGGTGGTTATAGTGGGAGGTGGTTATAATAGGAGGTGGTTATAATAGGAGTAGGTTATAATGGGAGGTGGTTATAATAGGAGGTGGTTATAGTGGGAGGTGGTTATAATAGGAGATGGTTATAGTGGGAGGTGGTTATAATAGGAGGTGGTTATAGTGGGAGGTGGTTATAGTGGGAGGTGGTTATAATAGGAGGTGGTTATAATGGGAGGTGGTTATAATAGGAGGTGGTTATAGTGGGAGGTGGTTATAATGGGAGGTGGTTATAATAGGAGGTGGTTATAGTGGGAGGTGGTTATAGTGGGAGGTGGTTATAATGGGAGGTGGTTATAATAGGAGGTGGTTATAATGGGAGATGGTTATAATGCGAGGTGGTTATAATAGGAGGTGGTTATAATGGGAGGTGGTTATAGTGGGAGATGGTTATAGTGGGAGTGGTTATAATGGGAGGTAGTTATAATAGGAGGTGGTTATAATGGGAGAGGTTATAATGGGAGGTGGTTATAATGGGAGGTGGTTATAGTGGGAGGTGGTTATAATGGGAGGTGGTTATAATGGGAGGTGGTTATAATGGGAGGTGGTTATAGTGGGAGGTGGTTATAATGGGAGGTGGTTATAATAGGAGGTGGTTATAGTGGGAGGTGGTTATAATGGGAGGTGGTTATAATAGGAGGTGGTTATAATGGGAGGTGGTTATGGTGGGAGGTGGTTATAGTGGGAGGTGGTTATAATGGGAGGTGGTTATAATGGGAGGTGGTTATAATGGGAGGTGGTTATGGTGGGAGGTGGTTATAGTGGGAGGTGGTTATAATAGGAGGTGGTTATAATGGGAGGTGGTTATGGTGGGAGGTGGTTATAGTGGGAGGTGGTTATAATGGGAGGTGGTTATAATAGGAGGTGGTTATAATGGGAGGTGGTTATGGTGGGAGGTGGTTATAGTGGGAGGTGGTTATAATGGGAGGTGGTTATAATGGGAGGTGGTTATAATGGGAGGTGGTTATGGTGGGAGATGGTTATAGTGGGAGGTGGTTATAGTGGGAGGTGGTTATAGTGGGTGGTGGTTATAATAGGAGGTGGTTATAATGGGAGGTGGTTATAATGGGAGGTGGTTATGGTGGGAGGTGGTTATAGTGGGAGGTGGTTATAATGGGAGGTGGTTATAATGGGAGGTGGTTATGGTGGGAGGTGGTTATAATGGGAGGTGGTTATAATAGGAGGTGGTTATAATGGGAGGTGGTTATGGTGGGAGGTGGTTATAGTGGGTGGTGGTTATAGTCTTATAGAGACTGCCTCGTTCCTTCCTACAGGCTCTTTAACCACATCCACTGCTGCTTCTGTCTGTCTCTCTCCCTGTTGCCAGGCAACTATGCAGTCACGTCAAAGAATTGCCAGAGACATTTAGGCAGTGGCATGGTTAGGGGCGGACCAATTGGAGTGCAGGAAGGGTCCCCAAAACATTCTTATAATTCACAACTATTGGTGTCTTTCAGATCCTTCTAGAGACCACAGAGCAAAACCAAAGACAGTCTTGCAGTCAAAATCTAACGCTTTGTCCGAAGACACTGACATTTCAAATATGTACGAGACGCTCACACATACAAGCATACACAACATGTTTAGGACTCTGTTTTTCTGTTCAGCCATGTCTAACAGGGCTGATAAGGATTCCACCAACACAGCACTGCTGTCCTTCTCCCCCATGGCCATAGCTCTATAGCAACACATAGCACTAGCAATAGTGGCTGAGAAGGGTGCCACTACTAGCTACTACCAGCTCAGTAACATAGCAGAGCAGTTTCAAACTGCTGTCTCCCCTATTTACATAGCACTAGCTGCTCATTGCCCTAGCAGCAGGGTAGCGATGCTTTCATCTAAGGAGGCTTATTGGTGGATTCTTCTGATTCCTCTCCTCGATTGTTAACTTCCTCCTTCTCTAACTACTTCAGGGACGGGTTCATTGACCACACCCTGTGGCTTCAGGCTCCTCCCCCCCACTGCTCCTTTTAGCCAGTGAGTTAAACATTTATTTGTGAATGGAGACAGAATGGAGAAGAGCACAATGGCACTGAGGAAAGGATGGACCCCCCCCCCCCCCCCCCACTGTTTCTGTGTACAACCACCAACTAACATAAAAGCTAACTGCTTCTGCTGTGCTGTCCTGGCTGGCTGGCTGGCTGGCAGGCTGGTTGGTTGGCTGGCTGGCTTCAACAACTCACATTCTTGATCTGGCTCTAGTGCCTTTTTAGGCAGGTTTCCCAGACAAACTCCATGGTCAATGGAGACCCTCCTTACAGTGCTTTTTAGTTCAAGACTCGGCTTAATCTATGTCCAGGAAACTAGCCCTTTAAGGTATTTGTTTTTATTATCTAAAGGAAATTCACAACCATAAAATGGATTGCCCGTAGTCTACGTTTTAGTCTACTTTTTCGGCTGTTCCTGCACACAAAGAAAATTCTCGAGATAAGCCGAAGTTTGAAGCTGAAGTCTACATCCCTTCGTCGGTGATTGGTCAACAGTAGGGATTCGAGAATGAAGTGTTTGTTGTCATTCAATGAGAGACAAATCATTTTCATTCAATAGTGTACCAAACATGCGCGACTCTGCAAAAACGTCCAAATGAATTACCGTTTTTTGGGCTACGGCGTCTCAAACTAGACAAACAGTACTATTGCCACTTTTTTTGTTTTGTTTTTCAAGCGAAGGTCTTTTAAGGGAGTATGCAAGCACACTCGTTCCGTTCGTTTGGCTCGGTGCCAGTCGAACTGAGGCATGCTGAGGCCTTAACAATGAGAGGGGGAAATTAATCCTGGAAACACTGATGTTTAAAACAGGATTACCTAGATAACACATTTATTCTGTATTAAACCTCCTCATAGCAGACAGAAGCTGTCCTCCCACATATCGGCCTACTTTATTTAATATTTTTGGGGATATTAAAAGTTAACCAGTACACCCACCAAATCATCCTCTCAGTAAAAAAAGAGAATTGTGGGAAATATCACATTTATTTACAAACTAGTCTCTAAAACAGGATCGATAGATGGTTATGATAAACAAAGCCTGAGGTAGCCTGGTCCCAGATCTGTTTGTGTTGTCTTGCTAACTGAAGACAGCACACAGATCTGGGACCAGGCTACGCATGAGGAGACTCCACTTCCTCTCAGGATTCCTTCCCTCTAGTCAGAACATGAAAAGGTGGTGGAGAGGGATTGCTCTCCAAGATCCAAATGAGCAATGAATGGAGCAGTGGGAGTGTGTGAGGAGAGAGATAGAGAATATGTGTGTGTGTGTTGTGTGTGTGTGTGTGTGTGTGTGTGTGTGTGTGTGTGTGTGTGTGTGTGTGTGTGTGTGTGTGTGTGTGTGTGTGTGTGTGTGTGTGTGTGTGTGTGTGTGTGTGTGTGTGTGTGTGTGTGGAGACCCAGCCGAGCTGATCAGGAATGCTTAACTCCTCTCCTTGAGACAGATAAAATAGGAAAAGGTTTTTACTTTAAAGCAGCAATCAGTATTTTAAACAATAACAAAGGATTGTCCCGGCCCTTGTTACGGTAAAAAGCTGAGGGATGGGGATGGACAGGCGCGGCGCTACACCGGGGCTACGGAGGCCTATAGCCACGTCACAAGTCTGCGTAGCCCCAGTTAAGCCCCCTCAAGTATTTTAGTATTTTTTACATTTTTAAATAAAGAAATATGTAAAAGTTAATAACCAGCCATTCGGTTCCCAATCCGATCCCTGGCTGTGTGCTCGTGCCGCGCATGTACCCTATGACGTGTGTGTGTGTGTGTGTGTGTGGGGGGGGGGGGGGGGGGGGGGGGGTCTGGTGTGTGTGCTTGCGCACGTTAGGCTACGTTATGTGAGATAACTTCTAGCTAGCTAGTCGCCCATCTCGCCCCGTTGCGATGGATCGTTTTCTGATCAAGAGAAGAGTGCGGGTAGAAAATGAAAATCCAGACCTTGTCTCCGAGGGGGCCAAAGAAGAAGAGGGAGATAAGAAAGATGAGTCGGAGAGAGAAACTCGTGAGCTATGAGGTGAGGGAGCACCAGAACAGTTCGTTGCTGTTAGCTGCTCCACCCGTTAGCTGCACTGTTAGCCAGTCACCTGTTGAAGAACCAAGGCGCCCTCTTCTTCGGAGTTATCCAGCCACAAAAGTTGGACAGCAGGATTGCTACTTCAATCGTAGATGGTATGAGGATTACAAATGGCTGGAATATTCTATTTCAAAGGACCGTGCTTTCTGCTTTGCATGTCACCACTTTCAATGTCCAGGAAACCATGGTGGAGAGAAGGCGGCATTTACCCACAATGGCTACCAGAACTGGAAGAAGGCGACAAGTTTGTTCAAGACACACAATGCTTATATGGAGCATAAATATGCAATGGCAGCGTGGAATGAGTGGACTATTCAGAAAGAGTCTGGCTCAACAATATGCAATGCTCTAAGTGATGGACATTCAAAAACAGTCAGAGAGAACAGAGTGTATGAGAGCAGTTGTGGAGTCATTGCGTTAACCTGAATACCAGGGACTTTCACAGAGAGGAGACATAGAAAAAGACATGGCTGTCAACCAAGCACATCCATACCCCATCCGAAACATTATTACCAATGCACAGTTGTCTGATTGTGCATATGGAATATATGCACTTGTAAATAATCATGAAAATCCACTGTTTTTTTAGCATCCCCACGTATTGGTCAAGCTCCCCCCCAGTCCACCTAGTTGTGCTGCTGCTCCAGTTTCAACTGTTCTGCCTTGACTATGGAACCCTGACCTGTTCACCGGACGTGCTACCTGTCACAGACCTGCTGTTTTCAACTCTCTAGAGACAGCAGGAGTGGTAGAGATACTCTTAATGATTGGCTATGAAAAGCCAACTGACATTTGCTCCTGAAGTGTTGACCTGTTGCACCCTCAACTACCACTGTGATTATTATTATTTGACCATGCTGGTCATTTATGAACATTTGAACATCTTGGCCATGTTCTGTTATAATCTCCACCCGGCACAGCCAGAAGAGGACTGGCCACCACTCATAGCCTGGTTCCTCTCTAGGTTTCTTCCTAGGTTCTGGCCTTTCTAGGGAGTTTTTACTAGCCACTGTGCTTCTACACTTACATTGCTTGCTGTTTGGGGTTTTAGGCTGGGTTTCTGTTCAGCACTTTGTGACATCAGCTGATGTAAGAAGGGCTTTCTAAATACATTTGATTGATTGATTGATTGATTGATTGATTGATTGATTGATTGATTATCACCGGGAGAGAAACAATCCTGGCGCCGTGCCTGGGGCTGGAGAAATGTAAACAGTCTCAAATTCATAGACAGAGCCATGGATTCAAGGACTGAACATCCATGATATACAAATGATAGTGTTAACCATGTTTTGAGGCTGTATAGTGTTTTCTTACATTTACATTTTGGCGGCAGAAGAAATGGCAGCAGTTTTACGGGCGCCCAACCAATTGTGCTACTATGTGGTTTTTTTCGCGTTATTTGTAACTTATTTTGTACATAATGTTTCTGCAAACATATCTTACGACAAAAAAGAGCTTCTGGATATCAGGACAGCGATCACTCACCTCGGATTAGACAAAGATTTTTTCTACAACAAGGAGGACGCACAAGACATTCACCAAACACCCCACAGGGACGACATCCCCGTTATTTGCGAGAGGAAGCGACGCAGGTACAGAGGACAAAGAGCCGGATGCCTGGTCAGGACCCCGGAGAAGGCGAGTGGGAAAGCTGCCGTTACCGTCAATACTACTCGCCAACGTGCAATCATTGTACAATAAATTAAACGATGTACGATCACGAATATCCAACCGACGGGACATCAAAAACGGTAAAATCCTATGTTTCACAGAATCGTGGCTGAATGATGACATGGATATTCAGCTAGCGAGATATATGCTGCACCGGCAAGATAGAACAGCACACTCTGGTAAGACGGGGGGCGGTCTGTGCATATTTGTAAATAACAGTTGGTGCACGAAATCTAAGGAAGTCTCTAGAATTTGCTCGCCTGAAGTAGAGTATATTGTGATAAATTGCAGGCCACACTACTTGCCTAGAGAGTTTTCAGCTATACTTTTTGTGGCTGTTTATTTACCACTACAGACAGATGCTGGCACTAAGACCGCACTCAGTCAGCTGTATAAGGAAATAAGCAAACAGGAAACCACTCACCCAGAGGCGGCGCTCCTAGTGACCGGAGACTTTAATGCAGGGAAACTTAAATCAGTTCTACCAAATTTCTATCAACATGTTAAATGTGCAACCAGAGGGAAAAAAGTTCTAGATCACCTGTACTCCACACACAGAGACACGTACAAAGCTTTCCCTCACCCTCCATTTGGTAAATCCGACCACAACTCTATCCTCCTGATTCCTGCTTACAAGCAAAAATTAAAGCAGGAAGCACCAGTGACTCGGTCTATAAAAAAGTGGTCAGATGAAGCAGATGCGAAACTACAGGACTGTTTTGCTATCACAGACTGGAACATGTTCCGGGATTCTTCCAATGACATTGAGGAGTACACCACATCAACCACTGGCTTTATCAATAAGTGCATCGAGGACGTCGTCCCCACAGTGACTGTACGTACATACTCCAACCAGAAGCCATGGATTACAGGAAACATTCGCACTGAGCTAAAGGGTAGAGCTGCCGATTTCAAGGTGCGGGACTCTAACCCGGAAGCTTACACGAAATCCTGCTATGCCCTGCGACGAACCATCAAACAGGCAAAGCGTCAATACAGGGCTAAGATTGAATCATACTACACCGGCTCCGACGCTCGTCTTATGTGGCAGGGCTTGCAAACTATTACAGACGACAAAGGGAAGCACAGCCGCGAGCTGCCCAGTGACACGAGCCTACCAGACGAGCTAAAACACTTCTATGCTCGCTTCGAGGCAAGCAACACTGAGGCATGCATGAGAGCATCAGCTGTTCCGGACGACTGTGTGATCACGCTCTCCGTAGCTGACGTGAGTAAGACCTTTAAACAGGTCAACATACACAAGGCTGCAGGGCCAGACGGATTACCAGGACATGTACTCTGGGCATGTGCTGACCAACTGGCAAGTGTCTTCACTGACATTTTCAACATGTCCCTGATTGAGTCTGTAATACCAACATGTTTCAAGCAGACCACCATAGTCCCTGTGCCCAAGGACACAAAGGCAACCTGCCTAAATGACTACAGACCCGTAGCACTCATGTCCGTAGGCATGAAGTGCTTTGAAAGGTTGGTAATGGCTCACATCAACACCATTATCCGAGAAACCCTAGACCCATTCCAATTTGCATACCGCCCAAACAGATCCACAGATGATGCTATCTCTATTGCACTCCACACTGCCCTTTCCCACCTGGACAAAAGGAACACTTATGTGAGAATGCTATTCATTGACTACAGTTCAGCGTTCAACACCATAGTGCCCTCAAAGCTCATCACTAAGCTAAGGACCCTGGGATTAAACACCTCCCTTTGCAACTGGATCCCGGACTTCCTGATGGGCTGCCCCCAGGTGGTGAGGGTAGGTAACAACACATCTGCCACGCTGATCCTCAACACAGGAGCTCCCCAGGCGTGCGTGCTCAGTCCCCTCCTGTACTCCCTGTTCACCAACGACTGCATGGCCAGGCACGACTCCAACACCATCATTACGTTTGCAGACGGCACAACAGTGGTAGGCCTGATCACCGACAACGACGAGACAGCCTATAGGGAGGAGGTCAGAGACATGGCCGGGTGGTGCCAGAATAACAACCTATCCCTCAACATAACCAAGACCAAGGAGATGATTGTGGACTACAGGAAAAGGAGGACCGAGCATGCCCGCATTCTCATCGACGGGGCTGTAGTGGAGCAGGTTGAGAGCTTTAAGTTCCTTGGTGTCCACATCACCAACAAACTAACATGGTCCAAACACACCAAGACAGTCGTGAAAAGGGCACGACAAGGCCTTCTCCCCCTCAGGAAACTAAAAAGATTTGACATGGGTCCTGAGATCCTCAAAAGGTTCTACAGCTGCAACATCGAGAGCATCCTGACTGGTTGCATCACTGCCTGGTACGGCAACTGCTCAGCATCCGACCACAAGGCACTACAGAGGGTAATGCGTACGGCCCAGTACATCACTGGGGTTAAGCTGTCTGCCATCCAGGACCTCTACACCAGGCGGTGTCAGAGGAAGGCCCTAAAAATTGTCCAAGACCCCAGCCATAGACTGTTCTCTCTACTACCGCATGGCAAGCGGTACCGCAGTGCCAAGTCTAGGACAAAAGGCTTCTCAACAGTTTTTAACCCCAAGCCATAAGACTCCTGAACAGGTAATCAAATGGCTACCTAGACTATTTGCATTTTGTGCACCCCAACCCCTCTTTTTACGCTACTACTACTCTCTGTTTATCATATATGCATAGTCACTTTAACTATTAATTAATGTACATACTACCTCAATTGGGTCGACCAACCAGTGCTCCCGCACATTGGCTAACCGGGCTATCTGCATTGTGTCCCGCCACCCGCCACCCACCACCCGCCAACCCCTCTTTTACACTACTGCTACTCTCTGTTCATCATATATGCATAGTCACTTTAACCATATCTACATGTACATACTACCTCAATCAGCCTGACTAACCGGTGTCTGTATGTAGCCTCGCTACTTTTATAGCCTCGCTACTGTCTGTCTGTCTTTTTACCGTTTTTTTTTTATTTCTTTACTTACCTATTGTTCACCTAATACCTTTTTTGCACAATTGGTTAGAGCCTGTAAGTAAGCATTCACAGTAAGGTCTACACCTGTTGTATTCGGCGCACGTGACAAATAAACTTTGATTTGATTTGAAACTAGCTTATATTTTGGGTTCTGATGGCGTACAACAGTTAAACTAAGCTCATGAGGCATTTAGAAGTTATGTTCTTCAAGAATCAATGGGTACATATTATTAATATAGAAGTCTGGAAATGGATGTAGCAAATGTAGATTGCCCCGTTAAGAAGGAGGACCACCCATGCCCGCTAGTTTATCTGCTAGACGAGAGAGACTACGAGGGAAGAACGACTGCCCCTTTTCATTGAAGCAACGGAAGTCAGTGTTACGGCTGTCGTAGAGAGGGGACCAAAGCGCAGCGTGCTAAGTGTTCATTATAAATGTATTAAACAATGAAACACTAGAACAAAGAAACAAAACCAAAAGCCAACTGTTCCGTCAGGTAACGAATACAAAACAGAAAACAATTACCCACAAAACACAGGTAGAAAAAGGCTGCCTAAGTATGGTTCCCAATCAGAGACAACGATAGACAGCTGCCTCTGATTGGAAACCATACCTGGCCAAAACATAGAAATAAAATACATAGAATGTCCACCCCATATCACACCCTGACCTAACTAAACAGAGAAAAACGTCTCTCTCAGGTCAGGGCGTGACAGTAAGGAAATCAGGACCCCCCCCCCCCCCCCCCCTTGAACCAATGATGTAAAAAATCACATACAGAAGAAGTTATAAGGATAATTCATTAGCTAACAGCAGCCTGCAGTACCCCGGTCGGCCTTTCAAATTTAGTTAATCAATGAGAGGGGGCAGCACTGAGCAAGCCTGCAACGTCACTTCCTGGAGTAGCTCAAACTGCGCATGTTATTTTTACCCCTTCAGCCCTGGCGCAAGCCACTTTCCCTCGGGGGAATCCCCGTCGAAACCAGATGCAGTTTGATTGCCATCTTAAGTGGAGGTCAAATTCACTAACGTTGCCCCCTTGGCCCTTGATTTAGCTTGAGGGAGCGAGTGAAGAACTTTGATCACTTGAGGGGTTGATATGACCCACAATTCAATGCAAACTGTAGTCACGTGTGTCAAACTCCGGTGGCCGCAAAGTGTCAAATTTAATCAACACAGCTGTATTTTGGGGATGTCAGACAAAATTATGAAGATAGTTAGCTACAAAAAAATATATAGATGACATTGAGTTTAGCGTCGGCAAATTGGCTTAGTCTCGTAGTGAGGACCCTTTAAAACGTAGCTAGCATCATAAACATATTTTTAAGAATTCTGAAATGTATTGGAATAAATGACCAAAATATAAAACTAGCCAGCCAGCAATGGGTAACTGTAGCTAGCTAGCTGACTGGAGTGCTAGCTAGCTATGTTAGCTTGCTAGGTACATTCATAGCTTTAGGTTGGTTGTTTTTAATTTCTAACAAGGACGTTGCCTCTCCGATCATCACTCTCCCTCGCTTGGGCAAGGGACATTTAAAGTACGCTCGGATGTGACAATGTAAAACATAATTCAAGGGCTGAGGGTTTAGGACCATGGGCTGTCTACTTTGTCCATTTTGTTTACAGTCATTGGAGGCTACGTGCTAGCTCAGGTTCCTTCACTAGCAGGTTAGAGCATACATGCTGCACATCCAACAAGGCCACGTTCAGCAGGACACAAGGTTTTGGAACATGGCAGATAGAAATATAATGAAAAGTGACGACGTGATTCCTTATTCTACATGTCAGAAAGACATGTTTGTTTTACAAAGCATATTTATATCTGAATGTTACAAAACGTTCCGTCTACTGAACGTGTCCCTGGCTAATGTGGCGATTGGACTATAGATGTCACATGCACCATCTGTGTACGGTGAAGGGAGGACAGATGGTAGGCCTTCCTATCAGGGTTAACTGTGAGTTGTGTACGGTGAAGGGAGGACAGATGGTAGGCCTTCCTATCAGGGTTAACTGTGAGTTGTGTACGGTGAAGGGAGGACAGATGATAGGCCTTCCTATCAGGGTTAACTGTGAGTTGTGTACGGTGAAGGGAGGACAGATGATAGGCCTTCCTATCAGGGTTAACTGTGAGTTGTGTACGGTGAAGGGAGGACAGATGGTAGGCCTTCCTATCAGGGTTAACTGTGAGTTGTGTACGGTGAAGGGAGGACAGATGGTAGGCCTTCCTATCAGGGTTAACTGTGAGTTGTGTACGGTGAAGGGAGGACAGATGGTAGGCCTTCCTATCAGGGTTAACTGTGAGTTGTGTACGGTGAAGGGAGGACAGATGGTAGGCCTTCCTATCAGGGTTAACTGTGAGTTGTGTACGGTGAAGGGAGGACAGATGATAGGCCTTCCTATCAGGGTTAACTGTGAGTTGTGTACGGTGAAGGGAGGACAGATGATAGGCCTTCCTATCAGGGTTAACTGTGAGTTGTGTACGGTGAAGGGAGGACAGATGGTAGGCCTTCCTATCAGGGTTAACTGTGAGTTGTGTACGGTGAAGGGAGGACAGATGGTAGGCCTTCCTATCAGGGTTAACTGTGAGTTGTGTACGGTGAAGGGAGGACAGATGGTAGGCCTTCCTATCAGGGTTAACTGTGAGTTGTGTACGGTGAAGGGAGGACAGATGGTAGGCCTTCCTATCAGGGTTAACTGTGAGTTGTGTACGGTGAAGGGAGGACAGATGATAGGCCTTCCTATCAGGGTTAACTGTGAGTTGTGTACGGTGAAGGGAGGACAGATGGTAGGCCTTCCTATCAGGGTTAACTGTGAGTTGTGTACGGTGAAGGGAGGACAGATGGTAGGCCTTCCTATCAGGGTTAACTGTGAGTTGTGTACGGTGAAGGGAGGACAGATGGTAGGCCTTCCTATCAGGGTTAACTGTGAGTTGTGTACGGTGAAGGGAGGACAGATGATAGGCCTTCCTATCAGGGTTAACTGTGAGTTGTGTACGGTGAAGGGAGGACAGATGGTAGGCCTTCCTATCAGGGTTAACTGTGAGTTGTGTACGGTGAAGGGAGGACAGATGATAGGCCTTCCTATCAGGGTTAACTGTAAGTTGTGTACGGTGAAGGGAGGACAGATGGTAGGCCTTCCTATCAGGGTTAACTGTGAGTTGTGTACGGTGAAGGGAGTACGGTGAATTTATTTAACTTTATTTAAATGTATTTAACTCAACTCATCAACTCATAAAAAAATAGTTAAACTAAATATATAAGCCTTACCCATTCACAATGCAATCAGAATGTGATAATTAGTGATCTATTATTCATTAAAAAAGTATATTTCCCTAAGAAAATATGTTCTTGCTAGCTTGTTTTAAAGTATTTATGTTTGATAGGATAGCCTGAACATAATTGGCCAAGGAACCAACCTGGTCTCAGAGCATTCCGTATTGTGCCGTACGTACATTACCAGTCAAAAGTTTGGGCACACCTGCTCATTCCACGGTTTTTCTTTATTTTTTACTATTTTCTAAACTGTAGAATAATAGTGAAGACATCAAAACTATGAAATTACATATATGGAATCATGTAGTAACCAAAAAAGTGTTTAGATTCTTCAAAGTAGCTTTGCACACTCTTGACATTCTCTCAGCCGTGTTATACACCCATCCATCCACCCCTACCAACCACCCTACTTTCAATCTACACACAATACCCCATAATGGATGATCAACACACAATACCCCATAATGGATGAACAACACACAATACCCCATAATGGATGAACAACACACAATACCCCATAATGGATGATCTACACACAATACCCCATAATGGATGATCAACACACAATACCCCATAATGGATGATCAACACACAATACCCCATAATGGATGATCAACACACAATACCCCATAATGGATGATCAACACACAATACCCCATAATGGATGATCAACACACAATACCCCATAATGGATGATCAACACACAATACCCCATAATGGATGATCAACACACAATACCCCATAATGGATGATCAACACACAATACCCCATAATGGATGATCAACACACAATACCCCATAATGGTTGATCAACACACAATACCCCATAATGGATGATCAACACACAATACCCCATAATGGATGATCAACACACAATACCCCATAATGGATGATCTACACACAATACCCCATAATGACAAAGCAAATACAGGTTTTTAGAAATGTATATAACTGAAATATCACATTTACATAAGTATTGAGACCCTTTACTCAGTACTTTGTTGAAGCACCTTTGGTAGCGAATACAGATCCGAGTCTTCTTGGGTATGACGGTACAAACTTGGCACACCTGTATTTGGGGAGTTTCTCCCATTCGTCTCTGTAGATCCTCTCAAGATCTGTCAGGTTGAATGGGGAGTGTCGCTACACAGGTATTTTCAGTTCTCTCCAGAGATGTTCAATTGGGTTCAAGTCCGGGCTCTGGATGGGCCACTCAAGGACATTCGGAGACTTGTCCCATATGCCAATCCTGCTTTGTCTTTCATGTGTACATAGGGTCATTGTCCTGTTGGAAGCTGAACTTTCACCCCCAGTCTGAGTTCCTGAGCGCTCTGGAGCTGGTTTTCATCAAGGATCTCTCTGTACTTTGCTCTGTTCATCTTTCCCTCGATCCTAACTAGTCTCCCAGCCCCTGATGCTGAAAAACATACCCTACGGACAATTCCTTCAACCTCATGGGTTGGTTTTTGCTCTGACATGCACTGTTAACTTTGGGACCTTATATAGACAGGTGTTATCCTTTCCAAATCATGTCCAATCAATTGAATTTACCACAGGTGGACTCCAATCAAGTTGTAGAAACATCTCAAGGATGATCAATGGAAACAGGATGCACCTCAGCTCAATGTCGAGTCTCATAGCAAAGGGTCTGAATACTTAAATATTGTTAATTTTTAATACATTTGTAAACATTTCTAAAAACCTGTTTTCTCTTTTGTCATTATGGGGTATTGTGTGCAGATTGATGAGGCTGTAATGTAACAAAATGTGGAAAAAGTGAAGAGGTCTGAATACTTTTCGAATGCACTGTATGTGGACAACCCTTCAAACTAGTGGATTCGGCTATTTCAGCCACTCCCGTTGCTGACAGGTGTATAAAATCGAGCATGTAGCCATGCAATCTCCATAGACAAACATTGGCTGTAGAATGGCCTGTACTGAAGAGCTCAGTGACTTTCAACGTGGCACCGTCATAGGATGTCACCTTTCCAACAAGTCAGTTTGTCAAATTTCTGCCCTGCTAGACCTGCCCCATTCAACTGTAAGTGCTGTTGTGAAGTGAAGACTTCTAGGAGCAACAACAGGTCAGCCACGAAGCTCACAGAACGGGACTTCCAAGTGCTGAAACGCGTAGGGTGTAAAAATTGTCTGTCCTCGGCAGGGGCGGAAATCCCGGGAGGGACGTGGGGGACACGACCCCCCCATCCTGGGAAAAATATGATTTGTCCCCCCCAATATATCACTGAAACATAACTATGTAATTTAAATAATATTAATAATACGCAATGAAAGCAATTGTGCTGATTATAGACACTTAATAGCGCGTTTTTAAGTTTCAAAAGATTGCGACCCCCCCACCCTTTGCCTCACAATGGTTTGATCCACTGCCAGTTCCTTAGCTTGCTAGGTAACAGAGAGGTCGTATCTACTGTCTGAAAGGCACTCAATGCACGTAACTGACGTGAGGTTAATCCAGTCAATCGCGCACGCACACTAGCTGAATATGCAGAGCTAGCGCGCAAATATTAACTATTAAGCTAGCTAGTACCTATTCCATTTATGTGGCGTCGTCAAAGATGGAATCTTTGCTATCGTAAATTTATTCCAAGATCAGCATGCAGATGATGTAAGTTAGTGCTTCAAAGTCCCTGTGATAAGGTTAGCGATAAACTGAAATCCAAACTGAACAGAACTACACTCTCTTCTACCATTGTCTTAAATATATTTAATGGTCTCGTTGCAAAAGCTAAATTGTCGCAAGGGAACTTTTATTTATTTATTTTATTTCACCTTTATTTAACCCGGGTAGCAAAGATTATAGCAAACACCACTGAAACTGAATTGGTGCTCGCTAGCTTTGCAAATTCAGCTATTGTTGGAAGCCAGCCAATATGAAACAAACTATTAAAATTACAAAAGGTTGCGGCATATGTTGTGTAAATGGTGAACTCATACAGCTGTCAACTCTTGTCATTTTAATCCGTTTCACATTTGCTAGCTACCTTTTAGATCGAAGCCCAAATAGATTGATTGAAGATGATTGAAGCCCATCTCCTACTGTAAATAACCTACACACTGTGTGTGTAGCCAGCCAGCCAGCCAGGTAGAAAAATGGCAGAAAAATAAAATCTGAGTATTTTTCAATACACCAAAACGCATAGTAAGAACCCTAGTAGCCTAATATCTCAAAGACTAGTTGATAAAATGTTCATAAGAAAGAAATGAAATTCTAATGGAAATGTTTCACAATGATGTCATTAGGCAGAGCAGGCAACAGATGGCACACAGACAGCAGAGTTGGGGACAGATATGCAGGGACAGACTGGCAGAGACAGGGAGTCTCAGGTAAGTTTGTTGAGTCTTTGTTTGGCAACATTATGAAAGGTTCTCAATTTTTTTGACTTGTAAAATAGGAACATAATTGGAAAATGCCATGGATACCCCCACTCTCAACTTAAACTGGTGACTGAACTAAGATTTGTTAAAGGCAATGGTATTGCTGTTGTGATTAGTTGTGTAGTTTTGGGTACCGGTAGTTAGGAGTACAGCAAACACCTTATTTCTTTGGTTCCTCAATATACATTTACCATATTACAATGTAGGCTATGTGTTACAGCACTACTTTTGGTGTCCCCCTCAGGAATTGCTCTTGAGAAAATTTCATGTAATTGTCCCCTCCAAAGTTGATATCAGATTTTCGCCCCTGGTCCTCGGTTGCAACACTCAATACAGAGTTCAAAACCTCCTCTGGAAGCAGCGTCTTCACAAAAACTGTTCGTCTGGAACTAATGAAATGGGTTTCCATGGCCGAGCAGCGGCACACAAGCCTAAGATCACCATGCGCAATGTGAAGCTCAACGCCATTGGACACTGGAGCAGCGGAAACGTGTTCTCTGGAGTGATGAATCACTCTTCACCCTCTGGTAGTCCGACGGACGAATCTGGGTTTGGCGGATGCCAGGAGAACACAACCTGCCTGAATGCATAGTGCCAACTGTAAAATTTGGTGGAGGAGGAATAATGGTCTTGGGCTGTTTTTCATGGTTTGGCCTAGGCCCCTTAGATCCAGTGAAGGGAAATCTTAATGCTACAGCATACAATGACATTCTAGACGATTCTGTGCTTCCAACTTTGTGGCAACAGTTTGGAAAGGCCCTTTCCTGTTTCACCGTGACAATGCCCCTGTGCACAAAGCGAGGTACATACAGAAATGGTTTGTCGAGATCGGTGTGGAAGAACTTGACTGGCCTGCACAGAGCCCTGACCTCAACCCCATCGAACACCTTTGGGATGAGTTGGAACGCCGACTGCGAGCCAGGCCTAATTGCCCAACATCAGTGCCTGACCTCACTTATGCTCTTGTGGCTGAATGGAAGCAAGTCCCCACAGCAATATTACAAAATCCAGTGGAAAGTCTTCGCAGAAGAGTGGAGGCTGTTATAGCAGCAAAAGTCTATATTAATGCCCCTGATTTTGGAATGAGATGTTCGACGAGCAGGTGTCTACATACTTTTGGTCATGTAGTATATCATACAAATTTTGGATTTACATTTAGTAAATTACAGCTAGTCTACGAGACCAGGCTGGAGCAGGACAATTCTGAATCGCTACTGTACCACTGTATTCCTATGGTTCTCATTCAAACCTATGTTCATTTATGCATATTTGAAATGGGTATAGTTGAAAAAGTATAGATAAAATGAAATATTGATTGATTGATTGATTGATTGATTGATTGATTGATTGATTGATTGATTGATTGATTGATTGATTGATTGATTGATTGATTGTATAAGATAGCCTGAACTTGTGAATGTTGGTTTGGTGTCTCTAGCTTGAACAGTTCAAGAGTTTTCAAAATGTTCAAGTTGTTTTAATATTTGTAGCTGCGATGGTTTAAAAGCAGTATCATTTGAAAGGTCCAACAGCGTGTTCTTATGGTTGGCATTGGAGCCATGATTCCATGCTAATTTATGCACATTTTAAATAGTTTATAAAGGTGTTACAGAATTTGAAGTTAAAGTACCCTGAACGTAGCCTAATTGGCCAAGGAGTAGGACCATTTTGAAAACCTACCTCTAATTCCTATATGCGTCTCATTCAAACACATGTTAATTTATACACATGTTAAATGGTTATAGTTCAAAAAGTATAAATAGTATCAAAAATCCTTTGAAAAGCAATATAAATTGGGTCAGTCTGAACATCTCAACGTTGGTTTGGTGTTGATAGCTTAAAGGCTAGTAAAAGCAGTGGCCGGTCAAAATACTTCCCATTCAAGCCTACGGAGCTTTTATTCACATTTAAAATGGTTATAGTTCAAAAAGTCTAAATAGTATAAAAAAGAAATCTCAATCAATATAAATTGGGGCCATCTGCACATTTGAAAGTTGGTTTCATGTTTATACCTTAAATCGTTTAAAAGCTAGAGTGAGCTGAATAATCAATCTAGGGTGTATTGCCATCAACATGGGGCGGCAGGTAGCCTAGTGGTTAGCGTGTTGGACTTGTAACCGAAAGGTTGCCAGATCGAATCCCCGAGCTGTTATGGTGAAAATCTGTCGTTCTGCCCCGTCATTGAAAATAAGAATTTGTTCTTAACAGACTTCCATTATAAAATCTTTGGTTGGTGATATTTTCTTGCAATTATTCAACCTCCATCCCTTCTGACTTGTCCACAATAACCATAATATACATCAGACATTTGAAAGCCAATAATAATTGTACTAATTTACGTCCTTTCATACATTTGCATGCAATTGTTCATACTGGCCTTATACACTATACAAATGCCACAAAATGCTTTCAAGGGACTGCTTTATGTCTAAGTGCCTGGTTACTGCGTTGCACTGGTGTTCTCACACAAAAAAAAGATTACCAAAGAGCAAACAAACGTCATACAGTGTTTTCAGAGCGTTTTGGCGCTGAATAAACAGTGTACGAATTGTAATCACTTTTGGGGAGAAAATGGGGCTGTTGTGTCTTTAAGAGCTTACTTGTCCCCTCGCTCGCAGCTGCTGGCTTGTGTGTGTGTGCCCATAGAAGACAGTGGAGATTCATTAGTTCTACAGCACAATGGACATTTATCATCCACCCTGTGGTGATGCTATTCAAATTCAGTACCAAGCGAAGAGCATCCCCACTCCCTCTCGCCGTCCGTCGCGGTGACACCGTATTGTTACGCCAGCCCAAGAAAAGAGCCAGGAGCTGGAGCGAGGCTATGGCCAGTGCCATTCCATAGAACCGACTGTCCCAGCAAGTCATTTGCTGCGGTGGTACTGCGAGCTGAAGCGTGAGATCATTTCAACCAGCAACCTGCTCCGAGCATCTTTCTTCCTCCGCACGCGTTCCCGTCTTGACGAGAGTTATTGAAACAAGGATACAGGCAGCGCATGTCGTGAGAACAGAGAAGAGACCGCACGGGACTGCGCGGTTTTCTTGATTCCATCACCGGTTCTCTCTTGCGCCAGACAGAACACTAGGCTACAACTCCAAATCACCGTTTTTTTGTTTGTTTTTTAATGAAAACGTTTTATAGCGTAACGATTGGAATTGGTTTGTTTGCAGCACTTGTGTTTTTGAGATGACCATGAAGATTCTGCTTTATTTTCCGACGAGGTGTGGAGACGACGTGGATTTGCGCCCTTAACAGGTGCAGCAGGGATGGCCAAAACGTTTTCTTCTTGTATCGACACAGCCTGAACACAGCCTGGACTTTAAAGAATGGAGTCTTGTTTTATCTGACTGGTTCATTTAAAACTATTTTATATGACTTATTATATGATTAATTGAGAAGAGGTGATATTTCGTATAAAATGCTGTGGCGTTTACTTTGCATCTTAGTCTCTTTCAGATGTTTGAGGAAAGAAAAAGCAACCTGTAAGTATTTGAGGCTTGCTTTGAACTGTGGTAGACCGAAATTCATATTAGTAGCGACAGCTCTAGTAGGCCTAACCGTGTAGGGCACCACATTACATTGAATGGTGTAGCCTACTTTTCAGACCGATATAAAGAATTGGTCATGAATGAAACAGCAAGTGCATTGATCTTTTAGCCGGCATTTTATGCCATAATATGTATTTCTTTCTATACTAATATTGAATCGAAACGAGACACTTCTTCCGTTAGTATTAGATATTTGGATATTTGGAAAAACACATATATAAGTTAGGCTCATCTGTGGCTTCTTATCCAATGGTTGAAAATGGAAGGACCGTGGAAAGTCCATGATACCATACAACGCAGCACAAGGAATGAAAAGATATATACAAGTGCAACTTCTTTTTCTTTTTCTCTATCTCATTGTCTTTCGAAATGAAGGGCTGTTTTCTAATCAACAATGAATGTATATATTTAGAAAATAATTTAGAAATTGAAGCAGGTGCATCCTGTAGGCATATTAGCTTCTAATCTGTGCGTTTGTGTTGAATCGAATTAATGCCTGGGTGTTTTCTTTGTGTTATTTTTCCGAGAATGCCATCCTAGAGTGTTAGCGACTGATTGTCCAAACGCAATTCTTGAGCAAAATCAAACAAAACCCCAAGAATTGTGCATGGACATCTGTTGCTGAAAACTCCAATTCATCCTGGCTTTATCCCAACGAAAAATCACGAAAAATCACGAAAAATCACGAAAAATCAAGAAATAAAATATGATAACTATTTAAAAAAATTCCCAATGCAGGTAAGAATAATCCATCTTTTTTTCAACAGATTAAAATGGGGTTGATTCGTTAAAAACCCAGATTTTAGATGATGTTGGGCCAATACAGTGGTGTAAAATATTATGACAGCTTCGTGTACTGTATGTTTGTTGGTGTATGTTTGTGTAGGCCCGATGGATCCACCAATAAGGTGTTACACTTAGTCGAAAATCTAATTAAATCGGTTTGTTTTAAATGGCAGCTATCGATTGGAGTCATTGATATATCGAGTGTGTTTGGCCATTTGTACAGTGCAGTGACATGACTAGGCACACAGGCCTTCAGAGTGATTCGTGGCATCAGTAAAATTAGCCTATTCAAAGAAGGACAAACGATATCATTAAAATGAACAGTGACTTGAGAGGGGTTTACATCATTAATGAGTAAAATCATTAGGTCATTCTAAGGGTTTACTGTAAAATGTTGTGGGGCCTACTATGCCTATACTGACAGTGATGAGACATTTGGATATGGGCGTTATTTCTTTATTGGCTTAATCATTATCTTTAAGTAGATCCTACTCCTTATAATAGTGTTGTAAAATGTTGTATTTGATCATGGCAAACATCATTTATAATCAAAGTATCAGTCAATTGTTTGAGAAGTTATGTGCATGATATAGCAAACGGTCTAGTGTGTTGTAGACCTACAGAATAATTACCTCATTTAAAAAGGAATCCTCATGTTTTTATGGTACCCCTAAATCCAAAATAAATTAGAATGGTAAGATATAATGTATATATTTTAATTATTGTATTGTTAAAAAAAAGAATACATACATACATACACTATTTAAATCTTTCAATTTGTTAGATCATAACAAATCGGACGTGTAATCTACATAATAGTAGATTACACAACTGTGAGTGCATGGGTTTACAGTACACGAGGTGTCAAGAGTGTGGATGGATAGAGAACAGTAGAATGCCAGTATTAGGGACGGTTCGATAACGTTAGGGGGCAAAATACTTGGCCTGAATTTAGTGGCATGACACCTGAATCACGTGACAGTCCTTGGCCTAGTTTGGTGGTCAGTTGTAGTTTCTAAATGAAACGTTTTCTTTAATCGTTAAACAATCGTTTATATGTTTTAATCTATTATTATAACTATTGTTATTATTATTATCAACATCATGAAAAGTGATGAATATGTATGAGAAAACTGTGGTAAATTAGCATGCCTCCATAAATTGCCCTTACAAAACGCCTGTTCGATTGTGTATGTGTTGGGGTTCTGGGCTGGGTTTCTGTACAGCACTTTGTGACATCTGCTGATGTAAAAATGGCTTTAGAAATACATTTGATTGATTTATTGATATATAAGGATCAAACATTTGTGCACAAATAAGATGTGTACAACAATGTGTAGCTTCCAGAATGGCTGTCAGAACCTCGCAACATAGGACCATCTAGGAATTGTCGTTATATTTTCCAGTCCTCAGCTCTCAGCGCAACATAGGACCATTTAAGAATTGTCGTTATATTTTCCAGTCCTCAGCTCTCAGCGCAACATAGGACCATCTAGGAATTGTCGTTATATTTTCCAGTCCTCAGCTCTCAGCGCAACATAGGACCATCTAGGAATTGTCGTTATATTTTCCAGTCCTCAGCTCTGCCTGCGGTTTGGCTGAAATACTAATTTGTGTGTTGTGGATTTAAGGACAATTTTATATTTTTGTTTTATATGTCATGTAAATCACGTCAAGCAGACTTGACAAGTCAGATTGTTTTACACTTTGGTAAAAACAAAATCAACACATTTACTCATAATAAAATATATATATATAATAACAGCAATTTCATACAATAAATAATAGCCTAATATTTATAATTATAACGTTAAAGTAGCGTTATTAATACGCTATTAATACGTAATACGTTTATAGTAACCTACATTGTACAACCTTAGCCAAAGACTTGTGTAATGTGGTAGAATTGGAGGTCTTCAAACCGTCAATGTCAAGTTTTGTGAATCTGTTTGTCTGCAAAAAGAAATACAGCTGTTTCCGTGACCTTACATGGGCTTTAGCCTACAACCTTGATTCTTCACATACTTTGCAACCCTTCTTTATAGATGCAGGGTGGGCAGCCTCTCCCCCACCCCCTTCCTCAGACCGAAGGTGCTTGAATGTAAATGAAGGCCCCAACATCCGCCTGCTATTGTACATGGTTGGTTTGGGTATGTTATTTGTCTGTCAACTAAAACCGTTGAAGGACGTAACAATTGAACAAATAAATGCTATGTTTAAAAATAAAGACAATGTAGCCAATAAAACGCGGGGACCAGATTTCTTGCAGTTTTTTTGGCATCATGAAAACGTATAGGTCTAAATGTCAAAACTAAAAACAGTGCAGGATGTTAGAAAAACAACAATACAGTTGATTTATATTTCTAAAGATAACCCTATTCAACTTAAGTGGAAAGGTGTGAAAAATCTGTTCATAGAATCATACAGTATTGTAAATATTCAAATGTAGGTTAAGGGATTGATTTCAACAACAGGACAAGTTATAAAAAATAAGTTTATCGTCTGTTTACATTTTGAATAATTCATCCATAGACTGAGAAAGCTCTACCGCAATCAACTGAATTCGATGTTTGTATTATTACATTAATAACGATTAAATAAGAACAACCAATGCAATCTTCAAATGCATTTTATTTTTTTATTTTTGGGCCCTAGTCTATTTTCTACTAAATTCATGAGATTCCATGAAAAAGGTTAGAATTAAAAGGTTGGAATTAAAAACGCAATTACAATTTACTGCTATCGTATAATCACATGGATAAATACACGCAGTTAAAACGTGCTAAAACAAGCAGTTTATTTTGCTGGCTTTGAGTCAGTAAGAATTGTCTTTGATAATTATACACAGTGTTTTATTGAGCCAAACCGACTCATGCCCTCTCGACAGGTCACGCCGCGAGGGGACCGCGTGGTCTTTCTCAGCCCTTTCTCCACCTCTAAAAAGGTTTCCCCTCGCGCCACCACACACACACACACACACACACACACACACACACACACTTCTCCCTCTCGTAACGCTCATTTGCATTTGCATTACAGTTACTATTATCGGACAGTATCCCCTCTCAAATCGAGTCCACATTGTCCACAACCGAGAAAAATGTTTGTGGTCGCTAGGGGGTCTTGTAGGTTGATTTTATAAATATTCTAGGTGAAGGCGCTGAGGAGAAACAGTCTTTTAAATCGCGCTATAATCTGCCTATAACTGAAATTCGACACCCCATTTACATCGATCAGATTTGATACTGCATGTAACACTCTAAAATGGTTATTATATGACTTTCTGATGTAAAGGGGCGGCAGGTAACCTAGTGGTTAGAGCGTTGGGCCAGTAACCCGTAAGGTTGCTACATCGCCAGATCGAATCCCCGAGCTGACAAGGTATAAATCTTTCTTTCTGCCCCTGAACAAGGCAGTTAACCCACTGTTCCTAGGCCGTCATTGTAAATAAGAATTTGTTCTTAACTGACTTGCCTAGTTAAATAAAGTTATAATAAACCAATATGCCATAACCATAATATTACTAATTTCTCTCCTCAAGCAAATCATTAAAATGCATGTCACTATAAAGGTACAGGAAAATGGATACAGAACATAAAGAGCAATGTGAACAGGTTGTGTATGCTTATAGATGCATAAAAACAATTGTTACCTATTTAATTTATGTTTATTCTGTACTGCAGCAAACAACATTGCTGTTTGACAGATTGCCTCAATTTCCATTTTATGTCTCAAACTGTTAGAACATATACTTAATGATTGAATCAGTAATTTGTTTGTGAATTTAAAAAAGGGGAAAAAGTGGGTAAGTGATTAAGATTCTTGACCAATCACATGCAGAGTTCAAGGCAACATGAAAAACAGAGGCACCAAATACCATTGGGAGTATCAGCTCAAGTCCACTGTCTCTTCTGAATCCATTTGAATGGGGGCAGATGTGTAGCAGCCTTCTAGGGTCCTGTAGAAACCCACAGAGTCTACAGCATAGCATCTGTCCACAGCTCTCCCTCTCTGTGGAATGCCATCGTCTTCTCGCTCCACACAATACCATTCTGGAGGACCAGGGCCCTTACAAGCATTGGATCTAGGAAGAGGTCCCCCATTCTCATAATTTCATTCATTATGATCTAAAAGGCAAACTGATCCTAAATCAGGAGTCTGCGAATACGGACACAGGTTAAAGAGAACATAAATCCCAGCATCCCAGTATTCTTAGGAAGGTGGAAGGGTCCTGCGAATTTTGTTCTGTTGTGGAACAATGGAAGTGAAGAGGGACTGTGTGTACATCTAGACCCAGTCTATATACAGTGTATTCGGAAAGTATTCAGACCCCTCCCCTTTTTCCATAATTTGTTACTTTATTCTAAAATGTATTAAATAAAAAAATGTCATCATCAATCTACACACAATACCCCATAATGACATCACAATACCCCATAATGACATCACAATACCCCATAATGACATCACAATACCCCATAATGACAAAGCGAAAACAGGTTTTTAGAAATGTTTGCAAACATATTAAAAATAAAAAACACAAATACCTTATTTACATAATTATTCAAACTCGAAATTGAGCTCAGGTGAATCCTGTTTCCATTGCTCATCCTTGAGATGTTTCTACAACTTGATTGGAGTCCACCTGGGGTAATTTAACTGATTGGACAAGATTTGGAAAGGTACACACCTGTCTATATAAGGTCCCACAGTGGACAGTGCATGTCAGAGCAAAAACCAAGACATGAGGTTGAAGGAATTGTCCGTAGAGCTCCGAGACAGGATTGTGTCAAGGCAGAGATCTGGGGAAGGGTACCAAAACATGTCTGCAGCATTGAAAGTCCACAAGAACACAGTGGCTTCCATCATTCTTAAATGGAAGAAGTTTAGAACCTCCAAGACTCTTCCTAGAGCTGGCCGCCCGGCCAAACTAAGCAATCGGGGGAGAAGGACCTTGGTCAGGCAGGTGACCAAGAACCCGATGATCACTCTGACAGAGCTCCAGAGTCCACCTGTAGAGATGGGAACATATTCCGGAAGGACAACCATCTCTGCAACACTCCACCAATCAGGCCTTTATGGTAGAGTGGCCAGATGGAAACCACTCCTCAGTAAAAGGCACATGACAGCCCGCTTGGAGTTGCCAAAAGGCACCTAAAGGACCTTCAGACAATGAGAAACAAGATTCTCTGGTCTGATGAAACCAAGATTGAACCCTTTTGCCTCCATGCCAAGCATCACATCTGGAGGGAACTGGCACCATCCCTACTGTGAAGTATGGTGGTGGCAGCATCATGCTGTGGAGATGTTTTTCAGAGGCAGGGACTAGCCAGGATCAAGTGAAAAATGAATGAAGCAAAATACAGAGAGATCCTTGATGAAAACCTGCTCCAGAGCACTTAGGACCTCAGACTGGGGGTGAAAGTTCACCTTCCAACAGGAGAACGACCCTAAGCACACAACCAAGACAACGCAGGAGTGGTTTCGAGACAAGTCTCTGAATGTCCTTGAGTGGCCCAGCCAGAGCCCGGACTTGAACCCGATCAAATATCTCTGGAGAGAACTGAAAATGTCTGTGCAGCGACGCTCCCCATCCAACCTGACAGAGCTTTAAATTGAACCTTTATTTAACTAGGTAAGTCAGTTAAGAACAAATTCTTATTTACAATGACAGCCTACTGGGGAACAGTGGGTTAACTGCCCTGTACAGGGGCAGAATGACAGATTTTTACCTTGTCAGCTCAGGGATTCAACACAGCAAACTTTTGGTTACTGGCCCAACGCTAGTAGCATCATACCCAAGAATACTTGAGGCTGTAATCGCTGCCAAAGGTGCTTCAACAAAGTACCGAATAAAGGGTCTGAATACTTATGTAAATGTGATATTTCAGTAAAAACATTTTATTATAAATAAGCAAACATTTCTAAAAAACAGTTTTTGCTTTGTCATTATGGGGTATTGTGATGTCATTATGGGGTATTGTGATGTCATTATGGGGTATTGTGTGTAGATTGATGAGGGAAAAAATCTATTTAATCAATTTTAGAATAATTTTAGAAAAAGTTCATGGGTCTGAATACTTTACGAAAGCACTGTATTCTAACCTCTATGGAGAGTAGAGATTAACACTACGTTGTCCTGGTCCTCTAGCTCATTGTTCTGGTCCTCTAGCTCATTGTCCTGGTCCTCTAGCTCATTGTCCTGGTCCTCTAGCTCATTGTTCTGGTCCTCTAGCTCATTGTTCTGGTCCTCTAGCTCATTGTCCTGGTCCTCTTGCTTGTTGTCCTGGTCCTCTAGCTCATTGTCCTGGTCCTCTAGCTCATTGTCCTGGTCCTCTAGCTCATTGTCCTGGTCCTCTAGCTCGTTGTCCTGGTCCTCTAGCTCATTGTCCTGGTCCTCTAGCTCGTTGTCCTGGTCCTCTAGCTCATTGTCCTGGTCCTCTAGCTCGTTGTCCTGGTCCTCTAGCTCATTGTCCTGGTCCTCTAGCTCATTGTCCTGGTCCTCTAGCTCATTGTCCTGGTCCTCTAGCTCATTGTCCTGGTCCTCTAGCTCATTGTCCTGGTCCTCTAGCTCGTTGTCCTGGTCCTCTAGCTCATTGTTCTGATCCTCTAGCTCATTGTCCTGGTCCTCTAGCTCATTGTCCTGGTCCTCTAGCTCATTGTCCTGGTCCTCTAGCTCATTGTCCTGGTCCTCTAGCTCATTGTTCTGGTCCTCTAGCTCATTGTTCTGGTCCTCTAGCTCATTGTCCTGGTCCTCTAGCTCATTGTCCTGGTCCTCTAGCTCATTGTCCTGGTCCTCTAGCTCATTGTCCTGGTCCTCTAGCTCATTGTTCTGGTCCTCTAGCTCATTGTCCTGGTCCTCTAGCTCATTGTTCTGGTCCTCTAGCTCATTGTTCTGGTCCTCTAGCTCATTGTCCTGGTCCTCTAGCTCATTGTTCTGGTCCTCTAGCTCATTGTTCTGGTCCTCTAGCTCATTGTCCTGGTCCTCTAGCTCATTGTTCTGGTCCTCTAGCTCATTGTTCTGGTCCTCTAGCTCATTGTCCTGGTCCTCTAGCTCATTGTTCTGGTCCTCTAGCTCATTGTTCTGGTCCTCTAGCTCATTGTCCTGGTATACAATGTAGCAGAATCATATACAGAATATATCAACCCAAAAGTGTGTAATTGAACAGATATGGGAATGAGAGAAGTTTGTTTCTCTGTTAGAACACACCCAGTCAGCATCATTGATAAGCACTTTTTGTTTAAAATAGTACAAATGGGGTCACAAATGTTGATTATAAAATATACAGAGAAAACCTTATCAAATAAACACACACACACACACACACACACACACACACACACACACACACACACACACACACACACACACACACACACACACACACACATCTAACAAACAGTGTGTAATGATAATGTATTAAAACATATATATATATATATATATATATATATATATATATATATATATATACATATGTTACATATATATAATTTGTATACAGTACCATAAACAAATAAGATCATTTAGCCTGAAACTATTTGCAGTAAATAAAGGGCATTTCCAGGAGCCTCCTCCAGGTGTGTGATCATGTCTAATTAGGGGAGATTTGGGGTGGTGTTCACCGTTTACAGCATGACTTTGGTATCTGAAGACAGCGACGTGCTTCACATCCCCAGGTCGTTTCTCTCTTACTGTATGAAGTCGCCTCCATCGGTGCTCTGACGTCACAGTGTCAGAAGGGTGTAAGCGATGATCTGATAGGCTGCTTTTCTCTCAAACGCACTTCCCCTTCCCCCCATACTGCACAACATAACCTAACCTCCCCTGACATAGCCTGTACACCTCAAAACAAACTGCACTTAGAATGAGACATATGTTAAAAATGTACTTGGTTTGGAATACAATGTGTGATGATCTCTCTCTCTCTCTCTCTCTCTCTCTCTCTCTTGCTGTCTCTATAGTGGACCTAATCTATGGAGTCCATAGAAAACTATACTACTTTCTCTCCTCTCACATATCCTCCCTCCTATAAAAGTCAGAGCCAAACCAATCAGACGTCAGCCTGGGATGGGTGAGGAGGACAGAGCCTCCACAAACCACAGACCCGTCTCTGTCCAATCAGACGTCAGCCTGGGATGGGTGAGGAGGACAGAGCCTCCACAAAACACAGCCCCCGTCTCTGTCCAATCAGACGTCAGCCTGGGATGGGTGAGGAGGACAGTGCCTCCACAAACCACAGCCCCCGTCTCTGTCCAATCAGACGTCAGCCTGGGATGGGTGAGGAGGACAGAGCCTCCACAAACCACAGCCCCCGTCTCTGTCCAATCAGACGTCAGCCTGGGATGGGTGAGGAGGACAGAGCCTCCACAAACCACAGACCCGTCTCTGTCCAATCAGACGTCAGCCTGGGGTGGGTGAGGAGGACAGAGCCTCCACAAACCACAGCCCCCGTCTCTGTCCAATCAGACGTCAGCCTGGGATGGGTGAGGAGGACAGAGCCTCCACAAACCACAGCCCCCGTCTCTGTCCAATCAGACGTCAGCCTGGGATGGGTGAGGAGGACAGAGCCTCCACAAACCACAGCCCCCGTCTCTGTCCAATCAGACGTCAGCCTGGGATGGGTGAGGAGGACAGAGCCTCCACAAATCACGGCCCCCGTCCGTCCAATCAGACGTCAGCCTGGGATGGGTGAGGAGGACAGAGCCTCCACAAACCACAGCCCCCGTCTCTGTCCAATCAGACGTCAGCCTGGGATGGGTGAGGAGGACAGAGCCTCCACAAATCACAGCCCCCGTCCGTCCAATCAGACGTCAGCCTGGGATGGGTGAGGAGGACAGAGCCTCCACAAACCACAGCCCCCCGTCTCTGTCCAATCAGACGTCAGCCTGGGATGGGTGAGGAGGACAGAGCCTCCACAAACCACAGCCCCCGTCTCTGTCCAATCAGACGTCAGCCTGGGATGGGTGAGGAGGACAGAGCCTCCACAAACCACAGCCCCCTGTCTGTCTGACAGCCATCACTAAAGGAGATGGATACAATGTCCTTTTGGCCACTTCAGTACGAAAATGTATGCAGTCACTGTAAGTGGCTCTGGATTAGAGCGTCTGCTCAATGACTAAAATATACATCTACATCTAGTTGTTTTGTATCTGCATGATTCACCCCCCAAAACAGCTGATCACATGACAGTGTGTGTGTTTGTGTGTGTGTGTGCTCACACAGTGTCTCTCTGGACAAAGAGCTCGGGCTGTTCCTTCAGCATGTTCCCTCTGATCCACACACACACACACACACACACAGACAGACAGACAGACAGACAGACAGACAGACAGACAGACAGACAGACAGACAGACAGACAGACAGACAGACAGACAGACAGACAGACAGACACACACACACACACACACACACACACACACACACACACACACACACACACACACACACACACACACACACAGACAGAGACAGGGGTCAGAGGTCATAGTTCAAGGTGCATGGTTCCAGCCCCCCTGTCCCAGCCAGCCGGTCGATGTGACGCGACAGAGGGACTAGGGATCACCAGAGATCACGACGGGTGTGTGTGTGTGTGTGTGTGTGTGTGTGTGTGTGTGTGTGTGTGTGTGTGTGTGTGTGTGTGTGTGTGTGATGGTGTGTGTGTGTGTGATGGTGTGTGGTGTGTGTGTGTGTGTGTGTGATGGTGTGGGGGATGGGGTGACAGACGTCTGGAAGCCACCCAGCCAATCACCGTCCTTCACCTCTGGGACATTAGGTTTTAAATCAGGATCTCTTAGTAAACAAAGAGGTTAAAATATGAACAAGCTTTTAAACGGCTAACATCCTGGCATATATCCTCCATATATCCTCCACTTCCTGAGTGTAGTGGGCATGGTGTGCTGTTTTTATAAACCCAAAGGACTGGTTTCACACATTCAGATGAAGCATTTTCCTGGATTAATAAATATTTTCAGTTGATAAAAAATATTCTCTATCTATTGAAATAGTATTGAAATAATAATAGCTTAATCTGTGTCCAGGAAACTGGTCCTAAGGATTTTAAAGTGGCAATTAGGAACTGATTGTGACGTAATATGCAATGCACAGAATAAGGAATTCACATGATCGTGTCTGTATTTCACAATAAAACACATTCGTATCTACTTGAAAACCTCAGTGATGTTAAAACATTTTCTACGACGTCTGGAAAAATGTAATGTTGTTTGGAAATGGAGCTTGCATTAACAATGGTTTGAGCTACTCCAACTGCCAGGAGCAACACACACAAACAAACGACACGTCCTTTCCCCATACTGTAACCTAAGCATTCATTACTGTCCATGTGAATGGTAGTGTGTGTGTGTGTTGCTTTATAATAACTGTGTGTTGCTTTATAATAACTGTGTGTGTTGCTTTATAAAAACTGTGTGTTGCTTTATAATAACTGTGTGTTGCTTTATAATAACTGTGTGTTGCTTTATAAAAACTGTGTGTGTTGCTTTATAACAACTGTTTGTGTGTTGCTTTATAAAATGTGTGTTGCTTTATAATAACTGTGTGTGTTGCTTTATAATAACTGTCTGTGTTGCTTTATAAAATGTGTGTTGCTTTATAATAACTGTCTGTGTTGCTTTATAAAAACTGTGTGTTGCTTTATAATAACTGTGTGTTGCTTTATAATAACTGTGTGTGTTTCCTTATAAAAATGGTGTGTGTTGCTCTATAAAAACTGTGTGTGTTGCTTTATAAAACTGTGTGTGTTGCTCTATAAAAACTGTGTGTGTTGCTCTATAAAAACTGTGTGTGTTGCTTTATAATAACTGTGTGTGTTGCTTTATAAAATCTGTGTGTGTGTGTTGCTTTATAAAAACGGTGTGTTGCTTTATAATAACTGTGTGTGTTTCCTTATAAAAATTGTGTGTGTTTCTCTATAAAAACTGTGTGTTGCTTTATGAAACTGTGTGTTGCTTTATGAAACTGTGTGTGTTGCTTTATAATAACTGTGTATGTTGCTTTATAATAACTGTAAGTGTTGCTTTATAAAAACTGTGTGTGTTGCTTTATAATAACTGTGTGTGTTGCTTTATAAAAACTGTGTGTGTTGCTTTAGAAAAAACTGGGTGTTGCTTTATAAAAAACTGGGTGTTGCTTTACAAAAACTGTGTGTGTTGCTTTATAAAAGCTGGGTGTTGCTTTATAAAACTGTGTGTTGCTTTATAAAAACTGTGTGTGTTGCTTTATAATAACTATGTGTGTTGCTTTATAAAAACTGGGTGTTGCTTTATAAAAACTGTGTGTTGCTTTATAAAAACTGTGTGTTGCTTTATAAAAACTGTGTGTTGCTTTATAAAAACTGTGTGGTGCTTTATAATAACTGTGTGTGTGTTGCTTTATAAAAACTGTGTGTTGCTTTATAATAACTGTGTGTGTTGCTTTATAATAACTGTGTGTGTTGCTTTATAAAAACTGTGTGTTGCTTTATAAAAACTGTGTGGTGCTTTATAATAACTGTGTGTGTGTTGCTTTATAAAACTGTGTGTGTGTGTTCTTAAAAATCATGGCCATCACGAGGAGAACAAGGCCTCGTCTGATACATAAGAGCAGGACTGCAGTTACCCGTATCCCACTGTACACAGACAACCCCCCTCCCCATCCCTAACACAGCATCGTCAGCCTCTCTCACCAGATCCAACCAGTTCACTCAGTACTGATATGGATGAGAGAGGGAGGGAGGGGGGAGGGAGGGGATATAAACAGGAAAGTCTACGTTGCAGCAGAAACAATATCTAAGGTAGGGAGGATGGTAGACTGTGAGGCTGTGTGAGGATCACCACTCAAATAAGGCAAATATTAATTTCCCCATCACCGTGACATTCAAACCCATTACCTCTGAACAGGGAAGGTCCACAGACAGACAGCACAGAACCATCAGCGAGAGAGAGAGAGAGAATCAGAGACAGAGAGACAGCACTGATGGAAAGAGAGAGAGAGATAGCACTGAACATCAGAGATAAAGAGACAGCGAGACAGCACTGAACCATCAGAGAGAGAGAGAGAGAGAGAGAGAGAGAGAGAGAGAGAGACAGCACAGAACCAGAGAGAGAGAGAGAGAGAGAGAGAGAGAGAGAGAGAGAGCAGCACAGAACCATCAGAGAGAGAGAGAGAGAGAGAGAGACAGCACAGAACCATCAGAGAGAGAGAGAGAGAGAGAGAGAGAGAGAGAGAGAGACAGCACAGAACCATCAGAGAGAGAAAGAGAGAGCACTGAACCATCAGAGAGAAAGAGAGAAAGACAGCACTGCACCATCAGAGAGAGAGAGAGAGAGCACTGAACCATCAGAGAGAGAGAGAGAGACAGCACTGAACGATCAGAGAGAGAGAGAGACAGCACTGAACCATCAGAGAGAGTGAGAGACAGCATTTAACCATCAGAGAGAGAGAGAGAGAGAGAGAGCGAGAGAGAGAGAGCACTGAACCATCAGAGAGAGAGAGAGAGAGAGAGCACTGAACCATCAGAGAGAGAGAGAGAGAGACAGCACTGAACCATCAGAGAGAGAGAGAGAGAGAGCACTGAACCATCAGATAGAGAGAGAGAGAGAGAGACAGCACTGAACCATCAGAGAAAGAGAGAGAGAGAGAGAGACAGCACTGAACCATCAGAGAGAGAGAGAGAGAGCACTGAACCATCAGAGAGAGAGAGAGAGAGAGAGACAGCACTGAACCATCAGAGAGAGAGAGAGAGAGACAGCACTGAACCATCAGAGAGAGAGAGAGAGAGAGACAGCACTGAACCATCAGAGAGAGAGAGAGAGAGACAGCACTGAACCATCAGAGAGAGAGAGAGAGAGAGAGAGAGAGAGAGAGAGAGACAGCACTGAACCATCAGAGAAAGAAAGACACAGCACTGCACCGTGCCTCTGTCACCAACCAAGGAAGGCCTACAGCAGCACCTAGATCTTCTGCACAGATTCTGCCAGACCTGGGCCCTGACAGTAAATCTCATTAAGACTAAAATATTGGTGTTCCAAAAAAGGTACAGTCACCAGGACCACAAATACAAATTCCATCTAGACACTGTTGCCCTAGAGCACACAAACAACTATACATACCTTGGCCTAAACATCAGCGCCACAGGTAACTTCCACAAAGCTGTGAACGATCTGAGAGACGAGACCAGAAGGAACATAAAATTCGGCATATTAATTAAGATCTGGCTAAAAATACTTGAATCAGTTATAAAACCCATTGCTCTTTGTGGTTGTGAGGTCTGGGGTCCAGACTTCACAAAATGGGACAAACACCAAATTGAGACTCTGCATGCAGAATTCTGCAAAAATATCCTCTGTGTACAACGTAAAACACTAAATAATGCATGTAGAGCAGAATTAGGCCGATACCCACTAATTATCAAAATCCAGAAAAGAGCCTTTAAATTCTACAATCACCTAAAAGGAAGCAATTCCCAAACCTTCCATAACAAAGCCATCCCCTACAGAGAGATGAACCTGGAGAAGAGTCCCCTAAGCAAGCTGGTCCTGACGCTTATTCACAAACACACCAACACAATTAGACTCAACCAAATCATGAGAAAACAAAAAGATAATTACTTGACACATTGGAAAGAATTAACAAAAAAACAGAGCAAACTAGAATGCTATTTGGCCCTAAACAGAGAGTACACAGTGGCAGGATACCTGACCACTGTGACTGAACCAAATTTAAGGAAAGCTTTGACTATGTACAGACTCAGTCAGCATAGCCTTGCTATTGAGAAAGGCTGCCATAGACTCTCAAGAAAAGACAGGCTATGTGCACACTACCCACAAAATGAGGTGGAAACTGAGCTGCATTTCCTAACCTCCTGCCAAATATATGACCATATTAGAGACATATATTTCCCCCAGATTCCACAATTTCACAAAGAATTAAAAAACAAACCCAATTTTGATAAACTCCCATATCTACTGGGTGAAATACCACAGTGTGCCATCACTGTAGCAAGATTTGTGACCTGTTGCCACAAGAAAAGGTCAACCAGTGATTGTATTTATTTCATTTCCCTTTTGTACTTTAACTATTTGCACATTGTTACAAAACAGTATATATACATAATATGACATTTTAAATGAGCTCACTCTTCAGGAACTTCTGTGAGTGTAATGTTTACTGCTCATTTTTTAAATGATATATTTCACTTGCTTTTTCAATGTAAACATATGTTTCCCATGCCAATAAAGCCCCTTAAATTGAAATTGAATTGAGAGACAGCGACAGCACTGAACCATCAGAGAGAGCGAGAGACAGAACCTAAAGCTCAATGTGTTCCACTAGTGGACATGGATAAAACTGAAAATACATATGGGAGTTGTGAAATCCAGGCTGTTTAAAAACATATAGGCTCTCTGCTTGTTGCAGAACAGTTCTAGTACCCTGGGGTACATCAAGTTGTGTTTGGTGGCGCTCTATAGTGAATCTCAGAGGCGAGGGGCGGGTCTCAGATGCAGGTGGGGGCGAGTCATGCCACAGAGGCAGTATGAGGTTAATTGGATGGTTGTTAGACCTCTTCACGAGTGTAATGATCAGCTTACCTTCCTCCCTGCCCAGAACCCCACTCTCTCCCTCGCCTTCCTCTCTTTCTCTTTCTCTCTCTTCTTCCCTCTCTCTCCATCTCGCTCTTCCTCCTTCGCTCTCCATCTCTCTCTTCTTCCCTCTCTCCATCTCTCTCTGCTTCCCTCTCCCTCTCCCCAGCAGCTATAAAGAAGAGTAATGCTTGCCTCAGTGCAGAGGAAAGGCAATGAATATTGACTTGGTACCTCAGCACACTTCTAAAAACAGAAGCCAATCACTCCTCTCTCATAATTTGTCCTTTGTGGAAGGAAGGTACACTCTCTACTCTCTCGCAAAAACCACTGAAGTCTATCACACCCCCCACCCTGACTGTCGATTTCCCTTCAGAGAGACGCAGGGGGCAGAGACACTGTGGACTCAGTGTCTGTCTGGTCTGCCTTCGTTGTCCTGGATCCTATTCATTAGGATATGCAAAGGGAAACGGAAAACCATGTTTTGCAATGGAAAACTAAACCAAGAGTTCATTTTTGGACAAGTTCAGGTAGTCCCTCCCAAGTTTAGCCTGTTTCCTTCTGTTTGAATACAACCCCGTAGCAGAGACTGTAGCAGAGACTGTAGCAGAGACTGTAACAGAGACTGTAACAGAGCCTGTAAAAGAGACTGTAACAGAGACTGTAGCAGAGACTGTAACAGAGACTGTAGAAGAGACTGTAGCAGAGACTGTAACAGAGACTGTAGCAGAGACTGTAGCAGAGACTGTAACAGAGACTGTAACAGAGACTGTAACAGAGGCTGTAGCATAGACTGTAACAGAGAACAGAGACTGTAACAGAGACTGTAGCAGAGACTGTAACAGAGACTGTAACAGAGACTGTAACAGAGCCTGTAGCAGAGACTGTAGCATAGACTGTAGCAGAGACTGTAACAGAGACTGTAGCAGAGAATGTAACAGAGACTGTAACAGAGACTGTAACAGAGACTGTAACAGAGACTGTAGCAGAGGCTGTAGCATAGACTGTAACAGAGAACAGAGACTGTAACAGAGACTGTAGCAGAGACTGTAACAGAGACTGTAACAGAGACTGTAACAGAGGCTGTAGCAGAGACTGTAGCAGAGACTGTAGCAGAGACTGTAGCAGAGACTGTAACAGAGCCTGTAACAGAGACTGTAACAGAGACTGTAGCAGAGACTGTAACAGAGACTGTAGAATAGACTGTAGCAGAGACTGTAACAGAGACTGTAGCAGAGACTGTAGCAGAGACTGTAACAGAGACTGTAACAGAGACTGTAACAGAGACTGTAACAGAGACTGTAGCAGAGGCTGTAGCAGAGGCTGTAACAGAGACTGTAACAGAGACTGTAACAGAGACTGTAACAGGGAGTGTAGCAGAGGCTGTAGCATAGACTGTAACAGAGAACAGAGACTGTACAGAGGCTGTAGCAGAGACTGTAACAGAGACTGTAACAGAGACTGTAACAGAGACTGTAACAGAGGCTGTAGCAGAGACTGTAGCATAGACTGTAGCAGAGACTGTAACAGAGACTGTAGCAGAGAATGTAACAGAGACTGTAACAGAGACTGTAACAGAGACTGTAACAGAGACTGTAGCAGAGGCTGTAGCATAGACTGTAACAGAGAACAGAGACTGTAACAGAGACTGTAACAGAGACTGTAACAGAGACTGTAACAGAGGCTATAGCAGAGACTGTAGCATAGACTGTAGCAGAGACTGTAACAGAGACTGTAGCAGAGAATGTAACAGAGACTGTAGCAGAGGCTGTAGCAGAGACTGTAACAGAGACTGTAACAGAGACTGTAACAGAGACTGTAGCAGAGACTGTAGCAGAGACTGTAACATAGACTGTAACAGAGACTGTAACAGAGACTGTAGCAGAGAATGTAGCAGAGACTGTAGCAGAGACTGTAACAGAGACTGTAGCAGAGACTGTAACAGAGACTGTAACAGAGGCTGTAGCAGAGACTGTAACCGAGACTGTAACAGAGACTGTAGCAGAGACTGTAGCAGAGACTGTAACAGAGACTGTAGCAGAGACTGTAGCAGAGACTGTAACAGAGACAGTAGCAGAGACTGTAGCAGAGAATGTAACAGAGACTGTAGCAGAGACTGTAACAGAGACTGTAACAGAGGCTGTAGCAGAGACTGTAGCAGAGACTGTAACAGAGACTGTAGCAGAGAATGTAACAGAGACTGTAGCAGAGACTGTAACAGAGACTGTAGCAGAGACTGTAACAGAGACTGGGAGCTGCACAGTGCAGGTGGAGTGAACGGACAAGTGGAGGAGGATACAGAGAAGGAGGAAAAAGAGGAACGTGCGTCTCAGGCTCCGTGTAGGTGCATTCTGGGATAGCTCTGTGTGGGTGGGAGGGGAGAGGGTGTCTGAACGGCGGGCTCAAAGCATCCCCTCTCTTATTCATATTATCGTCATTATGGTTGTTATCTGTGGGTGGGAAAAAACTCAATCCATCTTGCTGGCTGGAGATGTGAGGAGACATTTTCTGTGTGTGTGTGTGTGTGTGTGTGTGTGTGTGTGTGTGTGTGTGTGTGTGTGTGTGTGTGTGTGTGTGTGTGTGTGTGTGTGTGTGTGTGTGTGTGTGTGTGAAGAGGGGGGGGGGGGTGACTTTGGCAGGGTGGGTTCAGAGCCTGCATGGTTAAGGGCTTGGAAGCATTTCACAGTAAGGTCTACACCTCTTGTTTTCGGCGCATGTGACAAATACAACTTTATTTGATTTGATCATAGAGGTTAAAGAGAAATACTGAGGATTCAGAAACACCATTTCCCCATGTAACCTCAGTCCCCATGTAACCCAGGTCCCCATGTAACCCAGGACTCCATGTAACCCAGGTCTCCATGTAACCCAGGACTCCATGTAACCCCAGGACTCCATGTAACCCAGGACTCCATGTAACCCAGGTCCCCATGTAACCCACGCCCCCATGTAACCCATTTCCCCATGTAACCCAGGTCCCCATGTAACCCATTTCCCCATGTAACCCAGGACTCCATGTAACCCAGGTCCCCATGTAACCCAGGTCTCCATGTAACCCCAGTCACCATGTATTTCCCCATGTAACCCAGGTCCCCATGTAACCATGTAACCCAGGTCCCCATGTAACCCATTTCCTCATGTAACCCAGGACTCCATGTAACCCAGGTCCCCATGTAACCCAGGTCCCCATGTAACCATGTCACCCAGGTCCCCATGTAACCCAGGTCTCCATGTAACCCAGGACTCCATGTAACCCAGGTCCCCATGTAACCCCAGTCCCCATGTAACCCAGGTCCCCATGTAACCCAGGTCCCCATGTAACCCAGGACTCCATGTAACCCAGGTCCCCATGTAACCCAGGTCCCCATGTAACCCAGGTCTCCATGTAACCCCAGTCCCCATGTAACCCAGGTCCCCATGTAACCCCAGTCCCCATGTAACCCAGGACTCCATGTAACCCAGGTCTCCATGTAACCCAGGTCTCCATGTAACCCAGATCCCCATGTAACCCAGGACTCCATGTAACCCAGGTCTCCATGTAACCAAAATCCCCATGTAACCCAGGTCCCCATGTAACCATGTAACCCCAGTCCCCATGTAACCCCAGTCCCCATGTAACCCAGGTGCCCATGTAAACCAGGTCCCCATGTATTTCCTCATGTAACCCAGGTCCCCCATGTAACCCAGGTCCCCATGTAACCCAGGACTCCATGTAACCCAGGTCTCCATGTAACCAAAATCCCCATGTAACCCAGGTCCCCATGTAACCATGTAACCCCAGTCCCCATGTAACCCAGGTCCCCATGTAACACCAGTCCCCATGTAACCCCAGTCCCCATGTAAACCAGGTCCCCATGTATTTCCTCATGTAACCCAGGTCCCCATGTAACCCAGGTCCCCATGTAACACCAGTCCCCATGTAACCCCAGTCCCCATGTAAACCATGTCCCCATGTATTTCCTCATGTAACCCAGGTCCCCATGTAACCCAGGTCTCCATGTAACCCAGATCCCCATGTAACCATGTAACCCAGGTCTCCATGTAACCCAGGGCTCCATGTAAACCAGGTCCCCATGTAACCATGTAACCCAGGTCTCCATGTAACCCAGGGCTCCATGTAAACCAGGTCCCCATGTAACCATGTAACCCAGGTCCCCATGTAACCCAGGTCCCCATGTAACCCAGGTCTCCATGTAACCCAGGTCCCCATGTAACACCAGTCCCCATGTAACCCCAGTCCCCATGTAAACCATGTCCCCATGTATTTCCTCATGTAACCCAGGTCCCCATGTAACCCAGGTCTCCATGTAACCCAGGTCCCCATGTAACCCAGGTCCCCATGTAACCCAGGTCCCCATGTAACCCAGGTCCCCATGTAACCCAGGTCCCCATGTAACCCAGGTCTCCATGTAACCATGCAACCCAGGTCCCCATGTAACCCAGGTCTCCATGTAACCCAGGGCTCCATGTAAACCAGGTCCCCAGGTCTCCATGTAACCCAGGTCCCCATGTAACACCAGTCCCCATGTAACCCCAGTCCCCATGTAAACCATGTCCCCATGTATTTCCTCATGTAACCCAGGTCCCCATGTAACCCAGGTCTCCATGTAACCCAGGTCCCCATGTAACCCAGGTCCCCATGTAACCCAGGTCCCCATGTAACCCAGGTCCCCATGTAACCCAGGTCTCCATGTAACCATGCAACCCAGGTCCCCATGTAACCCAGGTCTCCATGTAACCCACGTCCCCATGTAACCCAGGTCTCCATGTAACCCAGGTCCCCATGTAACCCAGGTCCCCATGTAACCCAGGTCCCCATGTAACCCAGGTCCCCATGTAACCCAGGACTCCATGTAACCCAGGTCCCCATGTAACCCAGGTCTCCATGTAACCCAGGTCCCCATGTAACCCAGGTCCCCATGTAACCCAGGTCCCCATGTAACCCAGGTCTCCATGTAACCATGTAACCCACGTCCCCATGTAACCCAGGTCCCCATGTAACCCAGGTCCCCATGTAACCCAGGTCCCCATGTAACCCAGGTCTCCATGTAACCCAGGTCTCCATGTAACCCAGATCCCCATGTAACCCAGGTCTCCATGTAACCCAGGTCCCCATGCAACCCAGATCCCCATGTAACCATGTAACCCAGGTCTCCATGTAACCCAGGGCTCCATGTAAACCAGGTCCCCATGTAACCATGTAACCCAGGTCTCCATGTAACCCAGGGCTCCATGTAAACCAGGTCCCCATGTAACCATGTAACCCAGGTCCCCATGTAACCCAGGTCCCCATGTAACCCAGGACTCCATGTAACCCCAGTCACCATCTATTTCCCCATGTAACCCAGGTCCCCATGTAACCCAGGACTCCATGTAACCCCAGTCACCATCTATTTCCCCATGTAACCCAGGTCCCCATGTAACCCAGGTCTCCATGTAACCCCAGTCACCATATATTTCCCCATGTAACCCAGGTCTCCATGTAACCCCGGTCCTGAGGAGAAGGGAATGGCAGGCTGAATACCACTACCCAAAACACACACACACACAGAGAGAGAGAGAACACCAAGGTCATCCCTAGCTCACATTCTCTGCTCTGGTCAACGATTGTATTCAGGTTGTCGTGGAGACCCCAGCGCCACGGACACCAAACACTTTGTTTGCAGAGGTCAGAAGAACCCAAATCACCCCTTTCACAGTTCCCTCTACTATGGGTCTAACAGGGGAGTGGACATTCACACAGTCCCCTCTACTATGGGTCTAACAGGGTAGTGGACATTCACACTGTCCCCTCTACTATGGGTCTAACAGGGTAGTGGACATTCACACAGTCCCTCTACTATGGGTCTAACAGGGGAGAGGACATTCACACAGTCCCTCTACTATGGGTCTAACAGGGGAGTGGACATTCACACAGTCCCTCTACTATGGAGTCAAACAGGGGAGAGGACATTCACACAGTCCCTCTACTATGGGGTCTAACAGGGGAGTGGACATTCACACAGTCCCCTCTACTATGGGGTCTAACAGGGGAGTGGACATTCACACAGTCCCCTCTACTATGGGTTTAACAGGGGAGTGGACATTCACACAGTCCCCTCTACTATGGGTCTAACAGGGTAGTGGACATTCACACAGTCCCTCTACTATGAGTCTAACAGGGGAGTGGACATTCACACAGTCCCTCTACTATGGGTCTAACAGGGTAGTGGACATTCACACAGTCCCTCTACTATGAGTCTAACAGGGGAGTGGACATTCACACAGTCCCTCTACTATGGGTCTAACAGGGGAGAGGACATTCACACAGTCCCCTCTACTATGGGTCTAACAGGGGAGAGGACATTCACACAGTCCCTCTACTATGGATCAAACAGGGGAGTGGACATTCACACAGTCCACTCTACTATGGGTCTAACAGTGTAGAGGACATTCACACAGTCCCCTCTACTATGGGTCTAACAGGGGAGTGGACATTCACACAGTCCCCTCTACTATGGGTCTAACAGGGTAGTGGACATTCACACAGTCCCTCTACTATGGGTCTAACAGGGGAGTGGACATTCACACAGTCCCCTCTACTATGGGTCTAACAGGGGAGTGGACATTCACACAGTCCCCTCTACTATGGAGTCTAACAGGGAGTGGACATTCACACAGTCCCCTCTACTATGGGTCTAACAGGGGAGTGGACATTCACACAGTCCCCTCTACTATGGAGTCTGACAGGGGAGTGGACATTCACAGAGTCCCTCTACTATGGGTCTAACAGGGGAGTGGACATTCACACAGTCCCCTCTACTATGGAGTCTGACAGGGGAGTGGACATTCACAGAGTCCCTCTACTATGAGTCTAACAGGGGAGTGGACATTCTCACAGTCCCCTCTACTATGGGGTCTAACAGGGGAGAGGACATTCACACAGTCCCCTCTACTATGGGTCTAACAGGGTAGAGGACATTCACACAGTCCCTCTACTATGAGTCTAACAGGGGAGTGGACATTCACACAGTCCCCTCTAATATGGGTCTAACAGGGTAGAGGACATTCACACAGTCCCTCTACTATGAGTCTAACAGGGGAGTGGACATTCACACAGTCCCCTCTACTATGGGTCTAACAGGGGAGTGGACATTCACACAGTCCCTCTACTATGGGTCTAACAGGGGAGTGGACATTCACACAGTCCCCTCTACTATGGGTCTAACAGGGGAGTGGACATTCACACAGTCCCCTCTACTATGGGTCTAACAGGAGAGAGGACATTCACACAGTCCCCTCTACTATGGGTCTAACAGGGGAGTGGACATTCACACAGTCCCCTCTACTATGGGTCTAACAGGGGAGTGGACATTCACACAGTCCCTCTACTATGGGGTCTAACAGGAGAGAGGACATCCACACAGTCCCTCTACTATGGATCTAACAGGGGAGTGGACATTCACACAGTCCCTCTACTATGGATCTAACAGGGGAGTGGACATTCACACAGTCCCCTCTACTATGGGTCTAACAGGGGAGTGGACATTCACACAGTCCCTCTACTATGGGTCTAACAGGGGAGTGGACATTCACACAGTCCCCTCTACTATGGGTCTAACAGGGGAGTGGACATTCACACAGTCCCCTCTACTATGGGGTCTAACAGGAGAGAGGACATTCACACAGTCCCTCTACTATGGATCTAACAGGGGAGTGGACATTCACACAGTCCCCTCTACTATGGGTCTAACAGTGTAGAGGACATTCACACAGTCCCTCTACTATGAGTCTAACAGGGGAGTGGACATTCACACAGTCCCTCTACTATGGGTCAAACAGGGGAGTGGACATTCACACAGTCCCCTCTACTATGGGTCTAACAGGGGAGAGGACATTCACACAGTCCCCTCTACTATGGAGTCAAACAGGGGAGTGGACATTCACACAGTCCCCTCTACTATGGGTCTAACAGGGGAGTGGACATTCTCACAGTCCCCTCTACTATGGAGTCAAACAGGGGAGTGGACATTCACACAGTTCCTCTTCTATGGAGTCAAACAGGGGAGAGGACATTCACACAGTCCCCTCTACTATGGATCTAACAGGGGAGTGGACATTCACACAGTCCCTCTACTATGGACTCAAACAGGGGAGAGGACATTCACACAGTCCCCTCTACTATGGGTCTAACAGGGGAGTGGACATTCACACAGTCCCCTCTACTATTGGGTCTAACAGGGGAGTGGACATTCTCACAGTCCCTCTACTATGAGTCTAACAGGGGAGTGGACATTCTCACAGTCCCTCTACTATGAGTCTAACAGGGAAGAGGACATTCACACAGTCCCTCTACTATGAGTCTAACAGGGGAGTGGACATTCACACAGTCCCCTCTACTATGGGTCTAACAGGGTAGTGGACATTCACACAGTCCCCTCTACTATGGGGTCTAACAGGGGAGAGGACATTCACACAGTCCCTCTACTATGGGTCTAACAGGGTAGAGGACATTCACAAAGTCCCTCTACTATGAGTCTAACAGGAGAGAGGACATTCACACAGTCCCCTCTACTATGAGTCTAACAGGGTAGTGGACATTCACACAGTCCCCTCTACTATGGGGTCTAACAGGGGAGAGGACATTCACACAGTCCCTCTACTATGGGTCTAACAGGGTAGAGGACATTCACAAAGTCCCTCTACTATGAGTCTAACAGGAGAGAGGACATTCACACAGTCCCCTCTACTATGGGTTTAACAGGGGAGTGGACATTCACACAGTCCCCTCTACTATGAGTCTAACAGGAGAGAGGACATTCACACAGTCCCCTCTACTATGGGTCTAACAGGGGAGTGGACATTCACACAGTCCCCTCTACTATGGGTCTAACAGGGGAGTGGACATTCACACAGTCCCTCTGCTATGGAGTCAAACAGGGGAGTGGACATTCACACAGTTCCTCTTCTATGCAGTCAAACAGGGGAGAGGACATTCACACAGTCCCCTCTACTATGGGTCTAACAGGGGAGTGGACATTCACACAGTCCCTCTACTATGGAGTCAAACAGGGGAGAGGACATTCACACAGTCCCCTCTACTATGGGGTCTAACAGGGGAGTGGACATTCTCACAGTCCCTCTACTATGAGTCTAACAGGGGAGTGGACATTCTCACAGTCCCTCTACTATGAGTCTAACAGGGGAGTGGACATTCTCACAGTCCCTCTACTATGAGTCTAACAGGGGAGTGGACATTCACACAGTCCCTCTACTATGGGTCTAACAGGGGAGAGGACATTCACACAGTCCCTCTGCTATGTGTCTAACAGTGTAGAGGACATTCACACAGTCCCTCTACTATGGATCAAACAGGGGAGTGGACATTCACACAGTCCCCTCTACTATGGGTCAAACAGAGGAGTGGACATTCACACAAGCTTCCCACAATAAGTTGGGGGAATTTTGGCCCATTCCTCCTGACAGAGCTGGTGTAACTGAGTCAGGTTTGTAGGCCTCCTTGCTCGCACACGCTTTTTCAGTTCTGCCCACAATTTTTTATGGGATTGAGGTCAGGGCATTGTGATGGCCACTCCAATACCTTGACGTTGTTGTCCTTAAGCCATTTTGCCACAACTTTGGAAGTATGCTTGGGGTCATTGTCCATTTGGAAGACTCATTTGCGACCAAGCTTTAACTTCCTGAACAATGTCTTGAGATGTTGCTTCAATATATCCACATAATTGTCCTGCCTCATGATGCCATCTATTTCGTGAAGTGCACCAGTCCCTCCTGCAGCAAAGCACCCCCACAACATGATGCTGCCACCCCCGTGCTTCACGGTTGGGATGGTGTTCTTTGGCTTGCAAGCCTCCCCCTTTTTCCTCCAAACATAACGATGGTCTTTATGGCCAAACAGTTCTATTTTTGTTTCATCAGACCAGAGGACAATTCTCCGAAAAGTACAATCTTTGTCCCCATGTACAATTACAAACCGTAGTCTGGCTTTTTTTTGGCGGTTTTAGAGCAGTGGCTTCTTCCTTGCTGAGCGGCCATTCAGGTTATGTCAATATTGGACTCGTTTTACTGTGGATATAGATACTGTTGTACCTGTTTCCTCCAGCATCTTCACAAGGTCTTTTGCTGTTGTTCTGGGATTGATTTGCACTTTTTCACACCAAAGTACGTTCATCTCTAGGAGACAGAACGCGTCTCCTTCCTGAGCCGTATGATGGCTGCGTGGTCCCATGGTGTTTATACTTGCGTACTATTGTTTGTACAGATGAACGTGGTACCTTCAGGCATTTTGAAATTGCTCCCAAGGATGAACCAGACTTGTGGAGGTCTACAAATGTATTTCTGAGGTCTTGGCTGAGTTCTTTTGATTTTCCCATGATGTCAAGCAAAGAGGCACTGAGTTTGAAGGTAGGCCTTGAAATACATCCATAGGTACACCTCCAATTGACTCAAATGATGTCAATTAGCCTATCAGAAGCTTCTAAAGCCATGACATAATTTTCTGGAATTTTCCAAGCTGTTAAAAGGCACAGTCAACTTAGTGTATGTAAACTTCTGACCCACTGGAATTGTGATACAGTGAACTATAAGTGAAATAATCTGTCTGTAAACAATTGTTGGAACAATTACTTGTGTCATGCACAAAGTAGATGTCCTAACTGACTTGCCAAAACTATAATTTGTTAACAAGAAATTTGTGGAGTGGTTGAAAAATAAGTTTTAATGACTCCAACCTAAGTGTATGTAAACTTCTGACTTCAACTGTATCTATACTGATGTGTCTCTGAGGTGTTGTACTAAAGAGGAAAACCAGTGGATTGTGTTGAGATGCAGTCAGTTCTACTGTAGTAGGCCTCAGATAGACTCTTCCTCTGGGGATAACCTAGCAGTTTTAGGAGACCTCCCCCTCCCTTTTACCCACCTTCACTTCCCTATCCCCACCAGGAGAGCCCCGGAACAGAGCCCCGGAACAGAGCCCCGGAACAGAGCCCCGGAACAGAGCCCCGGAACAGAGCCCCGGAACAGAGCCCCGGAACAGAGCCCCGGAACAGAGCCCCGGAACAGAGCCCCGGAACAGAGCCCCGGAACAGAGCCCCGGAACAGAGCCCAGGAACAGAGGAAAGAGGAATAGAGGAAAGGATAGATGGATAGAGGAAGGATAGAGGAGAGGAAAGAGGGATAGATGAGAGGAAAGAAGGATAGAGGAGAGGAAAGAGGGATAGAGGAGAGGAAAGACGGATAGGGGAGAGGAAAGAGGGATAGAGGAGAGGAAAGAAGGATAGAGGAGAGGAAAGAGGACCACTTGTCTGTCCCACCAACAACCCAAAATGATTTCACAAAAAGACTTGGAACCCCTTTTCACAATTGTCCCTACATTGTCCCCCTCCTCACCCCTCTCCCTCCTCCTACCCCAGCCCCCTTCCCTCTCCTCCACAGCTGCCCCTACCTCTCCTCTCCTCTGACTCTCCGTTGTGGATGAAAGGCCCATCAAAAGTATCACTGGCTGCATTTACAAGTGAATGAGGCCTAATAATGGAGCAGTTAGGGGGAGAATGGGCCGAGTCCCGGGAAGGCTCACAGATGTTGGTGTTGCTGGAGAGGGAAGGAGGGAGGGACAGAAGGAGAGAGGGAATAAAGGAAAGAGGGGTGCTCCAATGCCATTGTTACTGAGGAAAGACTGGAAGGAGAGAGAGGAGAGGAGAGTGGGTGAGCGGGCTGTTTTATACCCGATTTGCATCGGAGAAGGACGGGGGGAGTGTGTTGGCCAAAGTGAGGGGCCAAGGCAACCAGACAGGCAAGGAGGGCTGTAGGGAGTGAGGGACGGAGGGACGTAGGGAGTGAGGGAAGGAGGGACGTAGTGAGTGAGTCTGCCTCGTGGTAGGTCTGGATACTGGCTGTCTCCGGGTTTAGTCTGGATACTGGCTGGGTAGATCTGGATACTGGCTGCCTCCGGGTTTAGTCTGGATACTGGCTGGGTAGGTCTGGATACTGGCTGCTTCCGGGTACGTCTGGATACAGGCTGCCTCCAGGTACGTCTGGATACTGGCTGGGTAGATCTGGATACTGGCTGCCTCCGGGTTTAGTCTGGATACTGGCTGGGTAGGTCTGGATACTGGCTGCTTCCGGGTACGTCTGGATACTGGCTGTCTCCGGGTTTAGTCTGGATACTGGCTGGGTAGGTCTGGATACTGGCTGCTTCCGGGTACGTCTGGATACTGGCTGCCTCCAGGTACGTCTGGATACTGGCTGCCTCCGGGTATGTCTGGATACTGGCTGCCTCCGGGTATGTCTGGATACTGGCTGCCTCCGGGTACGTCTGGATACTGGCTGCCTCCGGGTACGTCTGGATACTGGCTGCCTCCGGGTACGTCTGGATACTGGCTGCCTCCGGGTACGTCTGGATACTGGCTGCCTCCGGGTAGGTCTGGATACCTGGCGCTCTCCGGGTAGGTCTGGATAACTGGTTACCTACAGGTAGGTCTGGATACCTGGCTACCTCCAGGTAGTTCTGGATACTGGCTGCCTCCAGGTAGGTTTGGATACTGGCTGCCTCCAGGTAGGTCTGGATACTGGCTACCTCCAGGTAGGTCTGTATAATGGCTTTCCCAGGGTAGGTCTGGATACTAGCTGCCTACGGGTAGGTCTGTATAATGGCTGTCCCATGGTAGATCTGGATACTAGCTGTCTACGGGTAGGTCCGGAGACTGGCTGCCTCCGGGTAGGTCAGGAGACTGGCTGCCTCGTGGTAGGTCTGGATACTGGCTGCCTCGTGGTAGGTCTGGATACTGGCTGCCTCGTGGTAGGTCTGGAGACTGGCTGCCTCGTGGTAGGTCTGGAGACTGGCTGCTTCGTGGTAGGTCGGGAGACTGCCTGCCTCGTGGTAGGTCTGGAGACTGGCTGCCTCCGGGTAGGTCTGGAGACTGGCTGCCTCCGGGTAGGTCTGGAGACTGGCTGCCTCCTGGTAGGTCTGGATACTGGCTGCCTCCTGGTAGGTCTGGATACTGGCTGCCTCCGGGTAGGTCTGGATACTGGCTGCCTCCGGGTAGGTCTGGATACTGGCTGCCTCCGGGTAGGTTTGGATACTGGCTGCCTCCAGGTATGTCTGGATACTGGCTGCCTCCGGGTACGTCTGGATACTGGCTGCCTCTGGGTACGTCTGAATACTAGCTGCCTCTGGATACGTCTGGATACTGGCTGGGTAGGTCTGGACACGGGCTGCCTCTGGGTAGGTCTGGATACTGGCTGCCTTCAAGTAGGTCTGGATACCTGGCTACCTCCAGGTAGGTCTGGATACCTGGCTACCTCCAGGTAGGTCTGGATACCTGGCTACCTCCAGGTAGGTCTGGATACTGGCTGCCTTCAGGTAGGTCTGGATACCTGGCTACCTCCAGGTAGGTCTGGATACCTGGCTACCTCCAGGTAGGTCTGGATACCTGGCTACCTCCAGGTAGGTCTGGATACCTGGCTACCTCCAGGTAGGTCTGGATACTGGCTACTTCCAGGTAGGTCTGGATACTGGCTGCCTCCAGGTAGGTCTGGATACTGGCTACGTCCAGGTAGGTCTGGATACTGGCTACCTCCAGGTAGGTCTGGATACTGGCTGCCTCCAGGTAGGTCTGGATACTGGCTCCCTCCAGGTAGGCCTGGATACTGGCTCCCTCCAGGTAGGTCTGGATACTGGCTACCTCCAGGTAGGCCTGGATACTGGCTACCTCCAGGTAGGGGTCATAAGAGCGGTAAGACACACCCCCTTCTCCCTTTTCACTGGCATTAGGAAGAAAGGGAGGAGATATATTAAACTAATGAAGTCCTCTACGCACGTGACAGTTTAGTTTTGTTTAGTGACATGGAAGATGAAGAGAAAGGAGATCAGAGGACGGCAGAATTACTATATCGCTCATCACTCACTGGATTTAGCGTGTTCTAAACCGTTGTCATGACGTTGGCCTCTTTGAGTACAGGGAGGACAGTTGACCCCCTCCCCCCTTGCACCATCCCCCAACCTACCTTCCCCCACCCAGTCCCTGTGTGAAGGAGTGGTAAAATTCCAGAGAAGAGTCTCTGGCCACATGGCCCATAGAGAGACACAGGAAATTCTTCCAACTCACAGAATTGGGGAGCCAAGCGACATTTGTGTTCTGGAGAAGGTATGAAAGATTGGTGCAGAATCCAGCTACGAACTGGTCCGCTTGGTACAATTTTGTGATACTCAGAAGAGACAATATAGCCATATTACCATAAAACTGTTTATATAATAGCCTCAGCCTTGAGACTTGCATCCACATGGTTGTATAGAATGTATTAATAAGGATAAAGCTATTTGTAATACATTGAGATGCTATGTACTGATGTTAATGTGATAGAATTCTATTTCTGTACCGAGCTTAACTCAGTCATCGGCACGCCCCCAGGGACATAGACAGGACCAGGTGTCATGTGACAAGCTGTTCTATGTCACTATAAAACCCACCCTGATTTACATTTCTCCAGACCCGGCCTCCACTCCATTGCGAGTTGGCCAATAGGTTTGACCATCCAAGTATTCTACTGAAAGTGAACTATACCACGTGGTTAACTTTTAGACTATTGATACCGACAGAATAAGAACAAGTCTTTGATATTAATTATTAGTCTGCAGCTAAGTAAATTATATCATTGAACGCGAAGACCAACGAAACATCCATTCTATGACGACATTAATGAATGTCGCTTTGAAAGATCCATTCTAACCGAGAGAGAGAGAGAGAGAGAGAACTCTCCAACCGAACGACGCTTCAACAAGGATCCCGACGACACACTGAGCGTAAATATATATTGATTGCAATTGTTCCCGAATGAGTGAGCGTTCAATTGTCAATTGTTAATATTAATGAACTCTGTGTACCTCCTCAGCTGAACATTTTATGACCCATTGTTCTACAAGACACCAGCCATGCCTGTTTAGACCACAGGGCCTTACTCTACCAATTCTTTGTGATGATAATTACTGTTTGTATACTTAATGTGAATTACTTAGTTTAGTAAATAAATGATTTTAAGACAATTGATGTATGGATGACTCTTAGTAAAGACTGGGTTCGTGCAGATACAACAATTTACGACGTTTGGAATGAGACTGGACGCGAGGTAAAATACACCATTTAAACCAGAAGATAATCGGCCTATACTATAATATAATATATCATGTTATAATATAGGAAAGTTATATTAGGAAAATTATAACTTTGTAATCTGAATATTTTCCTTGGTTCCCCGATCTCCTAGTTAATTACAATTAAACGATGAATCAGTTTGATCGCGTGATAATAATTACAGGGAGTTAATTGATAAACATGTCTTCAGTTTAATGGTACCCCAAAGACACGACACCGTTAAGAACTGAATTCAAACTGAATCAAAAGAACCGAACAGAATCCGTCTGTACAACATACTCAGGGCCTACCCTTGGCCTTCAATAGTGTCTCTTTTTATTTATTAAAGAGTAAATGAGAATAAATATTAATTGACACTAGATATGTTTTCAAAAATGTTGTTCATAAACAGGATGTACTTATAGGGCTCTGATTGGTTTTGAAGGGTGACATGATGCTCCTTCACACCATCAAACGGTAGCACCGGCCCTCCCCTATGAAGTAAAGGGCAAGGGGAGACACTGGAGAATAGACAGAGACAGAGACACTGGAGAATAGAGAGAGACGGAGAGGGGAGACACTGGAGAATAGAGAGAGACGGAGAGACACTGGAGAATAGAGAGAGAGGGGAGACACTGGAGAATAGAGAGAGAGGGGAGACACTGGAGAATAGAGAGAGACGGAGACACTGGAGAATAGAGAGAGAGAGACGAGACACTGGAGAATAGAGAGAGAGGGAGACACTGGAGAATAGAGAGAGAGGGAGACACTGGAGAATAGAGAGAGAGGGAGACACTGGAGAATAGAGAGAGAGGGAGGTGAGACACTGGAGAATAGAGAGAGAGGGAGACACTGGAGAATAGAGAGAGAGGGAGACACTGGAGAATAGAGAGAGAGGGGAGACACTGGAGAATAGAGAGAGAGAGGGGAGACACTGGAGAATAGAGAGAGAGGGAGACACTGGAGAATAGAGAGAGAGGGAGGTGAGACACTGGAGAATAGAGAGAGAGATGGAGAAACTGGAGAATAGTGAGAGAGAGGAGACACTGGAGAATAGAGAGAGAGAGGAGACACTGGAGAATAGAGAGAGAGAGGAGACACTGGAGAATAGAGAGAGAGGGGAGACACTGGAGAATAGAGAGAGAGGGAGACACTGGAGAATAGAGAGAGAGGGAGACACTGGAGAATAGAGAGAGAGGGAGACACTGGAGAATAGAGAGAGAGGGAGGTGAGACACTGGAGAATAGAGAGAGAGGGAGACACTGGAGAATAGAGAGAGAGGGAGACACTGGAGAATAGAGAGAGAGAGGAGACACTGGAGAATAGAGAGAGAGGGAGACACTGGAGAATGGAGAGAGAGATGGAGAAACTGGAGAATAGAGAGAGAGGAGACACTGGATAATAGAGAGAGAGGGGAGACACTGGAGAATAGAGAGAGAGGGAGGTGAGACACTGGAGAATAGAGAGAGAGGGATACACTGAAGAATAGAGAGAGAGGGAGGTGAGACACTGGAGAATAGAGAGAGAGGGAGACACTGGAGAATAGAGAGAGAGGGGAGACACTGGAGAATAGAGAGAGGGGGAGACACTGGAGAATAGAGAGAGAGGGAGGTGAGACACTGGAGAATAGAGAGAGAGGGAGGTGAGACACTGGAGAATAGAGAGAGAGGGAGACACTGGAGAATAGAGAGAGAGGGAGACACTGGAGAATAGAGAGAGAGGGAGACACTGGAGAATAGAGAGAGAGAGGAGACACTGGAGAATAGAGAGAGAGAGGAGACACTGGAGAATAGAGAGAGAGGGAGGTGAGACACTGGAGAATAGAGAGAGAGGGATACACTGAAGAATAGAGAGAGAGGGAGGTGAGACACTGGAGAATAGAGAGAGAGGGAGACACTGGAGAATAGAGAGAGAGGGGAGACACTGGAGAATAGAGAGAGGGGGAGACACTGGAGAATAGAGAGAGAGGGAGGTGAGACACTGGAGAATAGAGAGAGAGGGAGGTGAGACACTGGAGAATAGAGAGAGAGGGAGACACTGGAGAATAGAGAGAGAGGGAGACACTGGAGAATAGAGAGAGAGGAGACACTGGAGAATAGAGAGAGAGAGGAGACACTGGAGAATAGAGAGAGAGAGGAGACACTGGAGAATAGAGAGAGAGGGAGGTGAGACACTGGAGAATAGAGAGAGAGGGAGGTGAGACACTGGAGAATAGAGAGAGAGGGAGACACTGGAGAATAGAGAGAGAGGGAGGGAGCACTGGAGAATAGAGAGAGGGAGGTGAGACACTGGAGAATAGAGAGAGAGAGGAGACACTGGAGAATAGAGAGAGAGAGGAGACACTGGAGAATAGAGAGAGAGAGAGAGGAGACACTGGAGAATAGAGAGAGAGACACTGGAGAATAGAGAGCGAGGGAGACACTGGAGAATAGAGAGAGAGGGGAGACACTGGAGAATAGAGAGAGAGGGAGGTGAGACACTGGAGAATAGAGAGAGAGGGATACACTGAAGAATAGAGAGAGAGGGAGGTGAGACACTGGAGAATAGAGAGAGGGAGACACTGGAGAATAGAGAGAGAGGGGAGACACTGGAGAATAGAGAGAGAGGGAGACACTGGAGAATAGAGAGAGAGAGAGAGGAGACACTGGAGAATAGAGAGAGGGAGACACTGGAGAATAGAGAGAGAGGGGAGACACTGGAGAATAGAGAGAGAGATGGAGACACTGGAGAATAGAGAGAGAGAGAGAGGAGACACTGGAGAATAGAGAGAGAGACACTGGAGAATAGAGAGAGAGGGAGACACTGGAGAATAGAGAGAGAGATGGAGAAACTGGAGAATAGAGAGAGAGAGGAGACACTGGAGAATAGAGAGAGAGGGGAGACACTGGAGAATAGAGAGAGACGGAGACACTGGAGAATAGAGATTAGGGGGCTCCCTGACAGTGAACTTGTGTTTGGAATCGGATCCCAGCCAAGGTCCTCCAATAAAGCATGATTGGATGCATAATGTCATAATCATACACTATATATACTGCTCAAAAAAATAAAGGGAACACTTAAACAACACAATGTAACTCCAAGTCAATCACACTTCTGTGAAATCAAACTGTCCACTTAGGAAGCAACACTGATTGACAATAAATTTCACATGCTGTTGTGCAAATGGAATAGACAACAGGTGGAAATTATAGGCAATTAGCAAGACACCCCCAATAAAGGAGTGGTTCTGCAGGTGGTAACCACAGACCACTTCTCAGTTCCTATGCTTCCTGGCTGATGTTTTGGTCACTTTTGAATGCTGGCGGTGCTTTCACTCTAGTGGTAGCATGAGACGGAGTCTACAACCCACACAAGTGGCTCAGGTAGTGCAGCTCATCCAGAATGGCACATCAATGCGAGCTGTGGCAAGAAGGTTTGCTGTGTCTGTCAGCGTAGTGTCCAGAGCATGGAGGCGCTACCAGGAGACAGGCCAGTACATCAGGAGACATGGAGGAGGCCGTAGGAGGGCAACAACCCAGCAGCAGGACCGCTACCTCCGCCTTTGTGCAAGGAGGAGCAGGAGGAGCACTGCCAGAGCCCTGCAAAATGACCTCCAGCAGGCCACAAATGTGCATGTGTCTGCTCAAACGGTCAGAAACAGACTCCATGAGGGTGGTATGAGGGCCCGACGTCCACAGGTGGGGGTTGTGCTTACAGCCCAACACCGTGCAGGACGTTTGGCATTTGCCAGAGAACACCAAGATTGGCAAATTCGCCACTGGCGCCCTGTGCTCTTCACAGATGAAAGCAGGTTCACACTGAGCACATGTGACAGACGTGACAGTCTGGAGACGCCGTGGAGAACGTTCTGCTGCCTGCAACATCCTCCAGCATGACCGGTTTGGCGGTGGGTCAGTCATGGTGTGGGGTGGCATTTCTTTGGGGGGCCGCACAGCCCTCCATGTGCTCGCCAGAGGTAGCCTGACTGCCATTAGGTACCGAGATGAGATCCTCAGACCCCTTGTGAGACCATATGCTGGTGCGGTTGGCCCTGGGTTCCTCCTAATGCAAGACAATGCTAGACCTCATGTGGCTGGAGTGTGTCAGCAGTTCCTGGAAGACATTGATGCTATGGACTGGCCCGCCTGTTCCCCAGACCTGAATCCAATTGAGCACATCTGGGACATCATGTCTCGCTCCATCCACCAACGCCACGTTGCACCACAGACTGTCCAGGAGTTGGCGGATGCTTTAGTCCAGGTCTGGGAGGAGATCCCTCAGGAGGCCATCCGCCCCCTCATCAGGAACATGCCCAGGCGTAGTAGGGAGGTCATACAGGCATGTGGAGGTCATACAGGCATGTGGAGGCCACACACACTACTGAGCCTCATTTTGACTTGTTTTAAGGACATTACATCAAAGTTGGATCAGCCTGTAGTGTGGTTTTCCACTTTAATTTTGAGTGTGACTCCAAATCCAGACCTCCATGGGTTGATAAATTGGATTTCCATTGATTATTTTTGTGTGATTCTGTTGTCAGCACATTCAACTATGTAAAGAAAAAAGTATTTAATAAGATTATTTCATTCATTCAGATCTAGGATGTGTTATTTTAGTGTTCCCTTTATTTTTTTGAGCAGTGTATATATATATATATATATATATATATATATATATATATATATATATATATAGACACCCCTTCAAATTAGTGGATTCGGCTATTTCAGCCACACCCATTGCTGACAGGTGTATAAAGTCAAGCATATAGCCATGCAATCTCCACAGACAAACATTGGCTGTAGAATGGCTTGTACTGAAGAGTTCAGTGACTTTCAATGTGGCACCACCATAGCATGCCACCTTTCCAAAAAGTCAGTACGTGAAAATTCTGTCCAGCTAGAGCTGCCCCGTTCAACTGTAAGTGAATTTATTGTGAATTGGAAACGTCTAGGAGCAACAAGGGCTCAGTCGCGAAGTGGTAGGCCACACAAGCTCACAGAACAGGACCGCCAAGTGCTGAAGCTCGTAAAAATCGTCTGTCCTCGGTTGCAACACTCAATACTGAGTTTCAAACTGCCTCTGGAAGCAACATCAGGACAATAACTGTTAGTCGGGGGCTTCATCAAATGGGTTTCCACGGCCGAGCAGCCGCACACAAGCCTTAGATCACCAAGCACAATGCCAAGCATTGGCAGGAGTGGTGTAAAACTAGTCGCCATTGGATTCTGGAGCAGGGGAAATACGTTCTCTGGAGTGATGAATCACAAATCTGGGTTTGGCGGATGCCAGGAGAATGCTACCTGCCCGAATGCATAGTACTACTGTAAAGTTTGATGGAAGATGAATAATGGTCTGGGGCTGTTTTTCATGGTTCTGGCTACGCCCCTTTGTTCCAGTAAAGGGAAATATTAACTCTACAGCATACAATGACATTCTAGAAGATTCTGTGCTTCCAACTTTGTGGCAACAGTTTGGGGAAGTCCCTTTCCTGTTTAAGCATGACAATGCCCCCGTACACAAAGCAAGGTCCAATCAGAAATGGTTTGACCTCAACCCCATTGAACACCTTTGGGATGAATTGGAACGTCGACTGCGAGCCAGGCCTAACCGCCCAACATCAGTGGCCAACCTCACTAAACCTCTTGTGGCTGAATGGAAGCAAGTCCCTGCAGCATTGTTCCAACATCTAGTGGAAAGCCTTCCCAGAAGAGTGGAGGCTTCTCTGGTAAGAAGAAGGGTGGGGTGTAGGCCTTATGATTAACGAGTCGTGGTGTGATCATAACAACATACAGGAACTCAGGTCCTTTTGTTCACCTGACCTAGAATTCCTTACAATCAAATGCCGACTGCATTATCTACCAAGAGAATTCTCTTCGATTATAATCACAGCCGTGTATACCCCCCCCCCTTCCCTAAGCAGACACATTGATGGCCCTGAACGAACTTCATTGGACTCTATGTAAACTGGAAACCACATATCCTGAGGCTGCATTTATTGTAGCCGGAGATTTTAACAAGGCTAATCTGAAAACAAGGCTCCCTAAATGTTATCAGCATATCGAATGCGCGACCCGGCTGGCAAAATTCTGGATCATTGCTACTCTAACTTCTGCGACGCATACAAAGCCCTCCCTCTCCCTCCTTTCGGCAAATCTGACCACGACTCCATTTTGTTGCTCCCAGCCTATAGACAGAAACTAAAACAGGAAACGCCTGTGCTCAGGTCTGTTCAACGCTGGTCCGACCAATCTGATTCCATGCTTCAAGATTGCTTCGATCATGTGGACTGGGATATGTTCCGGATAGCATCAGACAATAACATTGATGTATATGCTGATTCGGTGAGTGAGTTTATTAGCAAGTGCATTGGTGATGTTGTACCCACGGTGACTATTAAAACCTTCCACAACCAGAAACTGTGGATTGATGGTAGAATTCGCGCAAAACTGAAAGTGCGAACCACTGCTTTTAATCATGGCAAGGCGACCGGAAACATGACCGAATACAAACAGTGTAGCTATTCCCTCCGCAAGGCAATCAAACAAACTAAGCGTCAGTATAGAGACAAAGTAGAGTCGCAATTCAACGGCTCAGACACGAGACGTATGTGGCAGGGTCTACAGTCAATCACAGACTACAAAAAGAAAACCAGACCTGTCGCGGACATCGATGTCTTGCTCCAAGACAAACTAAACATCTTTGCTCACTTTGAGGACAATACAGTGCCACTGAGACGGCCCACTACCAAAACCTGCGGGCTCTCCTTCACCGCAGCCAACGTGAGTAAAACATTTAAATGTGTTAACCCTCGCAAGGGTGCTGGCCCAGAAGGCATCCCTAGCCGCGTCCTCAGAGCATGCGCAGACCTGCTGGCTGGTGTGCTTACGGCAACTGCTCCACCCACAACCGTAAGGCTCTCCAGATGGTAGTGAGGTCTGCACAACGCATCACCGGGGGAAAACTACCTGCCCTCCAGGACACCTACACAACCCGATGTCACAGGAAGGCCAAAAAGATCATCAAGGACAACAACCACCCGAGCCACTGCCTGTTCACCCTGTTATCATCCAGAAGGTGAGGTCAGTACAGGTGAATCAAAGCTGGGACCGAGAGACTGAAAAGCAGCTTCTATCTCAAGGCCATCAGACTGTTAAACAGCCATCACTAACATTGAGTGGCTGCTGCCAACATACTGACTCAAATCTCTAGCCACTTTAATAATAAAAAATTGGATGTAATAAATGTATCACTAGTCACTTTAAACAATGCCACTTTATATAATGTTTACATACGCTACATTACTCATCTCATATGTATATACTGTACTCTGTACCATCAACTGCATTTTGCCTATGCCGTTCGGCCATCGCTCATCCATATATTTATATGCACATATTCTTATTCATTCCTTTACACTTGTGTGTATAAGGTAGTTGTTGTGAAATTGTTAGATTACTTGTTAGATATTACTGCACGGTCGGAACTAGAAGCACAAGCATTTCGCTACACTCGCATTAACATCTGCTAACCATGCGTATGTGACCAATAAAATTTGATTTGATTTGATATAGCAGCAAAGGGGGGACCAACTCCATAGTAATGCACATGATTCTGGAATGAGATGTTCAATGGGCAGGTGTCCACTTCAGGGACCCCCTCATAACTCGAGTGAGATAAAAACATATATAGCTTACTGACTACACGACATGGCCAAGAGTCAAACATCTCATTCCAAAGTACGAAGATGACTGGGAGAAAGGGGGTGGAGAGTAAAAGAGGACAGATCAGATGGGGATGGAGGCAAAGATAGTGTGTGTCTACTGCAGGTGCAGAACGGGTCCATATAAAGAGAGCTCACATCGCCTGGAGAATGATGCTCTGGTGCTGAGCTGGCTAAGAGCCCAGAGTCTATCTGTCTGAGTGTCTCTCTCTCTCAAAGCATTCATCCCTGTCCCATGAGGGGTTTTCAAACTTTTTGGGAGCCCTTTTGTGATTGCAAGTTCATCAGGGACATCCTCATAACTCAAGTGAGATAAAAAAAAAAATAGCTTACTTTGGAAGTGACTACACTACATGGCCAAAAGTACAGTGACTTTGGAAAGTATTCAGACCCCTTGACTTTTTCCACATTTTGTTACATTACAGCCTTCTTCTAAAATGTATTAAATAGTTTTTTCCCCCTCATCAATCTACACACAATACCCCACAATGACAAAGCAAAAACAGGTTTTTAGATTTTGTTGCTAATTTATTAAAAATGTAAAACTGAAATATCACATTTACATAAGTATTCAAACCCTTTACTCAGAACCTTGTTGAAGCACCTTTGGCAGCGATTACAGAAACGATTCTTCTTGGGTATGACTCTACAAGCTTGGCACAGCTGTATTTAGGAAGTTTATCTCATTCTTCTCTGCAGATCTTATTAAGCTCTGTCTGGTTGGATGGGGAGCTTTGCTGTTCAGCTATTTTCAGGTCTCTCCAGAGATGTTTGATCATATTCAAGTCCGGGCTCTGGCTGGGTCACTCAAGGACATTCAGAAACTTGTCCCAAAGCCACTCCTGCATTGTCTTGTCTTGTGCTTAGGGTTGTTGTCCTTTTGGAAGCTGAACCTTCGCCCCAGTCTGAGGTCCTGAGCGCTCTGGAGCAGGTTTTCATCAAGGATCTCTCTGTACTTTTCTCCGTTCATCTTTCCCTCGATCCTACCTATTATCCCAGTCCCTGCCGCTGATAAACATCCCTACACCATGATGCTGCCAACACCATGCTTCACCGTAGGGTTGGTGCCAGGGTTCCTCCAGATGTGACGCTTGGCATTCAGGCCAAAGAGTTCAACCTTGGTTTCATCAGACCAGAGAATCTTGTTTCTCATGGTCTGAGAGTCCATTAGGTTCCTTTTGGCAAACTCCAAGCGATTGCTCAGTTTGGTCAGGCGGCCAGCTCTAAGAAGAGTCTTGGTGGTTCCAAACATCTTCTTGCTGACATAACTGAATCCACTAATTTGAAGTGGTGTCCACATACTTTTGGCTATGTAGTGTATTTGAATACAGACTTTAAAAAATTATTACTTTTTAAAACTATTTGAATACAGATCTCAGAAAGTGACTACTTTTTAAAACTATTTAAATACAGATCTGAGAAAGCAACTAAAAAAAAAAAAATTCAATACAGATCTCAGGAAGTGACTATTTTTCTGAAACTATTGGATTGGCTGCCTTCAACAAATGGCAGGGCTCTATCTGGAAGTGCATGTTGAAGATAGAAATATAACTAGTAAAGCCTATACCATTCCAATACAGTGCCTTTTGTCTGCAGATGGCATCGGAGAAGATGGCAGACGTTTTACGTGCCCCCAGCCGATTGTGTTTATTTGTTCGCTTATTTGCGTTGTTTGTAATTAATTTTTTTACTTATTTTGTACATAATGTTGCCGCTACCGTCTCTTATGACTGAAAATAACTTCTAGACATCAGGACTGCGATTACTCATCACGGACTGGCAGAATCCTCTTTTTCCTTTCATGACTCTGACGAGCCCGACGCGAAGGACACGCTGCTTCTTCGGGAACAGGCCCCGTGATCTGGGTGAAGAGGAGGAGGGGCCGAAGGTCCGGCTGCATTCTGAGAATTCACAGGAGATCGAATAAACCCTCACTTCCCTCCATTGAATTGTGCAGAGCTGTTGGCCGGGGTAGCCAGGTGGAAAGCATGACCAGCCGTAGTAAAATGCTTATTGAAATTCTCGATTATCGTAGCTTTATTGGTGGTGACAGTGTTTCCTTGCCTCAGTGCAATGGGCAGCTGGGAGGAGGTGCTGTTACTCTCCATGGACTTTACAGTGTCCCAAAACTTTTTGGAATTACTGCTACAGTATGCAAATTTCAGTTTGAAAAACCTAGCCTTAGCTTTCCTAACTGACTGTGTATATTGGTTCCTGACTTCCCTGAAAAGTTGCATATCACGGGGGCTGTTCGATGCTAATGCAGTACGCCACAGGATGTTTTTGTGCTGGTCAAGGGCAGTCAAGTCAAGGGCTATATCTGTTCTTATTTCTACATTTTTTGAATGGGGCATGCTTATTTAAGATGGTGAGGAAAGCACTTTTAAAGAGCAACCAGGCATCCTCTACTGACGGGATGAGGTCAATATCCTTCTAGGATACCCGGGCCAGGTTGATTGGAAAGGCCTGCTCGCTGAATTGTTTTAGGGAACGTTTGACAGAGATGAGGGGTGGTCGTTTGATCGCGGACCCATTATGGACGCAGGCAATGAGGCAGTGATCGCTGAGATCCTAGTTGAAGACAGCAGAGGTGTATTTAGAGGGCAAGTTGGTCAGGATGATATCTATGAGCCTGCCCGTGTTTACGGATTTAGGGTTGTACCTGGTAGGTTCTTTGATAATTTGTGTGAGATTGAGGGCATCAAGCTTAGATTGTAGGATGGCCGGGGTGTTAAGCATGTCCCAGTTTAGTCCACCTAACAGCACGAGCTCTGAAAATAGATGGGGGCAATCAATTCACATATGGTGTCCAGGGCACAGCTGGGGGCAGAAGGTGGTCTTTAGCAAGCGGTAACGGTGAGAGACTTGTTTCTGGAAAGGTGGATTTTTAAAAGTAGAAGCTCGAACTGTTTGGGCACAGACTTGGATAGTGAGACAGAACTCTGCAGGCTGTCTCTGAAGTAGATTGCAACTCCGCCCCCTTTAGCAGTACTATCTTGTCGGAAAATGTTGTAGATGGGGATGGAAATGTCAGAATTTTTGGTGGTCTTCCTAAGCCAGGATTCAGGCATGGCTAGGATATCAGGGTTGGCGGAGTGTACTAAAGCAGTGAATAAAACAAACTTTGGGAGGAGGCTTCTGATGTTAACATGCATGAAACCAAGGCGTTTACGGTTACAGAAGTCAACAAGTGAGAGCGCCTAGGGAATAGGTGTAGTGCTGGGGGCTACAGGGCCTGGGTTAACCTCTACATCACCAGAGGAACAGAGGTGGAGTAGGATAAGGGTACAGCTAAATTCTATAATAACTGGTCCTCTAGTGCGTTGGGAACAGAGAATTAAAGGAGAAGATTTCTGGGCATGGTAGAATAGTTTCAGGGCATAATGAACAGACAATGGTATGGTAGGATGTGAGTACAGTGAAGGTAAACCTAGGCATTGAGTGACGAAGAGAGAGGTTGTGTCTCTGGAGGCACCAGTTAAGCCAGGTGAGGTCTCCGAATGTGTGGGGGGCGCGACAAAAGAGCTATCTAAGGCATGTTGCGCGGGGCTGGGGGCTCTACAGTGAAATAAAACAATAATAACTAACCGAAGCAGGAGTAGACAAGGCATATTGACATTAGGGAGAGGCATGTGTAGCCGAGTGAATATAGAGTCCAATGAGCAGCAATAGGTGAGTCAGGGAGCCGTTCGGTAGTCGCTACTACGCTAGACGAGTGGGAGACACGGCGATTCAGAAAGCTAGCGGGCCGGGGCTAGTAGATGGGTCTTCGGCGACATCGCAACGGTGGTTTCAACAGGCTTCCTGCCAGCCTGTTGAAACCCCCTCGGATGATTACGTCGGCAGACCAGTTGTGATGGATCGGCAAGGCTCCGTGTCGGCAATAAAGGGTACATGCCAATTGGCAAAAGAGATATTGTAGCCCAAGAAATTGGCTGATGGACCTATTCAGCTAGCAGGGAGATGGGCCTAGGGCCGAGGTATATTAGGCTAGCACAAGGCTAACTGGTGCTTGCTTCGGAACAGAGGTGTTAGCCACTCAGTTGCAGGTAGCTAGCTGCGATGATCCAGTGTAATGGTCCAGAGCTTGCATCAGGATTCCGGTGATGTGGTAGAGAAAAGCAGTCCGGTATGCTCTGGCTTGATATCACGCTTTGCAGACTGGCAGGTATTGACCGAGCTGTGTCCGAGTTAACGGTGAAGACCGCTAGCAGTGGCCAACTGACTACTAGCTAGTAGCTAGTTACCTGACTAGCTTCTGATGCGGGTTCCACTTCTGAAGTATAAAAATAGCAGATCCGTACCACTTTGTGTGAGGCGGGTCGCAGGAAAGTATTTTCAGTTCATAGATGAAAAGTGATATTAAAATATATACGAAAAAAACGAAAAAAACGACTATTTACACAGGACAAAACGGGACAAGACAAACACACGTCCAACTGCTACGCCATCTTGGATTTACCCGCTGCACAGCTAAATGGTTCTACAGCTGCACCATCGAGAGCATCCTGACTGGTTGCATCACTGCCTGGTATGGCAACTGCTCGGCCTCCGACCACAAGGCACTACAGAGGGTAATGCGAACGGCCCAGTACACACTGAGGCCAAGCTTCCTGCCATCCTGGACCTCTATACCAGGAGGTGTCAGAGGAAGGCCCTAAAAATTGTCAAAGACTCCAGTCACCCTAGTCATAGACTGTTCTCTCTGCTGCCGCACGGCTTCTAAACAGCTTCTACCCCAAAGCCATAAGACTCCTTAACATCTAGTTAAATGGCTACCCAGACTATTTACAGTGCCCCCTCCCCCCTCTTTACACCACTGCTGCTCTCTGTTGTCATCTCTGCATAGTCACTTTAATAACTCTACCTACATGTACATACTACCTCAAATAACCGATGCCCCAGCACATTGACTCTGTATCGGTACCCACCTGTATATAGTCTCGCTATTGTTATTTCACTGCTATTCTTTAATTACTTGTTACTTTTATCTCTTATTCTTATCTGTAATTTTTGAAACTGCATTGCTGGTTAGGGGCTCGTAAGTAAGCATTTAACCTATGGTCCACACCTGTTGTATTCAGCGCATGTGACAAATAACATTTGATTTGATTCTGAAAGTATTCAGACCCCTTGACTTTTTACACATTTTGTTACATTACAGCCTTACTCTAAAATTGATTACATTGTTTTTTTTCCTTCATCAATTTACACACAATACCCACAATGACAAAGCAAAAACAGGTTTGATGGGGAGCGTCACTGCACAGCTATTTTCAGGTCTCTCGAGAGATGTTCGATCAGGTTCAAGTCCGGGCTCTGGCTGGGCCACTCAAGGACATTCAGAGACTTGTCCCGAAGGTGAAACTTTGCCCCAGTCTAAGGTCCTGAGCGCTCTGGATTCATCAAGGATCTCTCTGTTCATCATTCCTTCGATCCTGACTAGTTTCCCAGTACCTGCCACTGAAAAACATACCCAACGCATGATGTTGCCACCACCATGCTTCACCGAAGAGATGGTGCCAGGTTTTCTCTAGACGTGACGCTTGGCATTCAGGCTAAAGAATTCAATCTTGGTTTCATCAGATGGGCTGTCATGTCTCTTTTACTGAGGAGTGCCTTCCGTCTTGCCACTCTACCATTAAGGCCTAATTGGTGGAGTGCTACAGAGATGGTTGTCCTTCTGGAAGGTTCTCCCATCTCCCCAGAGGAACTCTGGAGCTCTATCAAAGTGACCATCGGGTTCTTTGTCACATCCCTGTCCAAGGCCCTTCTCCCCCATTTCTCAGTTTGGCCGGGCGGCCAGCTCTAGGAAGAGTCTTGGTGGTTCCAAACTTCTTCCATTTAATATTGATGGAGGCCACTGTATTCTTGAGGATCTTCAATGCTGCAGATTTTTTTTTGGTAGCCTTCCCCAGATCTGTGCCTCGACACAATCCTGTCTCAGAGCTCTACGGACAATTCCTTCGACCTCATGGCTTGGTTTTTGCTCTGACATGCACTGTCAACTGTGGGACCTTATGTAGACAGGTGTGTGCCTTTCCAAATCATGTCCAATCAATTGAATTTACCACAGGTGGACTCCAATCAAGTTGTACAAACATCTCAAGGATGATCAATGGAAACAGGATGAACCTGAGCTCAATTTCAAGTCTCATAGCAAAGGCTCTGAGTACTAAGTTAAATAAGTTAAAAAGTAAAAAAATCCCAAAACCTGTTTTCGCTTTGTGATTACGGGGTATTGTGTGTAGTCTGATGAGGAGCATTTTTATTTAATCAATTATATAATGAGGCTGTATTGTAACAAAATGTTTTCTTTTAGAAAAGTCACTTTGAAAGTTTGAGGGTGTTTCTAACTGCCTATTATCTCAAAAAGGTTTGACTATAACAGTCTCATAACACCATATGCAACAAAATATGACAACTCATACATGATGTTTTGTAAAAATGAGATTGGTGGTTGCAGTAGTGTGTGTGTGTGTGTGTGTTTGTATGTGTGGTGATGCTGTGATCAGGTGCAGCCCCTCCCTGTCCTCTGTCATATTGGTGACAGGCCTGTCTCGATTTGGGTGGAGATTGAATTGCAAATCTCCTGCCTTCTGTTGGTGTACAAGGCTTCAGTAGCCATTTCAAGACGCCATTCATGTGGTAATGATGAAATCCCTGAGTAGAGGATGGTGTGGATGGCTGAGGGGGGTCAGAAAATGACCACAGACAGACTAATGTCCAGGGGAAATGACCACAGACAGACTGATGTCCAGGGGAAAGGAGACCACAGACAGTCTGATGTCCAGGGAAAAGGAGACCACAGACAGACTGATGTCCAGGAGAAAGGAGACCACAGACAGACTGATGTCCATGGAAAAGGAGACCACAGACAGACTGATGTCCAGGGGAAAGGAGACCACAGACAGACTGATGTCCATGGAAAAGGAGACCTCAGACAGACTGATGTCCAGGCGAAAGGAGACCACAGACAGACTGATGTCCGGGGAAAAGGAGACCACAGACAGACTGATGTCCAGGGGAAAGGAGACTACAGACAGACTGATGTCCAGGGGAAATGACCACAGACAGACTGATGTCCAGGGAAAAGGAGACCACAGACAGACTGATGTCCAGGGGAAAGGAGACCTCAGACAGACTGATGTCCAGGGGAAAGGAGACCACAGACAGACTGATGTCCGGGGAAAAGAAGACCACAGACAGACTGATGTCCAGGGGAAAGGAGACTACAGACAGACTGATGTCCAGGGGAAATGACCACAGACAGACTGATGTCCAGGGAAAAGGAGACCACAGACAGACTGATGTCCAGGGGAAAGGAGACCTCAGACAGACTGATGTCCAGGGAAAAGGAGACCTCAGACAGACTGATGTCCAGGGAAAAGGAGACCTCAGACAGACTGATGTCCAGGGAAAAGGAGACCTCAGACAGACTGATGTCCAGGGGAAAGGAGACCACAGACAGACTGATGTCCATGGAAAAGGAGACCTCAGACTGACTGATGTCCAGGGGAAAGGAGACCTCAGACAGACTGATGTCCAGGGGAAAGGAGACCACAGACAGACTGATGTCCATGGAAAAGGAGACCTCAGACTGACTGATGTCCAGGGAAAAGGAGACCACAGACAGACTGATGTCCAGGGGAAAGGAGACCACAGACAGACTGATGTCCAGGGGAAAGGAGACCACAGACAGACTGATGTCCATGGAAAAGGAGACCACAGACAGACTGATGTCCAGGGGAGTGGACAAGACATCCTCTAGTGCTAGACAAGCAGCAGGATCCTCTAGGGATTTTCATTACACAGGCAAGGCAGTGGTTAAATTGGGTTTTTGTAGGTGGCGGAACTGTCCGCAGCCCTCCTCACAACTCATTGCTTCCAATTCTAAAATGTAATACACCTGATTTACAGCAGTAATAGCCAGTAGTCTTTCATTCCACAGTTTCAACAATATGATAGTGGCACAGCACAGGAGGTTGGTGGCACCTCAATTGGGGAGGACGGACTCATGGTAATGACTGGAGCGGAATCAGTGGAATGGTATCAAATACATCAAACGCCTGGTTTCCAGGTGTTTGATGCCATTCCATTTGCTCTGTTCCAGCCATTATTATGAGCCGTTCTCCCCTCAGCAGCCTTCTGTGTGGCACAGTCATTTTCTACCGGAAAGCAATGGTTCAGACCATGTGTGTGTGGCGTGGCTGTGACAAGAGGGGTGGCTACAAGGAACCCCTTAAAGATTCAGATAGCCAAATATTAACATATTAGTATTAACCCATCAGTGTGATGTCACTTCACATTAACGCTAAGCTTGTCTGAGTTCTTCCTCAGCTGTCGGGCCGCAATAACACGGTCTCCCTGATCCCAGACCAGCGCATAACCGGGGTCTATATTCATAGAGCTGATCTGGGATCATAATGGATTAGGGAAGCGAAGGGGAAAGGAAAGGGGGGATACCTAGTCAGTTTTACAACTGAATGCATTCAACCGTATTTAACCCAACCCCTCTGAACTAGAGAGGTGCGGGGGGGCTGCTTTCACGTCCACGTGAAATTAGATTACATTATTCTAGATCAGCATTCATACTTTGATACGCTTTATGAATATGAGTCCTGGTTTACCATAACATTGCAAAAAACACACATTATCTCAAGCCCACCTCGCATATTTCATCAACATATTTGATCAGCTGCATTTGTTGGTGGTGCATTGAACCCCACACAAACACAATACAATTGGTGCTAGAGGTCGACCGATTAATCGGCATGGCCGATTAATTAGGGCCGATTTCACGTTTTCATAACAATCGATAATCTGTCTTTTTGGAGGCCGATTATGGCCGAGTACATTGCAATCCATGAAGTGACTGCGTGGCAGAATGACCACCTGTTACGCGAGTGCAGCATCAAAAGGACCTTGTGGCTGCAAGGAGCCAAGGTAAGTTGCTAGCTAGCATTAAACTTATCTTATAAAAAACAATCAATCTTCACATATTCACTAGTTAACTACACATGGTTGATGAGATTACTAGGTTAACTAGCTTGTTCAGCATTGCATATAATCAATTTATTATCAATTTAATTTATCATCGAACCACAGCCTACTTCAACTTCGGCAAACGGGTGAGGATTTAACAAAAGCGCATTTGCGACGAAAAAGCACAATCGTTGCACAAATGTACCTAGCCATAAACATCAATGCCTTTCTTAAAATCAATACACAAGTATATTTTTTAAAACCTGAATATGTAGTTAAAAGAAATTCATGTTAGCAGGCAATATTAACAAGGGAAATTGTGTCACTTTTCTTGCGTTCTGTGCAACAGAGCCAGGGTATATACAGCAGTTTGGGCCGCCTGGCTCGTTGCGACCTGTGTGAAGACCATTTCTTCCTAACAAAGACCGTAATTAATTTGCCAAAATTTTACATAATTATGACATAACATTGAAGGTTGTGCAATGTAACAGGAATATTTAGACTTAGTGATGCCACCCGTTCAATAAAATATGGAATGGTTCCGGTTTCACTGAAAGAATAAACGTTTTGTTTTCGAAATGATAGTTTCCGGATTTGACCATATTAACGACCAAAGGCTCGTATTTCTGTGTATTTATTATATTATAATTAAGTATATGATTTGATATTTGATAGAGAAGCCTGACTGAGCGGTGGTAGGCAGCAGCAGGCTCATAAGCAATCATTCAAACAGCACTTTACTGCATTTGCCAGCAGCTCTTAGCAATGCTTGAAGCACAGCACTGTTTATGACTTCAAGCCTATCAACTCCCGAGTTTAGGCTGGCAATACTAAAGTGCCTATAAGAACATCCAATAGTCAAAGGTATTTGAAATACAAATCGTATAGAGAGAAATAGTCCTATAATTCCTATAATAACTACAACCTAAAACTTCTTACCTGGGAATATTGAAGACACATGTTAAAAGGAACCACCAGCTTTCATATGTTCTCATGTTCTGAGCAAGCAACTTAAACGTTAGCTTTTTTACATGGCACATATTTCACTTTTACTTTCTTCTCCAACACTGTGTTTTTGCATTATTTAAACCAAATTGAACATGTTTCATTATTTATTTGAGACTAAATTGATTTTATTTATGTATTATATTAAGTTAAAATAAAAGTGTTCATTGTTCAGTCAGTATTGTTGGAATTGTCATTATTACAAATATACATATAAAAATCGTCCGATTAATTGGTATCGGCTTTTTTAGGTCCTCCAATAATCGGTATCGGTATCGGCGTTGACAAATCATAATTGGTCGACCTCTAATTGGTGCTGCATTGAACCCACACCAACACAATACAATTGGTGCTGCATTGAACCCACACCAACACAATACAATTGGTGCTGCATTGAATCCACACCAACACAATACAATTGGTGCTGCTATGTGATCAATCAGATGTGATAAATCCTGTGATATACTGCCATGAACATGCAGCTATGTCACACATGGATAACCGACAACGGAGAACACAATAGATTTCCAGTGAAAAGAGGCAGAGAGGATTAGATTAGTAGTGAATTGGTGAGGATGGGAAAGAGAGCCATGGTCTGTTTCAGTGAGCAGCATATAAAGAAATAGAAGAATGAGCCTGTTACATGGATCATGGAGGCAGGCGGGGATAGCAGAGAGAATGCCCTCTGTGTGGCTTATTGTCATTCACACACCCCATAGTTACTGCTCCGTAGGTTATGAAACTAATATGAAAGTACATCAACTCCTTTCCTCTCTTCCTCAGCATCAACACACACTGGAATGTCCTCATCATGGCCTTTTTGAATTGGAGATCGTTTCATCACAATAAATCTTTTGTTTGACGTTGTTTCTCTACCTCCCTGTGACTCTGAGCGCTGGGGTATGAGACAGCCTGGCCGTACCATTGTCTTCTTGGCGTAGGGAGAGGGGGGGGTGAGAGACAGAGAGGGGTGCATGGGGGGCATCAGCGGCAGTGCCCCAGTCTCTCGTCTTAGCCAAGGCTGAGGGAATGGACGCATCATTGTGCCTGACAGTGCAGCTAGGAGCAGAGCACCCCTTCTCTGACTGGCACTGGCCCACAGCCGTCTGCATGGGCTGAGTCCTGACTGTTAACATAGGCTGAGTCCTGACTGTTAACATAGGCTGAGTCCTGACTCGTAACATGGACTGAGTCCTGACTGTTAACATGGGCAGAGTCCTGACTCTTAACATGGGCTGAGTCCTGACTGTTAACATGGGCTGAGTCCTGACTCTTAACATGGGCTGAGTCCTGACTCTTAACATGGGCTGAGTCCTGACTCTTAACATGGGCTGAGTCCTGACTCTTAACATGGCCTGAGTATTGACTGTTAACATGGACTGAGTCCTGACTCTTAACATGGGCTGAGTCCTGACTGTTAACATGGGCTGAGTCCTGACTGTTAACATGGACTGAGTCCTGACTGTTAACATGGACTGAGTCCTGACTCTTAACATGGGCTGAGTCCTGACTGTTAACATGGGCTGAGTCCTGACTGTTAACATGGACTGAGTCCTGACTCTTAACATGGGCTGAGTATTGACTGTTAACATGGACTGAGTCCTGACTGTTAACATGGACTGAGTCCTGACTCTTAACATGGACTGAGTCCTGACTCTTAACATAGGCTGAGTCCTTACTCGTAACATGGACTGAGTCCTTACTCGTAACATGGACTGAGTCCTTACTCGTAACATGGACTGAGTCCTGACTCGTAACATGGACTGAGTCCTGACTCGTAACATGGACTGAGTCCTGACTCGTAACATGGACTGAGTCCTGACTGTTAAAATAGGCTGAGTCCTGACTCTTAACACAAACTCACACTGCTCTGCCTGTTTTGGTCCTCCTGTCTCCACCACCATCGCGTCTCCGCCCAGCACTGACCATATAGAGTCACGTGAGACTCTTGTTATCTAATGCCCAGCCCTGAGCCACAGTGCACATGCTCGGTAGCTCAAAGACAGGCGAACACACACACGGACGTATGTGCACACAGGCACACAGGGATGGCAGTATTGACAGACATTTCACAGGTCGTAAGGCTTTTATTTCAAAATGGCAACTCATCACATCTTCTTTGATGTCCAGTAGTTCTATCACACTAGTATGCAACACCTTGGAACTGTGCTGTCTGTACCCATGAAGCGAGCTGGAACACTGTGTACACAAGTAGCTAGACAAGGATGAAGTCAGGGGTGATGTTTAAAGCTCATGATGCAACTCTCGTTCAACATTATTAGTGAGACAGTACTGCCATCTAGCGAGTACTACCTTGAACATACAGAGTAGTGAACGGAGTCAATAGAATCAAGCCACAGGCCTACAAAGCATCGACAAAAGCTTTATTTATTTGAAAAACAAGTGAACCGTTATGTACAGTACATGAAAAAAACGTGGGTTACACAAACATGGGAGTATTTTGTCCTGTCTCTTTACAGGTTCATCATTCCAGATTGACTATTTACAACAGGGAAAAAACACACATGTAATCAGTACAACATAAGGTGAGACAAACATCATTACATACAGCACATCATCATTGTTCCTAAACCAGTAGCCTTTATTCATAATCGCAAAAAAACACAAAATCACAAAATCCAATTCAATATTAACTCTGGATTGTTTTGCTGACTGAACAACAGTGCCCTCTTCTGGACAGAAGGGACAATTGGTCATTAGACTCCCATCATTTATACTCACTGGTTGACTGGGGTCGTATTTATTAGAAGACAAAAACAATTGGACATGTTCAGATAATCCCTCCCTGTTTCAGCCTGTTTTCCTTTGTTTGGTGCTTAATTAATATAACCTGGGAAGCACCGTCTGGCTGGCACTCACACACAACTCACATCCTCAGGGTGAAGCAGAGTCTACTCTGCTTGTTTCCTATGGGACTAAACCATTATTTGATTAATTCATGAATTAAAGTGATTGCATAGATCTGAGTCAGCCTAAATACATATTTGATTAGAAACCAATCAGCAGACACTGATGATAAATAACTGATAATAACTACTCATCATGATCATCAGTCATAGTGCTTTGTGTCGACAGTAATGTGACCACTGTGACAGTAACGTGACAGTAACGTGACCACTGTGACAGTAACGTGACAGTAACGTGACCACTGTGACAGTAACGTGACAGTAACGTGACCACTGAGACAGTAACGTGACCGGACGTCGTGACCACGTGACAGCGTGACGCGGACCCTATGACAGTAACGTGACCACTGAGACAGTAACGTGACCACTGCGACAGTAACGTGACCACTGTGACAGTAACGTGACCACTGTGACAGTAACGTAACCACTGTGACAGTAACGTGACCACTGCGACAGTAACGTGACCACTGTGACAGTAACGTAACCACTGTGACAGTAACATAACCACTGCGACAGTAACGTGACCACTGCGACAGTAACGTGACCACTGTGACAGTAACGTGACCACTGCGACAGTAACGTGACCACTGCGACAGTAACGTGACCACTGTGACAGTAACATAACCACTGCGACAGTAACGTGACCACTGTGACAGTAACGTGACCACTGTGACAGTAACGTGACCACTGTGACAGTAACGTGACCACTGTGACAGTAACGTGACCACTGCGACAGTAACGTGACAGTAACGTGACCACTGTGACAGTAACGTGACCACTGTGACAGTAACGTGACAGTAACGTGACCACTGTGACAGTAACGTGACCACTGTGACAGTAACGTGACCACTGTGACAGTAATGTGACCACTGTGACAGTAATGTGACA
>NC_138303.1:103465000-103477500 GCF_965601325.2 Salmo salar | reverse complement strand
ACACAGCGAGTACACACACACACACGCTCCCCCAGCACAGCGAGTACACACACAGACACACTCCCCCAGGCCTTACCCTGTAGTTTGGTCTCAGCGTTGGTGCGGTACAACCCCCCATGGTGAGCGATGGTCCGGGCCGCCTCCAGGTGTGACATCACCACGTCAACCCCCGCCTCCACTTTCTCCCAGGATTCTATCCCCGCCCCTGGCCCCTCCCCCACAGCCACACTCCTCTCCAGCAGAGACAGCAGAGGAACCACATGAGGGAAGGTGGTGTTGGACAGCACAGTGCTCTCTGGAACACACACAGAGAGAGACACACTGACACAGAGAGAGAAACACACATACCAGTGTCCTGTGCAAGTCAAACACACAACGCACACAGAAACACACACAGTAGCACACACAGTAATACACACAGTAATACACACAGTGACACACACAGTAACACACACAGAAACACACACAGAAACACACACGGAAACACACACGGTAACACACACAGAAACACACACAGAAACACACAGAAACACACACAGAAACACACACAGAAACACACACATCCTCCAGCTCCATACCTTTGCCATCATTCATGTTCTTCATGAACGGCTTGAGCTTCTTCTCATAGAGGATGGCTCCCTCTGTGTGTCTCTGACGTAACGTCCTCCACGTCTGCTCCAGACGAGAGATCTGAGAGAGAGAGACGGAGAGAGAGAGACACAGAGAGACGAAAGAGAAGAGAGGAGAGAGAGACAGAGAGACGAAAGAGAAGAGAGGAGAGAGAGAGACACAGAGACGAAAGAGAAGAGAGGAGAGAGAGAGAGAGACAGAGAGACGAAAGAGAAGAGAGGAGAGAGAGAGACACAGAGAGACGAAAGAGAAGAGAGGAGAGAGAGAGACACAGAGACGAAAGAGAAGAGAGGAGAGAGAGAGAGAGACAGAGAGACGAAAGAGAAGAGAGGAGAGAGAGAGACACAGAGAGACGAAAGAGAAGAGAGGAGAGAGAGAGACACAGAGACGAAAGAGAAGAGAGGAGAGAGAGTGAGAGACAGAGAGACGAAAGAGAAGAGAGGAGAGAGAGAGACACAGAGAGACGAAAGAGAAGAGAGGAGAGACAGAGAGACGAAAGAGAAGAGAGGAGAGAGAGACACAGAGAGACGAAAGAGAAGAGAGGAGAGAGAGACACAGAGAGACGAAAGAGAAGAGAAGAGAGAGAGAGACAGAGAGACGAAAGAGAAGAGAGGAGAGAGAGAGACAGAGAGACGAAAGAGAAGAGAGGAGAGAGAGAGACACAGAGAGACGAAAGAGAAGAGAGGAGAGAGAGAGACAGAGAGACGAAAGAGAAGAGAGGAGAGGAGAGAGACAGAGAGACGAAAGAGAAGAGAAAGAGAGATATATAACAGCATGTGACAATATATCATATAGATAATGATGTACCTCTACCGACATTTGGTTTTGTATGTGTGTGTATTACTGTGTGTGTATTACTGCATGTGTGTGTGTGTGTGTGTGTACGTGTGTACGTGTGTGTGTACGTGTGTGTGTGTGTGTGTGTGTGTGTGTGTGTATGTGTGTGTGTGTGTGTGTGTGTGTGTGTGTGTGTGTGTGTGTGTGTGTGTGTGTGTGTGTGTGTGTGTGTGTGTGTGTGTGTATCTGTACATGGTTGGTCCATACCTGTGGTAGTTCCAGTGCTCTCATCACAGCGGCGAAGCCAAACATGTTCCCCAGGTTGCTCTTGAGTTCAGCAGCCAGCTGGATGGTCTTATGGAGCAGAGCAGCCCTCTCCTCTTTACTGCCTGTACAGCCCAGCAGGTCCACAGCTGTCATTATAGACATAGTATAGAACCTGAGGAGAAGGAGAGGAGGAGGAGGAGGGGAGAGGGATGAGACAAGGAAGAATAGGATGAGAACAGCATCAACCACAACCCTACTCCTAACCCTGGCTTCATGTCGACATTCCGGTTCAACTCTAACCCTAGCCTCAACCACAACCGTAACCCTTACCACCTGAACCCTTACCGCCCGAACCCTTAACCCCTGACCCCTTAACCCCTGACCCCTTACCACCCGAACCCTTACCACCCGAACCCTTACCGCCCGAACCCTTAACGCCTGACCCCTTACCACCCGAACCCTTAAACCCTGACCCCTTACCACCCGAACCCTTAACCCCTGACCCCTTACCACCCGAACCCTTAACCCCTGAACCCTTAACCCCTGAACCCTTACCACCCGAACCCTTACCACCCGAACCCTTAACCCCTGAACCCTTACCACCCGAACTCTTACCACCCGAACCCTTACCACCCGAACCCTTACCACCTGAACCCTTACCACCCGAACCCTTAACCCCTGAACCCTTACCACCCGAACCCTTACCACCCAAACCCTTACCACCCAAACCCTTACCACCCGAACCCTTACCGCCCGAACCCTTACCACCTGAACCCTTACCACCTGAACCCTTACCACCTGAACCCTTACCACCCGAACCCTTACCACCTGAACCCTTACCACCTGAACCCTTACCACCTGAACCCTTACCACCCGAACCCTTACCGCCCGAACCCTTAACCCCTGAACCCTTACCACCCGAACCCTTACCACCTGAACCCTTACCACCTGAACCCTTACCACCCAAACCCTTACCACCTGAACCCTTACCACCCGAACCCTTACCACCTGAACCCTTACCACCTGAACCCTTACCACCTGAACCCTTACCACCCAAACCCTTACCACCTGAACCCTTACCACCTGAACCCTTACCGCCCGAACCCTTACCGCCCGAACCCTTACCGCCTGAACCCTTACCACCTGAACCCTTACCACCCGAACCCTTACCGCCCGAACCCTTACCGCCCGAACCCTTACCGCCTGAACCCTTACCACCCGAACCCTTACCGCCCGAACCCTTACCGCCCGAACCCTTACCACCCAAACCCTTACCACCCGAACCCTTACCACCTGAACCCTTACCACCTGAACCCTTACCACCTGAACCCTTACCACCCAAACCCTTACCACCTGAACCCTTACCACCTGAACCCTTACCACCTGAACCCTTACCACCCCAAACCCTTACCGCTCCAGTAGGTCCAGTCTCAGCTGGTGTCCGTGAGGAAGAGTCAACAACTCCAGTCCTGAGCCCACTCCCATCATCCTCTGCATCTCCTCGGTAACACCCAGTATCCTAGCAACCTTCACCCAGACAGAGGGAGGGAGCACAACACAGGGGGAGGGAGGAAGAAGGGAGGGAGCAAATGGAGAGAGAGAAGAGTGAGGAAATGGGGAGAGAGAGGGAAGAAATGGAGAGAGAGGAGAGGGAGGAAATGGAGAGAGAGGTGGAGAGGGAGGAAATGGAGAAAGAGGTGGAGAGGGGGAGGGAGGAAATGTAGAGAGAGAAGAGAGGAGAGGGAGGAAATAGAGAGAGAGGAGAGGAGAGGGAGGCAGGAAATTGAGAGAGAAAAGACGGAGGAAATGGAGAGAGGTGGAGAGAGGAGAGGGGGAGGGAGGAAATGTTGAGAGAAAAGAGAGGAGAGGAGAGGGAGGAAATGGAGAGAGAAAAGAGAGGAGAGGGGGAGGGAGAGAGAGATGGAAATGTAGAGAGAGCAGAGGGGGGAATGGAGAGAGAGAAAAGGGGGAGGGAGGGAGGAAATGGAGAGAGAAGACAGGGAGTGAGGAAATGGAGAGAGGAGAGGGGGAGGGAGAAAATTAAGAGAGAGAGGAGAGGGGGAGGGAGGAAAATTGGAGAGGTGAGAAGAGGGAGAGAGGAAGAAAGGGTTTATTGTAATTTCTAAATACCATGATATAATATTTTGGCAATATCGCCCAGCCCTAGGATAGCATAGTCATCCCTGTATTGACCTCTCTGCTCTCTGCTGCTCCACTGTCAACAGGAGTTCAATATCGCCCAGCCCTAGGATAGCATAGTCATCCCTGTATTAACCTATCTGCTCTCTGCTGCTCCACTGTCAACAGGAGTTCAATATCGCCCAGCCCTAGGATAGCATAGTCATCCCTGTATTAACTTATCTGCTCTCTGCTGCTCCACTGTCAACAGCAGTTCATTGAGCAACACTCATTAGGGATTAGTGACATCACCGAGTTACGTTCCCAGGGACAATGAAATACCGTTAGCCTGCTTCTGTTTAACATATGGGCTCTAGCTATAATAAAGAGTGGATGGTATATGCGTATTGCGTGTATGTGTTTCTGTCTGTGTGTTTGTGCCCGTGTCTCTCTATATGTCCTGTATGTGCGCGGTGTCCATACCGTGCAGTCAGTCATGGTGATGTGTTTAGCAGCCGTCCTAACGTCCACCTCCGCCAGAAGCTCTTTAACCCTCTTCAGAATGCTCATCTCTAAGGGCTTGTTCTCCTGGGGCATCAGGGGAGAGATGTACTTCCCTGGTCTGAAGGAGGAGGCTGTCTCCACCAGGGGGGCGATGAACGCCTCTTCTCCAGCCCCATCCTCCCTCCCTGGGGCAGGCCCTCGGCCCTCCTCCACACGCAGCCTCTCCACGTAGCTCTTAGTGGGAGGTGTGGGGGGCATGCCGGCGGCACAGGGAGCCTTAGGACAGAGGGCCGGGGTGGGCCGTAAGTCGCAGTAGCTGCCCCCCGTCTCGGAGCCATCTGCTGGGGTTTCGTAGGAGCAGTGGGCCGGGGTGGAGTGGGAGCTGGCTGCTAGCATGTCGGGTAGGTTGTTGTTGGAGCCAGGGCTGAGCTGGGGGTCGCTGGAGTGTCTCAGGACTGGCGAGGTGGGCACCACTGCCAGATCTCTAACCCCTGACTGGGTTCTGTGTCTGTGGACTGGACAGCGAAGCACAGGGTTACACATGTAAATTCCAGACCTGGGTTCACAAATAGTATTGGTTTTCTTACAAATACACTGAGTGTACAAAACATTAAGAACACCTGGACCAGGTGAATCCAGGTGAAAGCTATGATCCCTTATTGATGTCACTTGTTAAATCCACCAATCAGTGTAGATGAAGGGGAGGAGACAGGTTAAAGAATGATGTTTTAGCCTTGAGACAATTGACACATGGATTGTGTATGTGTACCATTCAGAAGGTGAATGGGCAAGACAAAATATTTAAGTGCCTTTGAACGGGGTATGGTAGTAGGTGCCAGTCGCACCAGTTTGAGTGGGTCAAGAACTGCAACGATGCTAGGTTTTCATGCTCAACAGTTTCCCGAGTGTAATAAGAATGGTCCACTACCCAAAGGACATCCAGCCAACTTGATACAACTGTGGGAAGCATTGGAGTCAACATGGGCCAGCATCCCTATGGAACGCTTTCAAGACCTTTCAAGACCTTACAAGAAAACCTGCTATGCCCTGCAACGAACCATCAAACAGGCAAAGAGTCAATACAGGGCTAAGATTGAATCATACTACACCGGCTCCGACGCTCGTTGGATGTGGCAGGGCTTGCAAACTATTACAGACTACAAAGAGAAGCACAGCCGCGAGCTGCCCAGTGACACGAGACTACCAGACGAGCTAAATCACTTCTATGCTCGCTTCGAGGCAAGCAACACTGAGGCATGCATGAGAGCATCACGCTCTCCGTAGCCGACGTGAGTAAGACCTTTAAACAGTTCAACATACACAAGGCTGCGGGGCCAGACGGATTACCAGGACATGTGCTCCGTGCAGGTGCTAACCAACTGGCAGGTGTCTTCACTGACATTTTCCCTGATTGAGTCTGTAATCCCAACATGTTTCAAGCAGACCACCATAGTCCCTGTGCCCAAGAACACAAAGGCAACCTGCCTAAATGACTACAGACCCGCAGCACTCACGTCCGTAGCCATGAAGTGCTTTGAAAGGTTGGTAATGGCTCACATCAACACCATTATCCCAGAAACCCTAGACCCAATTTGCATACCGCCCAAATAGATCCACAGATGATGCAATCTCTATTGCACTCCACACTGCCCTTTCCCACCTGGACAAAAGGAACACTTATGTGAGAATGCTATTCATTGACTACAGCTCAGCGTTCAACACCATAGTACCCTCAAAGCTCATCACTAAGCTAAGGATCCTGGGACTAAACACCTCCCTTTGCAACTGGATCCTGGACTTCCTGACGGGCCGCCCCCAGGTGGTGAGGGTAGGTAGCAACACATCTGCCACGCTGATCCTCCACACTGGAGCTCCCCAGGGGTGCGTGCTCAGTCCCCTCCTGTACTCCCTGTTCACCCACGACTGCATGGCCAGGCACGACTCCAACACCATCATTAAGTTTGCAGACGACACAACAGACAACGACGAGACAGCCTATAGGGAGGAGGTCAGAGACCTGGCCGTGTGGTACCAGAATAACAACCTATCCCTCAACGTAACCAAGACTAAGGAGATGATTGTGGACTAAAGGAAAAGGAGGACCGAGCATGCCCGCATTCTCATAGATGGGGCTGTAGTGGAGCAGGTTGACAGCTTCAAGTTCCTTGGTGTCCACATCACCAACAAACTAGAAAGGTCCAAACACACCAAGACAGTCGTGAAGAGGGCACGACAAAGCCTATTCCCCTCAGGAAACTAAAAAGATTTGGCATGGGTCCTGAGATCCTCAAAAGGTTCTACAGCTGCAACATCGAGAGCATCCTGACTGGTTGCATCACTGCCTGGTCCGGCAATTGCTCGGCCTCTGACCGCAAGGCACTACAGAGGGCAGTGCGTACGGCCCAGTACATCACTGGGGCTAAGCTGCCTGCCATCCAGGACCTCTACACCAGGTGATGTCAGAGGAAAGCCCTAAAAATTGTCAAAGACCCCAGCCACCCCAGTCATAGACTGTTCTCTATACTACCGCATGGCAAGCGGTACCAGAGTGCCAAGTCTAGGACAAAAAGGCTTCTCAACAGTTTTTACCCCCAAGCCATAAGACTCCTGAACAGGTAATCAAATGGCTACCCGGACTATTTGCATTGTGTGCCCCCCCCCCCCCCCCCCCCCCCCAAACCCTCTTTTTACACTACTGCTACTCTCTTTTTATCATATATGCATATTCACTTTAACCATATCTACATGTACATACTACCTCAATCAGCCTGACTAACCGGTGTCTGTATGTAGCCTCGCTACTTTTATAGCCTCGCTACTGTATATAGCCTGTCTTTTTATTGTTGTTTTATTTCTTTACTTACCTAATGTTCACCTAACACCTTTTTTGCACTATTGGTTAGAGCCTGTAAGTAAGCATTTCACTGTAAGGTCTACACCTGTTGTATTCGGCACGCGTGACAAATAAACTTTGATTTGATTTGTAGAGTCCATGCCCCAACGAATTGAGGCTGTTCTGAGGGCAAAAGAGGGGGTGCAACTCAATATTAGGAAGCGGTTCTTAATGTTTTCTACACTCAATGTACTTCAGCTGCGCTTGATTGATTGAGAGTGCATGGTGCAATTGGCCCAATGGACAATTCCAAAAGTGCAAACCCCCAAAAGTTCCCATCTGGCTCTCCAGAAAGGCTCAATCAAAAGGACCACCAAACCCACACAGTATGCAATAATCTCAGTGAATTATCTATCATCTCAATAATCTCTTAATAATTCAATAATCTCCATAGAAAGGACTCACTGTGGCTGTAGGCTGGGGAGAGAGGTGTCTCCCCTACAGGAGGACGGCGATACTCCTGGATGAGGTCCATACTCAGAGCACAGTTCCTCATGGCGTCTTTGTGGTTGTGAATAATAGAGGAGCTGCAAACACCAACAAACACACTCATTTTCCCTCTGTTTTTACGACGGCTGTGGGTCCATGGTCTGAACCATACGTCTCAATCGAGCAAGTTTGGCAAAGCTCCAAATCAAATAATCTCATAAATGAAGTGCCAGCTATACATTTTGCACAATTGGTCTCCTGAGAAGAGGTGAACATTTTACCCGATTGGTCTACTGAGAAGAGGTGAACATTTTACCCGATTGGTCTACTGAGAAGAGGTAAAACACTTAGCCTGGTCCCAGACCTGTTTGTGATGCATAACCAACTCTTATAACCAACTGTTTGGCAAGACAATAACTATATCAGTTACAAGAAGGCACAAAGAGTTGACAAGACAACACAAAGAGATGACAAGACAACACAAAGAGATGACAAGACAGCACAAAGAGATGACAAGACAACACAAATAGATGACAAGACAACACAAAGAGATGACAAGACAACACAAAGAGATGACAAGACAACACAAAGAGATGACAAGACAACACAAAGAGATGACAAGACAACACAAAGAGATGACAAGACAGCACAAAGAGATGACAAGACAAAACAAAGAGATGACAAGACAACACAAAGAGATGACAAGACAACACAAAGAGATGACAAGACAACACAAAGAGTTGACAAGACAGCACAAAGAGTTGACAAGACAACACAAAGAGATGACAAGACAACACAAAGAGATGACAAGACAACACAAAGAGATGACAAGACAACACAAAGAGATGACAAGACAGCACAAAGAGTTGACAAGACAACACAAACAGATCTATGACCAGGTTAAGGTTGATCTCTCCTACACTCAGGCCCTGGTTGCTGTGCAGAGGAGGAAAGAGACATGCATTATAAGGAGAGAGTTCAGTGTCAGAGTGACTGGTGTAGCGGCTAGGCTAACACAGGGCCATGTAGAAAAAGTATACACATGTTCTCAGTGAATCTGAGGCAGGGGGTGAGAGTGAGAAGGGGTCAGTGCTCTGTTATGACACCAGTGTTCTGACCCAAACGGGCTCACACACACACCACCTGCACCCCACGACAGCAGCCTCAACTTCTGGCTTTGGAACAACTGGTACTGCTACTGGTATTGGTGAAGGTACTTGGACTGGTACTTGGACTGGTACTGGGACTGGGGGAACTGGTGGTTCCACTGGACTGATGGACTCCACGTCACTGACCACACAATGGGAATGAATGGGCAATGAAACATTTGGTTTACACCACTGAGACACACATACATACTATACATACACCTGCACACAAACAGACACACAGACAGACACACAGACACACACACAGACAGACAGACACACAGACACACACACAAGAATCTCAAGAAGAAGATTGGGTAACAATCTATGAAAGACTGCCTCTCCTCTAGTCTCTGACCTGTGAGGTATCAGCTTGTCCGTGCTCAATCCGTCGTTCATGGTCACGCTCCGCCTCTTGATGTACGCTCCTTTCTGACTGGATGGTGAGTGGGCTAGGCCATGTCTGCTATTGGCTAAGGCAAACATTGCTTCCAGGTAACGCAAGGGGAGGGTGCGTATGATTGGACAGTAGATCAGGGCTCCGCTGGGCTGGGAGACAGGTCGCCGTCCGGCCACGTAGTACCTCATCAGCTCAGGTATAGAGTCGAAACTGTCTTTCTCTAACAGGTACTGGACCTGGAATTAAATTGAAAATCATTATGGACCATTCCAATGTTAAATAAATGGACATGTGTTCACTTGTGGTTAACAAATTGGAAATAAGTGTTTTTAATGTTTTTCATGTGTCATGCTCTGGGATTCTTTGTACTTTTAAATAGTTAAACTGTAATAATTGTTTTACCCCAAAATAACTAAATCCTTCAAAACACTAAAGTTAGATCCAACAACATGATGTAAATTATGTAAGTTACAGTACATACCTTAGACTCAGTGCTGGACCTGACCAGGACCTTGGTGATCTTGAAGTGCAGAACCTCGTAGTTCCACCTGGTCGTCAGGACATAGTCACCCACGTTTATCAGCGAATCACGGATCAGGAAATCACCGTTTCGCAGCACCACCGTCTCTGACACCTGGAGGTCGACAGAAGAGAAGGGGTGTTATTCAGTAACAGTGGTACATTCATAATAACAGTGTTATGAGGGTCATTCTATAACATCGTTAAAGTTATGATTACATTGTTATAAGGTTTATTATATAACATTTGGGTAACTCCGCTCCCTTTTTCCTGTGTAAATAAGTTTGGCACAAAGACAATTTATTATGCACTCTGAGAGTCCTATAGGTCGCAGATATGTAACATCAAATGAAGGCTTTAATTGACTGTAAGTTGTCTTCTAGGAAAAATATCTAGGGGCTAGGCTACATACTGGTTATCCAAAGAGTTGAGCCAATACAAAAAAGCTTTCCTATGAGGATTGTTACAGGGCATTGCAAAAGTATTCATACCCCTTGGATTTCTTCAAATGTTATTGTGTTACAAAGTGGGATTAAAAATGGATTTAATTGTATTTCTTTTGTCAACAATCTCCACAAAAATACTTTGTAATGTCAAAGTAGAAGAACAAAATATATATACAGCACCAGTCAAAAGTTGGGACAAAAAAGTGTTAAACAAATCAAAATATATTTATTAGCGATTCTTCAAAGTTGCCACACTTTGCCTTGATGACAGCTTTGCACACTCTTGGCATTCTCTAATCCAGCTTCATGAGGTAGTCACCTGGAATGCATTTCAATTAACTGATCATTTGTGGAATTTCTTTCCTTCTTAATGCGTTTGAGCCAATCAGTTGTGTTGTGACAAGGTAGGGGTGGTATACAGAAGATAGCCCTATTTGGTAAAATACCAAGTCCATATGCTGTGTGGTTCCCACCGTGAAGCACGGAGGAGGTGGTGTGATGGTGCTTTCTGGTGACACTGTCAGTGATTTATTTAGAATTCAAGGCACACTTAATCAGCATGGCTACCACAGCATTCTGCAGCGATACGCCATCCCATCTGGTTTGTGCTTAGTGGGACTATCATTTGTTTTTCAACAGGACAATGACCCAACACACCTCCAGGCTGTGTAAGAGCTATTTGACCAGGAAGGAGAGTGATTGAGTGCTGCATCAGATGACATGGCCTCCACAATCACCCGACCTCAACCTAATTGAGATGGTTTGGGATGAGTTGGACCGCAGAGTGAAGGAAAAACAGCCAAGAAGTGCTCAGCATATGTGGGAACTCCTTCAAGACCGTTGGAAAAGGATTTCAGGTGAAGCTGGTTGAGAGAATGCAAAAAGTGTGCAAAGCTGTCATCAAGGCAAAGGGTGGCTACTTTGAAGAATCTCAAATATAAAATACATTCTGATTCGTTTAACACTTTTTTGGTTACTACATGATTCCATATGTGTTATTTCATAGTTCTGATGTCTTCACTACTATTCCACAATGTAGAAAATTGTAAAAATAAAGAAAAACCCTTGAATGAGTAGCTGTGTCCAAACTTTTGACTGGTACTGTAGATTTTTTTATGCTATAAATGAAATAACTAAAATATAGTCGTTGCATAAGTGTTCAGCTCCCTAAGTCAATACATGTTAGAAACACATTTGGCAGCGATGAAAGCTATGAGTCTTCTTGGGTAAGTCTCTAAGAGCTTTACACACCTGGAGTGTGCAATATTTCCCCATTATTCTTTTCATATTTCTTCAAGCTCCGTCAAAATATTGGGATCATGGCTAGAGAGCAACTTTCAAGCAGATTTAAGTCAAAACTGTAACTCAGACACTCAGGAACATTCACTGTCTTCTTGGTTAGCAACTCCAGTGTAGATTTGGCCTAGTGTTGTAGGTTATTGTCCTGCTGAAAGGTGAATTCTTCTCCCAGTATCTGGTGTAAAGCAGACTTGAAGCAGGGTTTCCTCTAGGATTTTGCCTGTGCTTAGCTCCATCCCATTTATTTTTATCCTGAAAAACTCCACAGTATTTGCCGATGTCAAGCATACCCAGACATGATGCAGCCAACACCATGCTTGAAAATAAGGAGGCAGTTACTCAGTGATGTGTTGTGTTGGATTTGCCCTAAACATTTGCCCTACACATTTGCCCTAAATATTTGCAGCATTACTTTAGTACCTTGTTGCATACAAGATGCATGTTTTGGAGTTTTTCTATTCTGTATATTTGTATTCTTCTTTTCACTCTACCATTTAGGTCATTATTGTGGAGTCACTACAATGTTGATCCATCCTCAGTTGTCTCCCGTCACAGACATTGAACTCTGTAACTCTAAGGCACTGCATCTCAGTGATTGGGAGTCCCATAGGGTGGCACACAATTGGCCCAGCGTCGTCCGGGGTAGGCCGTCATTGCAAATAAGAATTTGTTCTTAACTGACTTGCCTAGTTGAAAAAAATAATAATGGTAAAATCACCGAGCAGTTTCATTCCTGTCCTGCAGCTCAGTTCAGAAGGAGGACTGCATCTTCAATGTGTCTAGGTGGTTAATACATCATCCACAGCATAATTATTAACTTGACCATGTTTAAAGAGATATTCAATGTCTGATTTGTTATTGTTACCCATCTACTAATCACTGCCCTTCTTTATGAGGCTTTGTAGTTGAATCTGTGCTTGAAATTCACTACTTGAATGAGTGACCTTACAGATGTTGTATGTATGGTGGACAGAGGAAGGGGTAGTCATAAAAAAATCATATAAACCCCTATTATTTCACAGACTGAGTCCATGAAACTTATTATGTGATTTGTTAATCCAAATTTTACT
>NC_138303.1:103442500-103457500 GCF_965601325.2 Salmo salar | reverse complement strand
TTAGAAATGTTTTGCTGCACATACCTTTCACTATGTACAGACTCAGTGAGCATGTAAATACAAACCATATTTATGTGTACTATTGTGTACTATTTTCACATAAATATAAGACTGTACATAGCCATAATATAACATTTGTGTCTATTCCTTTGAAACTTGTGAGTGTAATGTTAATTGTTCATTTTTTTATTGATTATTTCACTTTTGTTTTTTATATATTTCACTTGCTTTGGCACTGTAAACATATGTAAACATATGCCCTTTGAAGTAAGTTTGTATTTGTATTTATTAAGGATCCCTATTAGCTACTGCGAAGGCAACAGCTATTCTTCCTGGGGTCCAGCAACAGTTGTATACAATTGAAAATATTACATGGCATTGCATTTCATAGCACTTTTCACAACACATTAAATGTGTTCCCTCAGGCCACTATTCTACCATCACATTTCTACACGTGTGTGTAGAGTATTTGTATTTGTATTTATTATGGATCCCCACTCTTCCTGGGGTCCAGCAAAATTAAGACAGTTTATACAATTTAAAAAACATTACAATACATTCACAGACTGTGTGCCCTCAGGGCCCTACTCCACCACTACCACATATATACAGTACAAAATCCATGTGTATGTGTGTGTATAATGCATATGTTATTGTGTGTGTGTGTGTGTGTGTGTGTGTGTGTGTGTGTGTGTGTGTGTGTGGCATGTGTCTGTGCCTATGTTTGTGTTCACAGTCCCCTCTGTTCCTTAAGGTGATTTTTTATCTGTTTATAAATCTAATTTTACTGCTTACATGAGTTACTTGATGTGGAATAGAGTTCCATGTAGTCATGTCTCTATGTAGTACTGTGCGCCTCCCATAGTCTGTTATGGACTTGGGGACTGTGAAGAGACCTCTGGTGGCATATCTTGTGGGGTATGCATGGGTGTCCGAGCTGTGTACCAGGAGTTCAAACAGACAGCTCGGTGCATTCAACATGTCAATACCAGTCATAAATAAAAAGTAGCGATGAAGTCAATCTCTCCTCCACTTTCAGCCAGGAGAGATTGACATGCATATTATTAATATTAGCTCTCTGTGTACAGTCATGGCCAAAAGTTTTGAGAATGACACAAATATTAATTTCCACAAAGTTTGCAGCTTCAGTGTCTTTAGATATTTTTGTCAGATGTTAATATAGAATACTGAAGTATAATTACAAGCATTTCGTAAGTGGCAAAGGCTTTTATTGACAATTACATGAAGTTGATGCAAAGAGTCAATATTTGCAGTGTTGACCCTTCTTTAAGAAGACCTCTGCAATCTGCCCTGGCATGCTGTCAATTAACTTCTGGGCCACATCCTGACTGATGGCAGCCCATTCTTGCATAATCAATGCTTGGAGTTTGTCAGAATTTGTGGGTCTTTGTTTGTCCACCCGCCTCTTGAGGATTGACCACAAGTTCTCTATGGGATTAAGGTCTGGGGAGTTTCCTGGCCATGGACCCAAAATATTGATGTTTTGTTCCCCGAGCAACTTAGTTATCACTTTTTCCTTATGGCAAGGTGCTCCATCATGCTGGAAAAGGCATTGCTCATCACCAAACTGTTCCTGGATGGTTGGGAGAAGTTGCTCTCGGAGGATGTGTTGGTACCATTCTTTATTCATGACTGTGTTCTTAGGCAAAATTGTGAGTGAGCCCACTCCCTTGGCTGAGAAGCAACCCCACACATGAATGGTCTCAGGATGCTTTATTGTTGGCATGACACAGGACTGATGGTAGCGCTCACTTTGTCTTCTCCCGACAAGCTTTTTTCCGGATGCCCCAAACAATCGGAAAGGGGATTCATCAGAGAAAATTACTTTACACCAGTCCTCAGCAGTCCAATCCCTGTACCTTTTGCAGAATATCAGTCTGGATTTTACAAGACATAACACTAGCTCTGGTATTGTGACTGTGTTGATTATAGACCATATCAATGTGGTTTTTCATGTAACCTGGGGCACAAACATATGATTAAGTTTAAGTTGGTCCACTCTGGACTCCAACGGCAACAAGCCCATCTCCCGGAACTCCTGTACCCCTATGTGGGTCCTAGGGGGGACATTCAGCATATGCCTGATAACATTATTTTGCATGACCTGTATGGGGTGGCAGGTAGCCTAGTGGTTAGAGTGTTGGACTAGTAACTGAAAGGTTGCAAGATCAAATCCCCAAGCTGACAAGGTAAAAATCTGTTGTTCTCCCCCTGAACAAGGCAGTCAACCCACTGTTCCTAGGCTGTCATTGAAAATAAGAATTTGTTCTTAACTGACTTGCCTAGTCAAATAAAAAATGTATCTTTTTCATCTTTTTTCATAGCCCACTATACCAAGCAGAGCAGGCATTATCAAAATGACACTGCATCAAGGTTGAGACAAGCATATTCTTTAACGTTAATGTTAAAATATCTAGTGTTACGATATAACAATGTCAATTTGTTTACCACTTTAGAAATAGTTTTATCAGCAATCAGGTCTCCAGAAAGTAACTAATCTAGGGACACACCAATATCAGATACACTTGTTTTAGATTCAATCTCCTTGCCTGCACAGTTTAGTGTTATCTTGTCAGCCCTAAGCAATCTACATTTTGTTCGAAACAAAATCGATTCAGTTTTTCCCAAATGTGGTGACAATTTGTTGTCAGACAACCAATGTCTAACAAAATGCAATTCCTTACTCAGGGTCTCTGTGTAAACTGTATCCTTCCCTGATACCAGTATGGCTGAATCATCAGGTTAAAGCAGGAGTTTACACTTTACTGTATCTGGCATATCATTAACGTATATAAGAAATAAGAGAGGCCCTAAAATGGATCCCTGCGGTACTCCACAGGATATTTCTTTGGCCTCTGACAGAACATCACCAACATTACATACTTGTGTTCTGAATGAGGCTGAATGAACTGTTTTGCTGCCAGACAAGGCGCCGCTGATAGCCAGGTGTAGCAGTGGTAAGGTGTTGGAACTGCTGTTGGGACTCTGCTGTTGGGACTCTGCTGTTGGGACAAGCTTTATGTAAGCCCTAACAGTTTGTGGGCATGGTTTCTTACCGTTATAGTGCAATTAATGTATTGTTTAGTGTTGTGTTTTGTAGTGGCTTTGCTGGCATGCATCTAAAACATTTTTGGGGGAGTTTGCCCCACCAAGATTTACATGCTAAAATTGCCACTGTAAAGATGTGATCAATGCATGTTGATGATTTCATTCCTGTGCTGTTTGTAACTACCCTGGTAGGTTGACTGATAACCTGAACAAAGTTGTAGGCAATTGGTTACAGATTGAAGCTTTTTCTTGAGTGGGCAGCTTGATGAAAGCCAGTCGATATTTAAATCACCCAGAAAATATACCTCTCTGTTGATATCACATACATCATCAAGCATTTCACACACGTTATCCAGATATTGACTGTTAGCACTTGGTGGTCTACAGCAGCTTCCCACCAGAATGGGCTTTATGTGAGGCAGATGAACCTGTAGCCATATTACTTCAACAGTATTTAACATGAGCTCCTCTCTAAGGTTTACAGGAATATGGTTCTGAATATAAACAGCAACACCTCCACCAGTGGCATTTCTGTCTTTTCTGTAGATGTTATAACCATTTTTATTCTATTATTTTAAAAAAATGTATGTAACCATGTAACGCTACCACAGTATCATCAAAGGTATGATCTATGTGAGTTTCAGAGATTGTCAGAATATGAATGTCATCTGTTACTAGCAAATTATTGATTTCATTAACCTTGTTTCTTAAGCTACATATGTTAAAACTTCTTCAGGATCGCTGTCCCGTCCGCAGGACGGTTGAGCTCATGTAGGCTAATGTGATTAGCATGAGGTTGTAACAAACAAACAAAAAATCCCAGTATTTAGACATATCTGACATGGCAGAAATCTTAAATTCTTGTTAATCTAACTGCACTGTCCAATTTACAGTAGCTATTAGAGTGAAATAATACCATGTTATTGTTTGAGGAGAGTGCACAATTTTGAACTTGAAAATGTATGAATAAACCAATCAGGCACATTTGGGCAGTCTTTATACATTTTGAATAGATATGCAAGATTTCACTGGATCACTCTATAACTTTGCACATACAGTGCTGCCATCTAGTGGCCAAAGTCAAAATCGTACCTGGGCTAGAATAATTAATTATGCCACTTCTCTTGCATTTCAAAGATGATGGTACAAAAAAACACAAAAACGGTTGTTTTTTTCTTTGTATTATCTTTTACCAGATCTAATGTGTTATATTGTCCTACTTTCCTTTCACATTTCCACAAACTTCAACGTGTTTACTTTCAAATGGTATCAAGAATATGCATATCCTTGCTTCAGGGCCTGAGCTACAGGCAGTTCGATTTGCATATGTCATTTTAGGCAAAAATTGAAAAAAGGGGCGGATCCTTAAGAGGTTTTTAATGTGGGCTATTTTTAGCACTTTTGTGTGATGATTGACTGTTGTCATTGCTTTACTGGGAAGCTTATCAGAAGTAGACATGCTCATGTTATTTGAGTTAGTTCAGGGTAAACTGCACACAGGATTTTTTTTTGTTTACATTTACAAACATTTCTAAAAACCTGTTTTTGCTTTTCAGTTATGGTGGATTGTGTGTAGATTGATGGGGGGGGGGGGAAACGATTTAATCAATTTTAGAACAAGGCTGTAACGTAACAAAATGTGGAAAAAGTCAAGGGGTCTGAATACTTTCCAAATGCACTGTAACTCTGGTTCATAGGACATGATTACTGCATACAGTAGGATCAGCAGAGGCATTCAGGGCAGTTAGACAGACAGACAGACGGACAGACAGACAGACAGACAGACAGACAGACAGACAGACAGACAGACAGACAGACAGACAGACAGACAGACAGGACAGACAGACAGACCAGACAGACAGACAGACAGACAGACAGACAGACAGAGAGAGAGAGACAGAGAGAGACAAAGCCAGAGGCAGAGACGTCTGAGAGAGAAACAGTAAGTGAATATTTTCAACTTGTTCTCATCTATTTCTCCCACAGAGTGGGGTACACCCATCCATCCCCTGGCTGAGCCCCAGGTTCTGTGGCCCAGTTACAGTGCCTCCCTGGTGGGTTGGAGTTACAGGCTCACACCCGTCTCCTGGAGAGCACAGACCTCTGGCTGTTTATTAATGCAACACAGACAGAAATAAGGAGGGAAGGAGAGAACTTTAACTATTTGCACATCGTTACAACACTGTACATAGCCATATGGCATTTTAAATGCCTCTATTCCTTTGAAACTTTTGTGAGTGTAATGTTTACTGTTCATTTTTTATTGTTAATTTCACTTTTGTTTATTATCTATTTCACTTGCTTTGGCAATGTAAACATATGTTTCCATGCCAATAAAGCCCTTTGAATTGAATTGAGAAGGGGAGAGAGGGGAGAGAGAGAGAGAGAGAGAGAGAGAGAGAGAGAGAGAGAGAGAGAGAGAGAGAGAGAGAGAGAGAGAGAGAGAGAGAGAGAGAGAGAGAGAGAGAGAGAGAGAGGACATGGGGGAGTAATCAAGGAAGTACAATGAAGAGTGAAAGACAATTCCATTCATATAACCCGCCTGTACTGTTGCCTTGGTTGCTATGTAAACATCTCATTGTTTGTGAATTGGCCAGGTGCCGGGCGATGTACAGTGCAGCATTCAGGGAGTCACACACAAACACCGTCCTTCCCCTGCCACCGTGGCATGCACTGTCTCATGTATATCAGATATTAGACACAGCAGCTAATTTATCTAAATATTGAGCCAGAGAGCCATTAGCCTTGGCTGGCTTCTCTTACTGTAATAGACCTCTAATACAGGACTGCACACTAACCTGGCCTACAGTACACACACACACACACACACACACACACACACACACACACACACACACACACACACACACACTAACTGGTTCTAATACAAGACATCAGAGCTAAAGAACAGACTAAAGTGCTTACCAACTTCATATTTATTTTAATGTTGTTTGAGGACTGTAGGTTCTCATTGAATATATGGGATGGTTAGGACAGGGACAGGGATGGGACAGGGACAGACCAGCAGGTAGATGTCGTTTTCTACCAACCTGGAGTAGGACAGTTCTACTATAACTCCCTATTAGGGGATAATAGTGTTGGGCAGGAGATGGGGGTGTGATGCGGGGCTAGAGGTGGATTGGGATGGGGTGCAGGTGGGGGGGTTGGCTGACTGTGCCAGCACCTCCTTAGTGAATGGATGGGATGGTTAGGACAGGTTTCCCCTAGCTGATCCTATGGTATGACCCATGTTGGGAGTGGGGGGTTGTCTGGGGATGATGGGAGTGGGGGGTTGTCTGGGGATGGATGGGAGTGGGGGGTTGTCTGGGGATGATGGGAGTGGGGGGTTGTCTAGGGATGATGGGAGTGGGGGTTGTCTGGGGATGATGGGAGTGGGGGGTTGTTTGGGGATGATGGGAGTGGGGGGTTGTTTGGGGATGATGGGAGTGGGGGGTTGTCTGGGGATGATGGGAGTGGGGGGTTGTTTGGGGATGATGGGAGTGGGGGGTTGTTTGGGGATGATGGGAGTGGGGGGTTGTTTGGGGATGATGGGAGTGGGGGGTTGTCTGGGGTTGATGGGAGTGGGGGGTTGTCTAGGGATGATGGGAGTGGGGGGTTGTTTGGGGATGATGGGAGTGGGGGGTTGTTTGGGGATGATGGGAGTGGGGGGTTGTTTGGGGATGATGGGAGTGGGGGGTTGTTTGGGGATGATGGGAGTGGGGGGTTGTTTGGGGATGATGGGAGTGGGGGGTTGTTTGGGGATGATGGGAGTGGGGGGTTGTTTGGGGATGACTGTGTGCCTTCACCCTCTCAGACCCCGTCAGACTGTCATGAATCATAACATACAGTAGGATGATCCATCACCTCATTACACCTCATTACAGACACCCACTACCCTCCCATTTCCACTCCCACCCCCTCTACCGGATCACCAAATCAGAGGTGAAAACCACTGAGATTTACAACAGATCCAACATGCATACAATCTACCATGTACAATCTGCCATATACAATCTACCGCATACAATCTACCATGTACAATCTACCACATACAATCTACAATGTACAATCTACCATGTACAATCTGCCATATACAATCTACCATGTACAATCTGCCATATACAATCTGCCATGTACAATCTGCCATGTACAATCTACCATATACAATCTACCATGTACAATCTACCACATACAATCTACTACCTAAAGCCATGGAAAAAGGAAGAAAATCCTGCTAAATTCATCCCCTCCCAGGTGGATTGAAATGGTACAATGAAAATAAAAGAATAAGGATTGCAGTGAAACAGCTCTTAGATCGAAGCCCATGATAAAATGTAGAGCCTTTCAGCTTGGCCCTGCCCCTACCCCAGCCCCCGTTGCCGTGGCAGCAGCCTGAGATTGGGGCACCCTCCCTCCTCCCCTCTTCTCATCCATCCCTCCTTCTCTCCACTGGGCCAGAGGTCTCTCTCAATTCAATTCAAGGGGCTTTATTGGCATGGGAAACATATGTTAACATTGCCAAAGCAAGTGAAGTAGATAATACACAAAAGTGAAGTAAACAATAAAAATGAACAGTAAACATTACACTCACAGAAATTCCAAAAGAATAAAGACATTACAAATGTCATATTATGTATATATACAGTGTTGTAACAATGTGCAAATGGTTAAAGTACAAAAGGGAAAATAAATAAACATAAATATGGGTTGTATTTACAATGGTGTTTGTTCTTCACTGGTTGACCTTTTCTTGTGGCAACAGGTCACAAATCTTGCTGCTGTGATGGCACACTGTGGTATTTCACCCAGTAGATATGGGAGTTTATCATAATCGGGTTTGTTTTGGAATTCTTAGTGGATCTGTGTAATATGTGGCAAATATGTGTCTCCAACAAGGCCATACATTGGGCAGGAGGTTAGGAAGTGCAGCTCAGTTTCCACCATTTTGTGGGCAGTGTGCACATAGCCTGTCTTCTTCTAAGAGCCAAGTCTGCCTACGGCGGCCTTTCTCAATAGCAAGGCTCTGCTCACTGAGTCTGTACATAGTCAAAGTTTTCCTTAAATTTGGTTCAGTCACAGTGGTCAGGTATTCTGCCTCTGTGTATTCTCTGTTTAGGGCCAAATAACATTCTAGTTTGCTCTGTTGTTTTGTTAATTCTTTCCAATGTGTCAAGTAATTATATTTTTGTTTTCTCATGATTTGGTTGGGTCTAATTGTGTTGCTGTCCTGGGGCTCTATGGGGTCTGTTTGTGTTTGTGAACAGAGCCCCAGGACCAGCTTGCTTAGGGGACTCTTCTCCAGGTTCATCTCTCTGTAGGTGATGGCTTTGTTATGGAACATTTGGGAATCGCCTCCTTTTAGTTGGTTGTAGAATTGAATGGCTCTTTTCTGGATTTTGATAATTAATGGGTATCGGCCTAATTCTGCTCTGCATGCATTATTTGGTGTTCTACGTTGTACACGGAAGATATTTTTGCAGAATTCTTTTTCCATAGTGTATTTCTGTATTGTTTTAGTGATTCACCATAAGTATTCAGACCCTTTGCTATGAGAAATTGAGCTCAGGTGCATGCTGTTTCCATTGTTCCTGTTTCTACATCTTGATTGGAGTCCACCTGTGGTAAATTCAATTGACTGGACATGCACACACCTGTCTACAGTATATAAGGTCCCACAGTTGACAGTGCATGTCAGAGCAAAAACCAAGCCATGATGTCGAAGGAATTGTCCTTATAGCTCCGAGACAGGATTGTGTCGAGACACAGATCTGGAGAAGGGTACCAAAAACTTTCTGCGGCATTGAAGGTCCCCAAGAACACAGTGGCCTCCATCCTTCATAAATGGAAGACGTTTGAAACCACCAAGACTCTTCCTAGAGCTGGCTGCCCAGCCAAACTGAGCAATCGGGGTAGAAGGGCCTTAGTCAGGGAGGTGACCAAGAACCTGATTGTAACTCTGACAAGAGTCTCTGTGGAGATGGGAGAACCTTCCTGAAAGACAACCATCTCTGCAGCACTCTACCAATCAGGCCTTTATGGTAGTGTGGCCAGACGGAAGCCCCTCTTCCGTAAAAGGCACATGACAGCCCGCTTGGAGTTTGCCAAAAGGCACCTAAAGGACTCTCAGATCATGAGAAACAAGATTCTCTGGTCTGATGAAACCAAGATTGAAGTCTTTGGCCTGAATGACAAGCGTCACGTCTGGAGGAAACCTGGCACCATCCCTACGGTGAAGCATGGTGGTGGCAGCATCGTGCTGTGGGGATGTTTTTCAGCGGCAGGGGAGGGTGAATGTTATCACAGTGTCTTTCTTGTGTTATATAGATGGATTTCAGAATGAACCTGGAAGAATCCATTGAAGGGTTCAGGTAAACTGTCTGGGAGGTATGAGTATTGTAGATGATAGTGCATAATTGGTGTACAGTGATGTCATAAACAGACAAGACATTGAGTTTCTTAAACAAAGGTTCAGATGGAGCCGGGTAATTAGAGGAGGTGGCCAGTCTTGCAGAGTTCTTGTGTATGATGAGTCATTTGTGTAGGTAGGAGGAATATGTACTGGCTCAGACAATATTACAGTAAATGAGATATGGGTAAATTAAGCTATAGTATAGAGTTAGGAAGCAAGGCTGATGAACCAAACCACTCATCTTTCTGATGATAACAACAGATTATCACTTTGCTGCAGAAAATTGAATATGAACTTTCCAGGATAACTTTTCATCAATTAGAGCTCAGAGAATGTGTGTTTATTTGTGTGTGTGATGTGTGTGTTCGTACGTACGTGTGTTTCTTTGTGTCCATGTGTGTGTGTCCGTACCAGGGGTTGAAACCAAAAATGATTTTACAATTGTTTTGTTCTGAAACAGAACCATCATTTATTTTGTTGAGTATCACTGTTCCGACCAGCAAAATAAAGTTTGAACCCAAAAAAATGTACCAGTTTATATCGTTCCTTTTCAACGTTTTTTTTGTTACATTTAGCTCGACATCAAATGACTTCACCAATCAGTGCAGATAGAGCAGCTTGCTACTGAGCGGGCTATAGTTGTTTACATGCATGGGACAGACATAGGGCGACTGAAACGTTGTGTGTGGGGAGCGAGAGAGGGTGGAGGAGGCTTGGAGCGCTCAGCATCTTGTTATAACATGTATTATATCTGAATTAGGCCTACAGAATTATACCTACAGAGGAGCAGCTTCTATGAAGGAACTTTGAATGTGTGTCCGTGTGTGTCCCTTCCAAAGGGAGCACGGAACAGGACCTTTTACTGCATTTAAATAAACTCATCACAAAGCCAGTCCTGTCAGGTGGAATCAGCCTCCACCCTGCAGCCTCCACCTACCCCACAGACCCCACAGTGGGGGCCCTTTGTGTGGGGACCCTCCTTCCATTCTTCCACTGGCCCTGGGGGGGGGGGGGGGGGGGGGGGGCTGGCTGGGGCAAGGCCAGGATTGGTGTATGGGGGTTGGGGGCTGATTGATGAGACTGGGGTAAGGCCAGGGAAGGGGCTGGGGGTTTTGGGACTGGGAGCTGGGGGCTCCAGCAGGCCACGTCTACCCGATTAGGAGAGGGCAGCTACCATCATTAACCAGCACCTAACGTTACCACCAACCCACCGGCTCCCGCCTCCCTTTCCTAGCCCACTCAGCAGGGCCACACCTGGGGCATGCCGCTGTCATGGTAACTTTTCCTCCCTCCTACTTACAGCAGGTGGAGAGGAGCGCTGGGCCGGGCGGGCAGGGAATTATGCTGCTGAGAGGGTTAATGAGATCTGTTGGGCCGGGCCGGGCCTTGCCGGGCTGGGGACAGGATGATCCTGCTGTGTGCAGTGGGGTGAACTGAGGGGGAAAACATGGCTGGATGTGGCCAACGCCTTACTTCTTCTGCTCTGCTAGCCCATCATGGTCTGAGTCTCCACTAACCAACAGCACACTACATATAAACCCAGTCAACAGACCCAGCCTCCCAGCCCCCAGTCAACAGACCCAGCCTCCAGTCAACAGACCCAGCCTCCCAGCCTCCCAGCCCCCAGTCAACATCCCCAGCCTCCCAGCCTCCAGTCAACAGACCCAGCCTCCCAGGCCCCAGTCAACAGACCCAGCCTCCCAGCCCCCAGTCAACAGACCCAGGCTCCCAGCCTCCAGTCAACAGACCCAGCCTCCCAGCCCCCAGTCAACAGACCCAGCCTCCCAGCCCCCAGTCAACAGACCCAGCCTCCCAGGCCCCAGTCAACAGACCCAGCCTCCCAGCCTCCCAGCCTCCCAGCCTCCCAGCCCCCAGTCAAAGCCGTAGCTCCATCCCCAGACTACCTCCTCACTACAGACAGGCAGTGAGTCATCTGCCGAGAATGGATGGATGGAGGGATGGAGGGAGAATGAAAGGATAGTTGTTTCACCTGCTCTGTGTCTTTCTCTATGTGTCCTGCTCTCTCTATTTCTCTGCCTTGTCCTCCCTCCCCTTCTATCTCTCTCCTCCTCTCTTTCAACATGTTGATTCACTCTACTTGTAGAGAAACGCCAATGCCATCCTCCTCTCTTTCATGTTGATGAAACATACAGTACACACTTATAGTTTTTGTTGTCCTAGGCTACCTGGCTAAAATTCTTGCTCACCAGCCTAACTTCCATCCATGGGCGACATTAGCTAGTTAACATTAGCATTCTACATCTAGCTACATATTAACTTCCATCCTCTCAGGCCAGGGGCACGACAATGTATGAATTAATGGTTTGATAAGAAACGTCATTATAATCATTGGCCAGTATGGAGAATTAAGTAAAACCACAAGTCCAAATCCCTATCTCTATCCATGGCTAATTTAGGAAAGGGACAATTTTAGTTAGCTAGCCACCGGAGGACAACAACACAACGAAAAAACAATTCAAGTTTTTCTGTCAATGACGTATGCTCTCAATGGGTGATGCCAAAATCCAAGATGGCTATCCTTGACACTTTTTTTTGTGTGCCAGGACCATTCACAGTTTAGCTCAACGCTGATTGGCACATTTTGTATACTTTTTTTATCAAGGGAGGCAAAATGCTCGCTGGCTTTCCTTGCCTTCAACGCTACGGGCGGCAAAAATGTCATACTCATTTGGACCAGACAGCATCAGATAGATTCGCTCGCTAGGATGCTTTTTTCATATGAGATACATTCAGCCTCTTGCAAATGAAGGGTAAAATGATGAAACACAGAGAGACGAAATACACATGATTTGATGTTTTTGTTTGGGTTAGGGTTAGGGTTTGGGTTAGGGTTAGGGTTAGGGTTAGGGTTAGGGTTAGGGTTAGGGTTTGGGTTAGGGTTAGGGTTAGGGTTTGGGTTAGGGTTAGGGTTTGGGTTAGGGTTAGGGTTAGGGTTAGGGTTTGGGTTAGGGTTAGGGTTTGGGTTAGGGTTAGGGTTAGGGTTAGGGGAAGCCTATCATCCATGAATACACACCACTGCCCTGTGCAGCTGTCAGCTGAATGTACATGTCAAGTCATATGAGGTTCCAAAAACCCACAAACACCCTCTGTCTTGGCATCGTCTACTTTTCCTATTAAGAAAAAACACTCTGTTTGGTGATACAATCTGTCTGTCTGGGTGAAGTGAAGTGAATAATGAATAATACATTCGGTATAGATGTGCCATTTAGGAGTTGTCCATCAGGATGAGACAGTGTGCCAGGCCCCTCCCCCATCTCCACGCCTCTGAAAGGACACACACACACACACACTCTGAAAGGACAGACCAATTTGGCCAATTTACAGGGGGTCAGGACCCTGATGGATTGTGGGTCTTGGGACCTCATCAATGTTAACTTGCTTCTGCTCCTCCCGGCTAGCCATGTGTGTGGGCGTGCGGGATGGTGGTGTGTCGGCTGGGAGCCAGGAGCCGGCGACAGAGGCTATCCGTTACCACGGTGACAAGAGGTAATGTGTGAGACCGAGGCAAAGCAGCCAGCAGGGATCTTTTCGTTGTTGTTTATAAATGGAGGCTTTTACACGGTCAGATTAACCACAAGTTCCACAATGCCCCTCTCTCTCCTCACCCCCACCACCTCCAGGCCTTAATTGTTGCTGTCTAAAAGACACAGTGACTTCTGAACCAAGAGAAAGCCAGCAAAAGATGGGAGTTTTCACCTCCCCCAAAACCGTGACTGATGTCTGAGATGAGGAGTCAGGAACACATGAGGGACCTGACAGACGGAGACAGAGCAGAGGAGACCAGACATCGACTCTAACTGACTGATGTCCGAGATGAGGAGTCAGGAACACATGAGGGACCTGACAGACGGAGACAGAGCAGAGGAGACCAGACATCGACTCTAACTGACTGATGTCCGAGATGAGGAGTCAGGAACACATGAGGGACCTGACAGACGGAGACAGAGCAGAGGAGACCAGACATCGACTCTAACTGACTGATGTCCGAGATGAGGAGTCAGGAACACATGAGGGACCTGACAGACGGAGACAGAGCAGAGGAGACCAGACATCGACTCTAACTGACTGATGTCCGAGATGAGGAGTCAGGAACACATGAGGGACCTGACAGACGGAGACAGAGCAGAGGAGACCAGACATCGACTCTAACTGACTGATGTCCGAGATGAGGAGTCAGGAACACATGAGGGACCTGACAGACGGAGACAGAGCAGAGGAGACCAGACATCGACTCTAACTGACTGATGTCCGAGATGAGGAGTCAGGAACACATGAGGGACCTGACAGACGGAGACAGAGCAGAGGAGACCAGACATCGACTCTAACTGACTGCCTTTGATGTGACAGACAGAGGGACACCGTCAGTTTCTGTTTTCTGTCTTTGAACTCCTTTGTCACTGTCCTTCTGACCTAATGTTTATGACAACAACAAAGAAGTTGGTTAGCCTGGAATCCAAACTGAACTGTTCAAACTGCAGCATTTCAACCACTTCATGGCAAAGGAGCAAGCTAAAGCAGAGACAATATAGCTACCACAGTATCAGTCCTTGATGTTAGACCTGTTCAATTCAGGGAGACCCGATTTGTTTTCATCTCAAGAGACTCCCTGGTGAATTAAAGATTAAATAGATTCAGAAACACTGATTGAAGGATTGTTTCTGATTCAAACACTGAATGAATTACTATATATTTTCTGATGTGGATGCAGCAGACAGATGTCAGTAAAATGTCCTGTCCCCACCACCATCCCATCTCTCAGTCAGTCTGTCCTGTCCCCATCCCATCTCTCAGTCAGTCTGTCCTGTCCCCATCCCATCTTTCAGTCAGTCTGTCCTGTCCCCATCCCATCTCTCAGTCAGTCTGTCCTGTCCCCATCCCATCTCTCAGTCAGTCTGTCCTGTCCCCATCCCATCTCTCAGTCAGTCTGTCCTGTCCCCATCCCATCTCTCAGTCAGTCTGTCCTGTCCCCATCCCATCTCTCAGTCAGTCTGTCCTGTCCCCATCCCATCCCATCTCTCAGTCACTGTCCTGTCCCCATCCCATCCCATCTCTCAGTCACTGTCCTGTCCCCATCCCATCCCATCTCTCAGTCAGTCTGTTCTGTCCCCATCCCATCTCTCAGTCAGTCTGTCCTGTCCCCATCCCATCTCTCAGTCAGTCTGTCCTGTCCCCATCCCATCTCTCAGTCAGTCTGTCCTGTCCCCATCCCATCTCTCAGTCAGTCTGTCCTGTCCCCATCCCATCTCTCAGTCAGTCTGTCCTGTCCCCATCCCATCTCTCAGTCAGTCTGTCCTGTCCCCATCCCATCTCTCAGTCAGTCTGTCCTGTCCCCATCCCATCTCTCAGTCAGTCTGTCCTGTCCCCATCCCATCTCTCAGTCAGTCTGTCCTGTCCCCATCCCATCTCTCAGTCAGTCTGTCCTGTCCCCATCCCATCTCTCAGTCAGTCTGTCCTGTCCCCATCCCATGTCTCAGTCAGTCTGTGCTGTCCCCATCCCATCT
>NC_138303.1:103430000-103437500 GCF_965601325.2 Salmo salar | reverse complement strand
CATATGTTTCTCCCTCTATATCTCCATATGTTTCTCCCTCTCTATCTCCATATGCTTCTCCCTCTATATCTCCATATGTTTCTCCCTCTCTATCTCCATATGCTTCTCCCTCTCTATCTCCATATGTTTCTCCCTCTCTATCTCCATGTTTCTCCCTCTCTATCTCCATATGTTTCTCCCTCTCTATCTCCATGTTTCTCCCTCTGTTTCTCCCTCTCTATCTCCATATGTTTCTCCCTCTCTATCTCCATATGCTTCTCCCTCTCTATCTCCCTCTGTTTCTCCTTCTCTATCTCCATATGTTTCTCCCTCTCTATCTCCATGTTTCTCCCTCTGTTTCTCCCTCTCTATCTCCATATGCTTCTCCCTCTCTATCTCCCTCTCTATCTCCCTCTCTATCTCCCTCTCTATCTCCCTCTCTTTCTCCCTCTCTTTCTCCCTCTGTGTCTCCCTCTCTATCTCCCTCTCTTTCTCCCTCTGTGTCTCCCTCTCTATCTCCCTCTCTATCTCCATATGTTTCTCCCTCTATATCTCCATATGTTTCTCCCTCTCTATCTCCATATGTTTCTCCCTCTATATCTCCATATGTTTCTCCCTCTCTATCTCCATATGTTTCTCCCTCTCTATCTCCATATGCTTCTCCCTCTCTATCTCCATATGTTTCTCCCTCTATATCTCCATATGTTTCTCCCTCTCTATCTCCATATGTTTCTCCCTCTATATCTCCATATATTTCTCCCTCTCTATCTCCATATGCTTCTCCCTCTCTATCGCCATATGTTTCTCCCTCTGTTTCTCCCTCTCTATCTCCATATGTTTCTCCCTCTCTATCTCCATATGTTTCTCCCTCTCTATCTCCATGTTTCTCCCTCTGTTTCTCCCTCTCTATCTCCATATGCTTCTCCCTCTCTATCTCCATATGTTTCTCCCTCTCTATCTCCATATGCTTCTCCCTCTCTATCGCCATATGTTTCTCCCTCTGTTTCTCCCTCTCTATCTCCATATGTTTCTCCCTCTCTATCTCCATATGTTTCTCCCTCTCTATCTCCATGTTTCTCCCTCTGTTTCTCCCTCTCTATCTCCATATGTTTCTCCCTCTCTATCTCCATGTTTCTCCCTCTGTTTCTCCCTCTCTATCTCCCTCTATTTCTCCCTCTGTTTCTCCCTCTGTTTCTCCCTCTATATCTCCATCTCTTCATCCCAACTGATCATCGTTGGAGCTGCAGCATGCAGCAATCCCCAGAGCCGCGATGCTATTGGCTAGAAATGATGTCATTGTTTCCGGAAGGCTGAGTAGTGGTGCGTGCTATTGGCTGGCAGGGAGGGCATGGTAGACAGTATGGGAGCGCTGAGGTATCACTTTCATTCATGCAGAGCAGAGACAGAGTAGAGCTCAGGGGACACACTGCCTGACATCTCATCCACACACACACGTTTGTTTACTATCCTTGTGGGGATCAAACAATTGATTCCCATTCAAATTCCTATTTTCCCTAACCCGAAACCCCTAACCCTAATTGTAACCCTAACCCCAAACCCTTAACCCTAAATGTAACCCTAACCCAAACTCCTAACCCTAAACCTTAACCCTAATTGTAACCTTAACCCAAACTCCTAACCCTAAACCTTAACCCTAATTGTAACCCTAACCCAAACTCCTAACCCTAAACCTTAACCCTAATTGTAACCCTAACCCAAAATCCTAACCCTAAACCTTAACCCTAATTGTAACCCTAACCCTAAACCTTAACCCTAATTGTAACTGTAACCCAAACTCCTAACCCTAAACCTTAACCCTAATTGTAACCCTAACCCTAAACCTTAACCCTAATTGTAACCGTAACCCAAACTCCTAACCCAAAACCTTAACCCTAATTGTAACCCTAACCCAAACTCCTAACCCTAAACCTTAACCCTAATTGTAACCCTAACCCAAACTCCTAACCCTAAACCTTAACCCTAATTGTAACCCTAACCCAAACTCCTAACCCTAAACCTTAACCCTAATTGTAACCCTAACCCTAAACCTTAACCCTAATTGTAACCCTAACCCAAACTCCTAACCCTAAACCTTAACCCTAATTGTAACCCTAACCCTAAACCTTAACCCTAATTGTAACCCTAACCCAAACTCCTAACCCTAAACCTTAACCCTAATTGTAACCCGAACCCCTAAGCCAGCATAATGTCCCTACTTGTCTGACTTGTCCTTGTTTTACTATCCCACACACACACACACACACACACACACTGCTACATTAAGGAACAGCGGGGGCTCTGGCACAGTGTCTGAGGGCGGGGCAAGGCTTTGAAGGACAGCCAGCAACCCCTCTGTCATCTCAGACACAGAGCGCCATTAAACTGACTGACTGACAAGAGAGAGGAGCATTAAACTGACTGACAGACAAGAGAGAGGAGCATTAAACTGACTGACTGACAAGAGAGAGGAGCATTAAACTGACTGACTGACAAGAGAGAGGAGCATTAAACTGACTGACTGACAAGAGAGAGGAGCATTAAACTGACTGACTGACAAGAGAGAGGAGCATTAAACTGACTGACAGACAAGAGAGAGGAGCATTAAACTGACTGACAGACAAGAGAGAGGAGCATTAAACTGATTGACAGACAAGAGAGAGGAGCATTAAACTGACTGACAGACAAGAGAGAGGAGCATTAAACTGACTGACAGACAAGAGAGAGGAGCATTAAACTGACTGACTGACAAGAGAGAGGAGCATTAAACTGACTGACTGACAAGAGAGAGGAGCATTAAACTGACTGACTGACAAGAGAGAGGAGCATTAAACTGACTGACTGACAAGAGAGAGGAGCATTAAACTGACTGACTGACAAGAGAGAGGAGCATTAAACTGACTGACTGACTGACTGACTGACTGACTGACTGACTGACAAGAGAGAGGAGCATTAAACTGATTGACAGATAAGAGAGAGGAGCATTAAACTGACTGACTGACAAGAGAGAGGAGCATGAAACTGACTGACTGACAAGAGAGAGGAGCATTAAACTGACTGACTGACTGACTGACTGACTGACTGACTGACTGACTGACTGACTGACTGACTGACTGACTGACAAGAGAGAGGAGCATTAAACTGACTGACTGACAAGAGAGAGGAGCATTAAACTGACTGACTGACTGACTGACTGACAAGGGAGAGGAGCATTAAACTGACTGACTGACAAGAGAGAGGAGCATTAAACTGACAGACTGACAAGAGAGAGGAGCATTAAACTGACTGACAGACAAGAGAGAGGAGCATTAAACTGACTGACTGACAAGAGAGAGGAGCATTAAACTGACTGACTGACTGACAAGAGAGAGGAGCATTAAACTGACTGACTGACAAGAGAGAGGAGCATTAAACTGACAGACTGACAAGAGAGAGGAGCATTAAACTGACTGACAGACAAAAGAGAGGAGCATTAAACTGACTGACTGACTGACAAGAGAGAGGAGCATTAAACTGACTGACTGACAAGAGAGAGGAGCATTAAACTGACTGACTGACAAGAGAGAGGAGCATTAAACTGACTGACTGACAAGAGAGAGGAGCATTAAACTGACTGACTGACAAGAGAGAGGAGCATTAAACTGACTGACTGACAAGAGAGAGGAGCATTAAACTGACTGACTGACTGACAAGAGAGAGGAGCATTAAACTGACTGACTGACAAGAGAGAGGAGCATTAAACTGACTGACTGACAAGAGAGAGGAGCATTAAACTGACTGACTGACAAGAGAGAGGAGCATTAAACTGACTGACTGACAAGAGAGAGGAGCATTAAACTGACTGACTGACAAGAGAGAGGAGCATTAAACTGACTGACAGACAAGAGAGAAGAGCATTAAACTGACTGACTGACTGACAAGAGAGAGGAGCATTAAACTGATTGACAGACAAGAGAGAGGAGCATTAAACTGACTGACTGACAAGAGAGAGGAGCATTAAACGGACTGACTGACTGACAAGAGAGAGGAGCGTTAAACTGACTGACTGACTGACAAGAGAGAGGAGCATTAAACTGACTGACAGACAAGAGAGAGGAGCATTAAACTGACTGACAGACAAGAGAGAGGAGCATTAAACTGACTGACTGACTGACAAGAGAGAGGAGCATTAAACTGACTGACTGACTGACAAGAGAGAGGAGCATTAAACTGTCAGACGAGAGGAGCATTAAACTGACTGACTGGCAAGAAAGAGGAGCATTAAACTGACTGACTGACAAGAGAGAGGAGCATTAAACTGACTGACTGACTGACAAGAGAGAGGAGCATTAAACTGACTGACTGACTGACAAGAGAGAGGAGCATTAAACTGTCAGACGAGAGGAGCATTAAACTGACTGACTGGCAAGAGAGAGGAGCATTAAACTGACTGACTGACAAGAGAGAGGAGCATTAAACTGACTGACAAGAGAGAGGAGCATTTAACTGACTGACTGACAAGAGAGAGGAGCATTAAACTGACTGACAGACAAGAGAGAGGAGCATTAAACTGACTGACTGACTGACAAGAGAGAGGAGCATTAAACTGACTGACTGACAAGAGAGAGGAGCATTAAACTGACTGACAAGAGAGAGGAGCATTAAACTGACTGACAGACAAGAGAGAGGAGCATTAAACTGACTGACAGACAAGAGAGAGGAGCATTAAACTGATTGACAGACAAGAGAGAGGAGCATTAAACTGACTGACTGACAAGAGAGAGGAGCATTAAACTGACTGACTGACTGACAAGAGAGAGGAGCATTAAACTGACTGACTGAAGAGACAGTTTAATGCTCTATCTCTCCATCCAGAGCATGATCTCATTGTGTTCTGTAGTTGCTGTTGTCTAAGCTCAGAGGATGTATACATACGGGTCTTAATTAAGAGAGGGATACCCTCCATCTCTCCATCTGTCTATCCCTGCATCTCTTTATCCCTCCATCTCTCTATCCCTCCATCTCTCTATCCCTGCATCTCTCTATCCCTCCATCTCTCTATCCCTGCATCTCTCTATCCCTCCATCTCTCTATCCCTGCATCTCTCTATCCCTGCATCTCTCTATCCCTGCATCTCTCCATCTCTCTATCCCTCCATCTCTCCATCCCTGCATCTCTCTATCTCTCCATCTCTCCATCCCTGCATCTCTCCATCTCTCCATCCCTCCATCTCTCTGTCCCTCCATCTCCCCATCTCTCTGTCCCTCCATCTCTCCATCCCTCCATCTCTCTGTCCATCCATCTCTCCATCCCTCATCCCTCCATCTCTCTGTCCATCCATCTCTCCATCCCTCCATCTCTCTGTCCATCCATCTATCCATCTCTCCATCCCTGCATCTCTCCATCTCTCCATCCCTGCATCTCTCCATCCCTCCATCTCTCCATCCATCCTGGCGCCACACCAAACTGGAAGTCTTCCGACTAGCTTGGAAAGACAGTACCGTGCAGTATCGAAGAGCCCTTACTGCTGCTCGATCATCCTATTTTTCCAACTTAATTGAGGAAAATAAGAACAATCCGAAATTTCTTTTTGATACTGTCGCAAAGCTAACTAAAAAGCAGCCTTCGCAAATGGAGGATGGCTTTCACTTCAGCAGTAATAAATTTATGAACTTCTTTGAGGAAAAGATCATGATCATTAGAAAGCAAATTACAGACTCCTCTTTAAATCTGGGTATTCCTCCAAAGCTCCATTGTCCTGAGTCTGCACAACTCTGCCAGGACCTAGGATCAAGGGAGATACTAAAGTGTTTTAGTACTATATCTCTTGACGCAATGATGAAAATAATCATGGCCTCCAAACCCTCAAGCTGCATACTGGACCCTATTCCAACTAAACTACTGAAAGAGCTGCTTCCTGTGCTTGGCCCTCCTATGTTGAACATAATAAACGGCTCTCTATCCACCGGATGTGTACCAAGCTCACTAAAAGTGGCAGTAATAAAGCCTCTCTTGAAAAAGCCGAATCTTGATCCAGAAATTATAAAAAACTATCGGCCTATATCGAATCTTCCATTCCTCTCCAAAATTTTAGAAAAAGCTGTTGCACAGCAACTGACTGCCTTCCTGAAGACAAACAATGTATACGAAACGCTTCAGTCTGGTTTTAGACCCCATCATAGCACTGAGACTGCACTTGTGAAGGTGGTAAATGACCTTTTAATGACGTCAGACCGAGGCTCTGCATCTGTCCTCGTGCTCCTAGATCTTAGTGCCGCTTTTGATACCATCGATCACCACATTCTTTTGGAGAGATTGGAAACCCAAATTGGTCTACATGGACAAGTTCTGGCCTGGTTTAGATCTTATCTGTCGGAAAGATATCAGTTTGTCTCTGTGAATGGTTTGTCCTCTGACAAATCAATTGTAAATTTCGGTGTTCCTCAAGGTTCCGTTTTAGGACCACTATTGTTTTCACTATATATTTTACCTCTTGGGGATGTCATTCGAAAACATAATGTTAAATTTCACTGCTATGCAGACGACACACAGCTGTACATTTCAATGAAACATGGTGAAGCCCCAAAATTGCCCTCGCTAGAAGCCTGTGTTTCAGACATAAAGAAGTGGATGGCTGCAAACTTTCTACTTTTAAACTCGGACAAAACAGAGATGCTTGTTCTAGGTCCCAAGAAACAAAGAGATCTTCTGTTGAATCTGACAATTAATCTGGATGGTTGTACAGTCGTCTCAAATAAAACTGTGAAGGACCTCGGCGTTACTCTGGACCCTGATCTCTCTTTTGAAGAACATATCAAGACTGTTTCAAGGACAGCTTTTTTCCATCTACGTAACATTGCAAAAATCAGAAATTTTCTGTCCAAAAATGACGCTGAAAAATTAATCCATGCTTTTGTTACTTCTAGGCTGGACTACTGCAATGCTCTACTTTCCGGCTACCCGGATAAAGCACTAAATAAACTTCAGTTAGTGCTAAATACGGCTGCTAGAATCCTGACTAGAACCAAAAAATTTGATCATATTACTCCAGTGTTAGCCTCCCTACACTGGCTTCCTGTTAAGGCAAGGGCTGATTTCAAGGTTTTACTGCTAACCTACAAAGCATTACATGGGCTTGCTCCTACCTATCTTTCCGATTTGGTCCTGCCGTACATACCTACACGTACGCTACGGTCACAAGACGCAGGCCTCCTAATTGTCCCTAGAATTTCTAAGCAAACGGCTGGAGGTAGGGCTTTCTCCTATAGAGCTCCATTTTTATGGAATGGTCTGCCTACCAATGTGAGAGACGCAGACTCAGTCTCAACCTTTAAGTCTTTACTGAAGACTTATCTCTTCAGTAGGTCCTATGATTAAGTATAGTCTGGCCCAGGAGTGTGAAGGTGAACGGAAAGGCTGGAGCAACGAACCGCCCTTGCTGTCTCTGCCTTGCCGGTTCCCCTCTTTCCACTGGGATTCTCTGCCTCTAACCCTTTTACAGAGGCTGAGTCACTGGCCTACTGGTGTTCTTCCATGCCGTCCATG
>NC_138303.1:103390000-103425000 GCF_965601325.2 Salmo salar | reverse complement strand
CCCTGGCTAACCCACTAGGCCTCAGACCCCTGCTCTTATCAGAGACCGTTACCTCATCCTCCCTGGCTGACCCACTAGGCCTCAGACCCCTGCTCTTATCAGAGACCGTTACCTCATCCTCCGCTGGCTGACCCACTAGGCCTCAGACCCCTGCTCTTATCAGAGACCACTACCTCAACCTCCCTGGCTGACCCACTAGGCCTCAGACCCCTGCTCTTATCAGACCCAACAGGGTAATAGAAGACCTAAGTTTCTAGTGTCTTAACCTTAGCATGAGCCTAAAATCTGTAGTTTATGTACTTGTACTGCTGAAACCTTCTACTGCTAAAACCTTCTGCTGCTAAAACCTTCTGCTGCTGAAACCATCTACTGCTGAAACATTCTACTGCTAAAACCTTCTACTGCTAAAACATTCTACTGCTGAAACATTCTACTGCTGAAACCATCTACTGCTGAAACATTCTACTGCTAAAACCTTCTACTGCTAAAACATTCTACTGCTGAAACATTCTACTGCTGAAACCATCTACTGCTGAAACATTCTACTGCTAAAACCTTCTACTGCTAAAACATTCTACTGCTGAAACATTCTACTGCTGAAACATTCTACTGCTAAAACCTTCTACTGCTAAAACCTTCTCCTGCTAAAACCTTCTACTGCTAAAACCATCTACTGCTGAAACTTCTACTGCTAAAACCTTCTGCTGCTAAAACCTTCTACTGCTAAAACCATCTACTGCTAAAACCTTCTACTGCTAAAATCTTCTACTGCTGAAACCTTCTACTGCTGAAACCTTCTACTCCTAAAACCTTCTACTGCTACAACATTCTAATGCTGAAACCTTCTACTGCTGAAACTTCTAATGCTGAAACATTCTACTGCTGAAAACTTCTACTGCTGAAACCTTCTAATGCTGAAACCTTCTACTGCTACAACATTCTACTGCTGAAACCTTCTACTGCTGAAACCTTCTACTGCTGAAACCTTCTACTGCTGAAACCTTCTACTGCTGAAACCTTCTACTGCTGAAACCTTCTACTGCTACAACCTTCTACTGCTACAACATTCTACTGCTACAACCTTCTACTGCTGAAACTTCTAATGCTGAAACATTCTACTGCTGAAAACTTCTACTGCTGAAACCTTCTAATGCTGAAACCTTCTACTGCTACAACATTCTACTGCTGAAACCTTCTACTGCTGAAACCTTCTACTGCTACAACCTTCTACTGCTGAAACCTTCTACTGCTGAAACCTTCTACTGCTAAAACCTTCTACTGCTACAACATTCTACTGCTGAAACCTTCTACTGCTGAAACCTTCTACTGCTGAAACCTTCTACTGCTACAACATTCTACTGCTGAAACCTTCTACTGCTGAAACCTTCTACTGCTGAAACCTTCTACTGTGAAAACATTCTACTGCGAAAACATTCTACTGCTAAATACTTCTACTGCTGAAACCTTCTAATGCTGAAACCTTCTACTGCTACAATATTCTACTGCTACAACATTCTACTGCTAAAACCTTCTACTGCTGAAACCTTCTACTGCTGAAACCTTCTACTGCTAAAACCTTCTACTGCGAAAACATTCTACTGCTGAATCTTTCTACTGCTACAACCTTCTACTGCTACAACCTTCTACTGCTACAACCTTCTACTGCTAAATCCTTCTACTGCTACAACCTTCTACTGCTGAAACCTTCAACTGCTAAAATCTTCTACTGCTAAAATCTTCTACTGCTAAAACCTTCTACTGCTGAAACCTTCTGCAACAAAAACCATCTACAGCTAACCTTGTACAGCTGAAACCTTTTACTGCTAAATCCTTCTACTGCTAAATCTTTCTACTGCTAAATCTTTCCACTGCTAAATCCTTCTACTGCTAAATCCTTCTACTGCTAAAGCCTTTTACTGCTAAATCCTTCTACTGCTAAAACCTTTTACTGCTAAATCCTTCTACTGCTAAAACTGCTAAAACCTTCTACTGCTGAAACCTTCTGCTGCTGAAACCTTCTGCTGCTGAAACCTTCTGCTGCTGAAACCTCCTGCTAAAACATTATTCAGTGCTAGGATCAGAACTCCCCTAACCACAACCAGAGCAAAGCTCCTCCATGTCAATAATGAATATTCATTTATCAATGTTCAGTAATGAGGAATTTAGAGATAGATATAGGCCCATCCTAGCAGAAAATGACTAGTTTGTGACTAACCAGTGCATAGGGGTTTGGGGAGTGGGATTGGGGGTATGGGTGTTTGGGAGGCTGAGGGGGTGTATAGAGCAGGTGGGGGTAGCAGTAAGTACCAGACCAAGCCTGTGATCTCTGCAGCGCTGCTCTGCTCCCTAAAAGAGCCACACGCACAAAGACTTCTGAGGGGAACCATGCAGCTGCCACGAGGTGTCAAGGAGTCCATGTGGTCCTGTAGGTCCCGTGTGGCTCAGTTGGTAGAGCATGGCACTCCAAACACCAGGGTTGTGGGTTTGATTCCCACGGGGGACCAGTAGAAAATGTATGCACTCACTACTGTAAATCATCTGATAAAATGACTAAATATGTTAAAAACAACTGATCTCTGTATGGCACACAGGTAGAGCAGTCAGTGGGAGTAGTGTGACTGGTGGGAGTCTGTCTGTCAATGCATTCACTACTCTCCCCGTTACAGCAGTCTATGTTACTGTTACAGCTGTCTATCTCCCTGTTACAGTGGTCTAATCTCTCTCCCTGTTACTGTTACAGCTGTCTCTCTCCCTGTTACAGTGGTCTATGTTACTGTTACAGCTGTCTATCTCCCTGTTACAGCGGTCTATCTCTCTCCCTGTTACTGTTACAGCTGTCTATCTGTCTCCCTGTTACTGTTACAGTGGTCTATCTCCCTGTTACTGTTACAGCTGTCTCTCTCCCCGTTACAGCTGTCTATCTCCCTGTTACTGTTACAGCTGTCTCTCTCCCTGTTACAGCGCTCTATCTCTCTCCCTGTTACTGTTACAGCTGTCTCTCTCCCTGTTACAGTGGTCTATGTTACTGTTACAGCTGTCTATCTCCCTGTTACAGCGGTCTATCTCTCTCCCTGTTACTGTTACAGCTGTCTATCTGTCTCCCTGTTACTGTTACAGTGGTCTATCTCCCTGTTACTGTTACAGCTGTCTCTCTCCCCGTTACAGCGGTCTGTCTCCCTGTTACTGTTACAGCTGTCTATCTCCCTGTTACTGTTACAGCTGTCTCTCTCCCTGTTACAGCGGTCTATCTCTCTCCCTGTTACTGTTACAGCTGTCTCTCTCCCTGTTACAGTTGTCTATCTCCTCGTTACAGCGGTCTGTTACTGTTACAGCTGTCTCTCTCCCTGTTACAGCTGTCTATTTCCCTGTTACTGTTACAGCGGTCTATCTATCTCCTCGTTACAGCGGTCTGTTACTGTTACAGCTGTCTCTCTCCCTGTTACTGTTACAGCGGTCTCTCTATCTCCTCGTTACAGCGGTCTGTTACTGTTACAGCTGTCTATCTCCCTGTTACAGTGGTCTATCTCCCTGTTACTGTTACAGCTGTCTCTCTCCCTGTTACTGTTACAGCGGTCTATCTATCTCCTCGTTACAGCGGTCTGTTACTGTTACAGCTGTCTCTCTCCCTGTTACAGCTGTCTATTTCCCTGTTACTGTTACAGCTGTCTCTCTCCCTGTTACAGCTGTCTCTATCCCTGTTACAGCTGTCTATTTCCCTGTTACATCTTTAGATCTCAGCCTCTCTACCATTCCCTAACATTCCCCACCATTCCTCAGTCTAATCATTCAGAATCCCTGGTGCTTCACTGCTTCCCCTCTTCCCTGCATCTAGCTCCAGCTCCAAGCAGTAAGGGTCTTAGTTTGTTTCTGCTCTCTAGCCAACTCCTTCTGGAATTGTGAGAGCAGAAACCAGGCTACAATGCAGTGGCTTTGAGGAAGGGGGTTTGGAATAAGGCGCTACAAAGCTAATGGTTTGGAGCAACAGGAAGAATAAAAAACAGAGTCAGCATGTCTCATAACTAGTGAAAACATCCCAGTGTAATAATAATTTGTCTCCCAAGTAGCGCTGCAGTCTAAGGCATTGCATCTCAGCGCAAGAAGCATAACTACAGTCCCTGGTTCAAATCCATGCTGAATCACATCCGGCCGTGATTGGGAGTCCCATAGGACAGCGCACAATTGGCCCAGTGTCGTCCGGGTTTGGCTGTGGTAGGCTGTCATTGTAAATACGAATTTGTTCTGAACTGACTTTCCTAGTTAAATAAAGGTTAAATAAAAAACAAATGTAAAATACGCTTCCTTTCTCTAAGTAACAGGCTGATTTTCTCTTGAACTTCGGAGGTTAAAACGCCCGCTTAGCCCCTCACCGCTCCGGGGGGAGTGACAGGTGGGCGAGGCAGGTGCTACAAAGAGGATTTGCTGTGAAAGGGACTCGGGAGAGGAGGAGAAGAAGCGCCAAGATGAGACACAAGAAGAGTGGATTGGGGGGGGGGGGGGTTACACAGAGGGTCACATGTTTCAATACTTAAACATTCCAATTGGTTACGGATGGCGCGGGGCTAATGCTAGCTAACATCGTAATGCAGCAATATCAGTTCCACAGCTTCTGATATGTTACACGGTTGGGGCTGAACACTGTTTGTGGACTACAGATTGTGGAGGGAGAGAGAGCCCCACTATAGCTGGTGGATAATTGGTGGCTGTGGTGGCCCCTGGAGCCCCAGTCGGAGGACATGTGTTTGATATAATTCATTCCAGTAATTAAAATGAGCCTGTTCCACCGATTTAAAGTGACACCAGCCTCCACTGGTTGGGGACAACAGGGCCAGGCAAGGGGGGTCTGGGGATGACAGAGATGCTGGCAGGGCCACAAACACTATCCCAGCTGAGTCACTGGGGGTGACAGAGGCTGACAGGGCTAGTTGGGGTTAGCGTGGCTGGTTGGGGTTAGCATGGCTGGTTGGATGGGGTTAGCCTGGCTGGTTGGGGTTAGCATGGCTGGTTGGGGTTAGCATGGCTGGTTGGGGTTAGCCCGGCTGGTTGGGGTTAGCATGGCTGGTTGGGGTTAACCCGGCTGGTTGGGGTTAGCCCGGCTGGTTGGGGTTAGCCCGGCTGGTTGGGGTTAGCATGGCTGGTTGGGGTTAGCCCGGCTGGTTGGGGTTAGCATGGCTGGTTGGGGTTAACCCGGCTGGTTGGGGTTAGCCCGGCTGGTTGGGGTTAGCCCGGCTGGTTGGGGTTAGCCCGGCTGGTTGGGGTTAGCCCGGCTGGTTGGGGTTAGCCCAGCTGGTTGGGGTTAGCCCGGCTGGTTGGGGTTTGCCTGGTTGGATGGGGTTAGTATGGCTGGTTGGGGTTAGCCTGGCTGGTTGGGGTTAGCCTGGTTGGATGGGGTTAGCCTGGTTGGATGGGGTTAGCCTGGCTGGTTGGCGTTAGCCTGGCAGGCTGGCTGGCAGACACAGAAAGGGGGATTAAAATCAGGGGGAAAAACAATAAAAGTGCAAAGTGCATGCTGAGGGAGGGGAGAAAGGGGCAGATGGGAGGATTTGGGGTTCAAGCGTTGATCTGGTCTGTGAACAAACAGGGCTGTTGCATTACAATGGCCCAGTTAGAGGCAGACTGGGAGATAGTGGTCTTAATACAGACACAATGGCAGCACTGCCAGCACACAGCACACAATACCAGTCTGGACTCATAGAGCATAGGATCAGTAGTAAGCTCTGCGATGGGTGTCTAAAGCACAATATCAGCTGGAAATTGAAAACAACCTAATGGTGGTCTGAACTGAAGTGTTTAAATCCTGCCATTTGTTCCCTGGCCCCTAGGTCACATAAATGCAACTACCCTAACCGTACCCTTATTTTCAGAATTGAGTCAGTCAAATGCTTCAGTATAACCCCGCTACTGAGGTCTGTCAAACGGAAACTCTCTTACTAACAGTGTGGGTCTCTCTCTTCATGTGCTGGTCTGAGATCAGGTGATGTAAACACAGGCGACACCGCTCAACAGACAGAAGATGTTATCGGGACCATCTATAAGAGAAAAGTGGCTGAGGCTGGTAGCCACTTCTCGACACAGTACATGCTCCCATCTCTCCAAGGTTACACACGTACACACGCACGTACACCCATCACAGTCATGTTTTATTTTCCCACCACAACTATAAACACTATTAAATCCTGTCTCCAGCAGACGTGGCACAGCGCAGATGCATCGGTACAGAGCAGTGATTAGCAACATAAGATCCTACACTGAGGTTCCTTACTATCACTTTCAGAAACAACATACTACATTACTGTGTGTCCTTACTACATAATCATATCCAAACACTTTCAGTAATAACATAGTACCATAGCTGTGGGTAGTAGAGGTGTAGAGGGTGCTGCAGTACCCCCTGAAAAATATGAATAAATTAGTAAAATAAAAATTTCGGAAAGTAGTGCACTGGGCCTTTACCAGTCCTGTATTAGTGGGCCAATATAGTCATCTGTAGCGCGGGCCAAATCGCAGCACCGCCACCTCCAAACATCTTCCCACGGCTATGCATTCTACTGTAAGATGTCTTACTATCGTATACAAAGACTTTCAGTGGTGATATCATGTAATTCATCTCCGTGCTAATCTCTCCTGTGATGCTCTAATGCTACAAGTGTCTGGACACAATGTACCAACAAAACATCCTTATGTTATCTCTCAGGAATCAGCCATGCTCATGTTGCTGAGGCTCCTAAATCAGACAAGTAGATCATCCTCCCAGTATCACCAGCTAGCTGCTGGCCAACACGGGAATGAACACACTCCAACACACCTATTTAAACTCTCTCACACACAGACATAAAACCACTACCAGATATGTCCAGAAATTCAAAGCCAACATATAGATTCTGTTCTTTAAAAAGTGAACTCTAACAAAAACATAATCTGAATCACCTCTGTCTTGCTCTTTGATTTCTCAAACACACACACACACACACACACACACACACACACACACACACACACACACACACACACACACACACACACACACACACACACACACACACACACACACACACACACACACACACACACACACACACACACATCCCCCCTCACCTGCACCTGCATGAAGGAGCCTCTGTAGAAACAGCAGGCAGCTGCCGACAGGGTGCTCCATAGGCTACAGCGCTCCGTCATGATTCCCTTCTCCTCTCCTGTCCTGTCCTCACAGCTCAGCTCCGTTCAGCTTGGGCTGTACCCCGCCCTGAGGTCCCCAGCACCAGCTCTCCTCTCTGTCACTGTCCCACAGCAGGCAGGCAGGCAGCGCTCCGCTCCTGTGCTCGCTAGCAGCCCTGGCAGCAGCTCATCTCACTTACACTGTGTGGCAGCTACGCTACCCTACGTTACTAACGCTAGCTAACACTACAGCTGCTACTGCTGGTACTGCTGCTACTGCTGGTACTACTGCTACTACTGATCAGGGCCCTATCCCCTTGCACTTTGCTGTTAATGTCATATCCCTCTCTCAGCTCCGCACAGTCTCTCTCGCTTTCGCTCTCTCTCTCTCTCTCTCTCTCTCTCTCCCGTTCACACTCTCACTGTGCTTCACGAGCCCTGGCAGGGATTACCTCATCCGTTTCTGATGAAAGGAGTGGGTGGGGGGAGGGTGGAAAGGAGAGAGGGAGAGAGGGATGAGGGAGAGGGAGGAGGGAGAGGGAGAAATGCTTGCAGGCACTGGCGGAGGCAAGGCAGACCCCACCCATCCCCTCCTCCTTCATTACCACAGAGAGAGAGAGAAAGAAACAGAGAGAGAGAACGAAAGAGAGAACACAATGAGAGTGAGAGAGAGGGGGGAGAGATAGAGAGAGAGAGAGAGAGAGAAGGGGGGGAGAGAGAGAGGGGAGAGAGAGCGAGAGAGAGAGTGGGGTCTGTTTGTGTTCACAAACACAAACAGGCCCTACAAAGACCCAGAACAGCATCACAATTAGACCCAAACAAATCATGAGAAAACAAGAAGATTGACACATTGGAAATAATTTACCAAAAAACAAAGCAAACTAGAATGCTATTGGCCCTAAACAGAGAGTACACAGTGGCAGAATACCTGACCACTGTGACTGACCCAAATTTAAGGAAAGTTTTGACTATGTACAAACTCAGTGAGCATAGCCTTGCTATTGAGAGAGGCCACTGTAGGCAGACCTGGCTCTCAAGAGAAGACAGGATATGTGCACGCTGCCCACAAAATGAGGTGAAAACTGAGCTGCACTTCCTAACCTCCTGCCAAATATATGACCATATTAGAGACACATGTGACTGGTTTCAGGAAACTAGGCGAATGTCGCACGTCACTACTTCACAGGAGAGGCATTTGAATGTAAACATTTTTATATTTTTTATCAAAATTTGTTTTTTGGCAGAAATGCCTTCTGGAACATGTGAACTTTCATGTGCCTTAATAACAAACTTGTATTCCATCCGTAAATACAAATAAAACGGTTAAATTACAAGTCTAATTGGTTCAGCCACGGAAACTGGCTGAGATCATGGATGTGCTGGACATGCCGGGAGATGAGTTTGGATTGGTCTGCCATGCAGCCTGCTTCTGTTTATAACGTGAGCTGCTCAGTATGTGTTGACAGTACTTTCTACCGCACTGTTATTGAAATATATAACGTTAGCCATCGAGAACAAAAAAAAGTTTTGCAACTTCTCTCAACAACATCGATACCCTGAATTTAGCAGGTGCTATCGACAGATCAGTTGGAAAAAGTGATTTGCTACTTTCTGCACAAGCTACAGTCAGTGTGAACTGGAGTGACTTGACACGCTGGCCAAACAAAACGGAGTTAAATGGTTCCAGTCGGCCGTGAAGCATTCATCCATGTATACGGGTAAGAGTCTAGCTACATTTTCAGGTATTAAACATTTCTAATTTTGTCAGAAAGTCATTTTCATTGCAAGTTAAAGCATATTGTTAGCTAGCTAGTGAACGTTAGCTTGCTGGCTCGCTAGCTAACGTTACATGTATGATCTGTGTAGTAATATTATTAGAATCAGACATCAATTTGCATTCTTAGCTATAGCCTAATATTAGCTAGCTAATATTGAACCTGGTTGGTTAGCTTTAGCTATCTGCAGATTCATACTATATCCATGCCAATGTTTGTATTGGTTGGTAGTAGTATGAGTTGGGATTATGCTGGCTCATTGTTTAGGTAGAAAGCTATATGTCTAAACAAAACACTTCGCCAGATGATTACATGGCCCATCAAGGTAGCCAGGTGTCTCTGTGGGTGATTACGACCATCTATTGTATTTAATGAACATGTGTACATGTCTAGACAATAGTGACCATCCACTTAGCTAGAAGTGGCTGGGGGTTGGTTATAGCATTTCCTTCACATGACCCATCAATTTAGACAAGTGTGTCTGGGTAAGCGTCATCTAATAATTATAAAATATTTATAAAATATTTTTATCTGGACACTTTCTGTTTTTGATATTGCTACTATGCAAGTAACCATTTCACTTGACTGTTTACACCTTCTATATCCTGTGCATGTGACAAATAAACATTGATTTTATATTCGTCGCGTGTGGCTCAGTTGGTAGAGCATGATGTTTGCAACACCAGGGTTGTGGGTTCAATTCCCACGGGGACCAGTACAGAGAAAAAAATGTATGAAATGTATGCATTCACTACTGTAAGTCGCTCTGGATAAGAGTGTCTGCTAAATGACTAAAATGTAAATGTAATTTTATATGATTACCAGAGATGGTAATGTGAAGAACAACATGACCTGCACCAAAGTCAGATTAGGATATAGGCCAAGGACTGGATAAAGTGTATTTTTACCTGGACTTTTCCTTATTGTAGGCTACTACTTTCACTACTTTTAGTCTTGAAATATTTGGCTGTTTACTACATTAATCACTCTGTTTAGTACAAGGCCTCAAATGTGAATCCTTAAAGAGATGGGTGGGGCTAGGGCTTAAGAGGGTGTGAACGAGGGGTGTAGACAAAGAAGAGCTCTCCAGTAGGTGTACCAAAACATTCAAGGGCCATTTTCTCAAAAGTGGGGTTACAGGTTTATCAACTTTCAAAGCAGAATTACTTTCCCATTGTTCTTCAACTGCAGTGTATGATATATCATTTTCTAGCTCTGAGTCTCTACTTTTATCCAATGTAAAAAAAACAACCACACAATTTCAAAATGTGCTACATAAGACCGAATCGAGACGGTCTGTCACATATTTCCCTCAGATTACACAGACTCACAAAGAATTTGAAAACAAATCCAATTTTGTTAAACTTGCATATCTATTGGGCCAAATACCACAGTGTGCCATCACAACAGCAAGATGTGTGACCTTTTGCCACAAGAAAAAAGCAACCAGTGTAGAACAAACACCATTGTAAATACAACACAAATGTATGTTTATTTATCTTCTCTTTTGTACTTTAAATATTTGCACATCGTTACAACAATGTATATAGACATAACATGACATTTGAAATGTCTCTATTCCTCTGAAACGTTTGTGGGTGTAATGTTTACTGTTTTTGAATGTTTATTTCACTTTAGTTAATTATCTAGTTCACTTGCTTTGACAATGTAGACATATGTTCCCCATGCCAATAGAGCCCATTGTATTGAATTGAAAGAGGGAGAGAGAGAGAGGAGGGAGTTGTGCCTCTTTAGTTTCAACACCTTCTCAAAGGAATCTGTCCTTTATTTTTAGTTGAAAGGAATTGTATGGTGTCAAGAGGGGGGTGAAGAACGCACTCAGAAACACTTTTCTAATCTCATTTACATATGCATACATCTCAACTGTTTATTTCAGAATGGTAAACTGGATAAATATATTTCTGTTTATGTGTGAGTGTTTGCAGGTATATGTTGTTGTGCTTGTATACCTTCGGAAAGTATTCAGACCCATTGACCTTTTACACATTTTGTTACGTTACAGCCTTGTTCTAAAATTGATAAAATAAATTATAATGTACACACAATACCCCATAACGACAAAGCAAAAACCATTTTTTTTAATAAAAAATAAAAACCAGAAATACCTTATTTACATAAGAATTCAGACCCTTTGCAATGATGGGTCTACCCCCTAACTACCCCAGTACTTCCCTACCCCTCACTACCCCCTATCCCCCTACACCATAACTAGGCATTCAGGCCAAAGAGTTTAATCTTTTTCATCAGACTGGAATCTTCTGGAATCTTGTTTCTCATGGTCTGAGAGTCTTTAGGTGCCATTTGGCAAAGTCCAAGTGAGCTGTTATGTGCCTTTTACTGAGGAGTGGCTTCCGTCTGGCCACTCTACCATAAAGGCCTGATTGGTGGAGTGCTGCAGAGATGGTTGTCCTTCTGGAAGGTTCTTCCATCTCCACAGAGGAACTCTGGAGCTCTGTCAGAGTGACCATTGGGATCTTGGCTTCTCCCCCGATTGCTCAGTTTGGCCGGGCGGCCAGCTCTAGGGAGAGACTTGGTGGTTCCAAACCTCTTCCATTTAAGAATGATGGAGGCCACTGTGTTCTTGGGGACCTTCAATGCTGCAGAAATGTTTTGGTACCCTTCCCCAGATCTGTGTCTCGACACAATCCTGTCTCGGAGCTCTACGGACAGGACAATTCCTTTGACTTCATGGCTTGGTTTTTGCTCTGACATGCATATAGACAGGTGTGTGCCTTTCCAAATCATGTCCAATCAATTTCATTTCCCACAGATGGACTCCAACCAAGTTGTAGAAACATCTCAAGGATGATCAATGGAAACAGGATGCACCTAAGCTCAAGTCTCATAGCAAAGGGTCTGAATACTAAATAAATAAAGTAACTGTTTTTTATATTTTATATATTTGCTACAACTTCTAAAAACCTGTTTTCGCCTTGTCATTATGGACTATTGTGTGTAGATTGATGAGGAAAAAATGAATTAAATCAATTTTAGAACAAGGCTGTAACGTAACAAAATGTGGACAAAGTCAAGGGGTCAGAATACTTTCTGAATGCAATGTGCATGTGCAGGGATCCTGGAGCGATGGAGGTAGACATAGTTGAAGTAGGAAGTTTACATACACTTAGGTTGGAGTCATTAAAACTTGTTATTCAACCACTCCACAAATTTCTTCTTAACAAACTATACTTTTGGCAAGTCGGTTAGGGCATCTACTTTGTGCATGACACAAGTAATTTGTCCAACAATTGTTTACAGACACATTATTTCACTTATAATTCACTGTATCACAACTCCAGTGGGTCAGAAGTTTACATACACTAAGTTGACTGTGCCTTTAAACAGCTTGGAAAATTCCATAAAATGATGTCATGGCTTTAGAAGCTTCTGATAGGCTAATTGACATCATTTCAGTCAATTGGAGGTGTACCTGTGGATGTATTTCAAGGCCTACCTTCAAACTCAGTGCCTCTTTGCTTGACATCATGGGAAAATCAAAAGAAATCAGCCAAGACCTCCACATGTCTGGTTCATCCTTGGGAGCAATTTTCAAACGCCTGAAGGTAGGACGTTCATCTGTACAAACAATAGTACGCAAGTATAAACACCATGGGACCACGCAGCCGTCATACCGCTCAGGAAGGAGACGCGTTCAGTCTCCTAGAGATGAACGTACTTTGGTGCGAAAAGTGCAAATCAATCCCAGAACAACAGCAAAGGTCCTTGTGAAGATGCTGGAGGAAACAGGTACAAAAGTATCTATATCCACAGTAAAACGAGTCATATATCGACATAACCTGAAAGGCCACTCAGCAAGGAAGAAGCCACTGCTCCAAATCCACCATAAAAAAGCCAGACTACGGTTTGTAATTGTACATGGGGACAAAGATCGTACTTTTTGGAGAAATGTCCTCTGGTCTGATGAAACAAAAATAGAACTGTTTGGCCATAATGACCATCGTTATGATTGGAGGAAAAAGGGGGAGAATTGCAAGCCAAAGAACACCATCCCAACCATGAAGCACGGGGGTGGCAGCATCATGTTGTGGGGGTGCTTTGCAGCAGGAGGGACGGGTGCACTTCACAAAATAGATGGCATCACGAGGCAAGAAAATTATGTGGATATATTGAAGCAACATCTCAAGACATCAGTCAGGAAGTTAAAGCTTGGTTGCAAATGGGTCTTCCAAATGGACAATGACCCCAAGCATACTTCCAAAGTTGTGGCTAAATGGCTTAAGGACAACAAAGTCAAGGTATTAGAGTGGCCATCACAACGCCCTGACCTCAATCCTATAGAAAAGTTGTGGGCAAAACTTAAAAAGTGTGTGCGAGCAAGGAGGCCTACAAATCTGACTCAGTTACACCAGCTCAGTCAGGAGGAATGGGACAAAATTCACCCAACTTATTGTGGGAAGCTTGTGGAAGGCTACCTGAAACATTTGACCCAAGTTAACCACTTTAAAGGCAATGGTACCAAATACTTATTGAGTGTATATAAACTTCTGACCCACTGGGAATGTGATGAAAGAAATAAAAGCTGAAATAAATAATTCTCTCTACTATTATTTTGACATGTCACATTCTTAAAATAAAGTGGTCATCCTAACTGACCTAAAACAGGGAATTTTTACTCTGATTAAATGTCAGGAATTGTGAAAAACTGAGTTTAAATGTATTAGGCTAAGGTGTATGTAAACTTCCGACTTGTATAGGGGTAAGGTAACTAGGCAACAGGATGTAAGATAAACAGAGTAGCAGCAGTGTACAGTATATGATGACTGTATGTGAGTGGGTGTGTAGAGTCAGTATAATTGTATATGCGTATTATGTGTCAGTGAGCAAATGATGGAGTGACTGTTTGTGTGTGCGAGTGTGCAAGTGACAGTGTGTGTGATTGTGTGTAGGACACTGTGAGTGTGCAAAGAGACAGTGCAAATATTGAAATAAAGGTCAATAAAGATACAAGGTAAACTCAGTCAGTGTAACTGTTGTTAGCTATTTATTAGTCGTATTGCTTGAGGATAGAAGCTGTACAAGAGCCTGTTGGTGTCAGACTTGATGCCCCGGTACCTCGTGCCGTGCGGCAGTAGAGAAAATAGTCTATGACTTGGGTGGTTGGGGTCTCTAACGATTTTCCGTGTCTTCTTTTCACACCATCTGAGGGGGAAGAGGCACTGTCAAGCCTTCTTCACGACTGTTTGTTTGTATTTGGACCATTTTAAGTCTTTAGTGATTTGGACACCGAGGAACTTGAAGCTGTCTACCTGCTCCACTGCCGTCCCATCGATGTGGATAGGGGTGTGTTCGCCCCCCTGTTTCCTGTAGTCCACGATCTGCTACTTGGTCTTGCTGACGTTGAGGGAGAGGTTGTTGTTGCAGCACCACACTGCCAGGTCACTGACCTCCCCCTGTAGGCTGACTCATCGTCCCTGTTGGGCCCCTATGTTAAGGGTCAGTATGGTGGAGGTGATGTTGCCTACCCTCACCACCTGGGGTCAGCACGTCAGAAAGTCCAGGATCCAGTTTCAGAGGGAGGGGTTCACACACAGGTGGTGATAATGGTGTTGAACGCTGAGCTGTAATCAATGAACAGCATTCTCACATAGGTATTCCTTTTATCTAGTTGAGTGAGGGAAGTTTGGAGAGAAATGTAGATTGCGTCGTCTATGGATCTGTTGGGGCAGTATTACTATTTGGAGTGGGTCTAGGGTGTCTGGGATGGTGGAGTGAATGTGTGCGATACCCAGCCTCTCAAAGCACCTCATGATTACAGATGTGAGAGCTACAGGGTGGTAGTCACTGTGGCATGAAGCCTTAGAGTTCTTGGGAACAGGAATGATGGTGGTCATATTAAAACATGTGGAGATTACAGACTGGGACAAGGAGAGGTTGAAAATCACCGTGAATATGCCTTCCAGCTGTTCTACGCATGCTCTGAGAACGCACCCTGGAATACCGTCGGGGCCTGCGGCCTTGCGGGTGATGACCTGATTAAAGACCCTTCTCACGTTGGCCTAGGAGAGCGAGATCACCCAGTCCTCTGGGTCGGTGACGGCGCTCACGCCCGGCTTGATGTTGTTGTTGTCAAAGCGTGCATAAAATGCATTGTGTTCGTCTGGTAGAGAGGCATACAGTAGCTGCTGCTAGAATGCATACAGTAGCTGCTGCTAGACCTGCATTCACTGGGCTCAGTCTGTTATTCACTGGGCTCAGTCTGTTATTCACTGGGCCCAGTCTGTTATTTACTGGGCTCTGTCTGTTATTCACTGGGCTCAGTCTGTTATTCACTGGGCTCAGTCTGTTATTCACTGGGCCCAGTCTGTTATTCACTGGGCTCAGTCTGTTCTTCACTGGGCTCTGTCTGTTATTCACTGGGCTCAGTCTGTTATTCACTGGGCTCAGTCTGTTATTCACTGGGCCCAGTCTGTTATTCACTGAGCTCAGTCTGTTCTTCACTGGGCTCAGTCTGTTCTTCACTAGGCTCCGTCTGTTATTCACTGGGCTCCGTCTGTTAGTCACTGGGCTCCGTCTGTTATTCACTAGGCTCAGTCTGTTATTCACTGGGCCCAGTCTGTTATTCACTGGGCTCAGTCTGTTATTCACTGGGCTCAGTCTGTTATTCACTGGGCTCAGTCTGTTCTTCACTGGGCTCAGTCTGTTCTTCACTAGGCTCAGTCTGTTATTCACTGGGCTCAGTCTGTTCTTCACTGGGCTCAGTCTGTTATTCACTGGGCTCAGTCTGTTATTCACTGGGCTCAGTCTGTTATTCACTGGGCTCAGTCTGTTCTTCACTGGGCTCAGTCTGTTATTCACTGGGCTCAGTCTGTTATTCACTGGGCTCAGTCTGTTCTTCCTGGCTCCGTCTGTTATTCACTGGGCCCAGTCTGTTATTCACTGGGCTCAGTCTGTTATTCACTGGGCTCAGTCTGTTATTCACTGGGCTCAGTCTGTTCTTCACTGGGCTCAGTCTGTTATTCACTGGGCTCAGTATGTTCTTCCTGGCTCCGTCTGTTATTCACTAGGCTCAGTCTGTTATTCACTGGGCTCAGTCTATTCTTCCTGGCTCTGTCTGTTATTCACTGGGCTCAGTCTGTTATTCACTGGGCTCAGTCTGTTATTCACTGGGCTCAGTCTGTTATTCACTGGGCTCAGTCTGTTCTTCCTGGCTCCGTCTGTTATTCACTAGGCTCAGTCTGTTATTCACTGGGCTCAGTCTGTTATTCACTGGGCTCAGTCTGTTATTCACTGGGCTCAGTCTGTTATTCACTGGGCTCAGTATGTTCTTCCTGGCTCCGTCTGTTATTCACTAGGCTCAGTCTGTTATTCACTGGGCTCAGTCTGTTATTCACTGGGCTCCGTCTGTTATTCACTGGTCTCCGTCTGTTATTCACTGGGCTCCGTCTGCTATTCACTGGGCTCCGTCTGTTCTTCACTGGGCTCAGTCTGTTATTCACTGGGCTCAGTATGTTCTTCCTGGCTCCGTCTGTTATTCACTAGGCTCAGTCTGTTATTCACTGGGCTCAGTCTGTTATTCACTGGGCCCAGTCTGTTATTCACTGGGCTCAGTCTGTTCTTCACTGGGCTCCGTCTGTTATTCACTGGGCTCAGTCTGTTATTCACTGGGCTCAGTCTGTTATTCACTGGGCCCAGTCTGTTATTTACTGGGCTCTGTCTGTTATTCACTGGGCTCAGTCTGTTATTCACTGGGCTCAGTCTGTTATTCACTGGGCCCAGTCTGTTATTCACTGGGCTCAGTCTGTTCTTCACTGGGCTCTGTCTGTTATTCACTGGGCTCAGTCTGTTATTCACTGGGCTCAGTCTGTTATTCACTAGGCCCAGTCTGTTATTCACTGAGCTCAGTCTGTTCTTCACTGGGCTCAGTCTGTTCTTCACTAGGCTCCGTCTGTTATTCACTGGGCTCCGTCTGTTAGTCACTGGGCTCCGTCTGTTATTCACTGGGCCCAGTCTGTTATTCACTGGGCCCAGTCTGTTATTCACTGGGCTCAGTCTGTTATTCACTGGGCTCAGTCTGTTATTCACTGGGCTCAGTCTGTTCTTCACTGGGCTCAGTCTGTTCTTCACTAGGCTCAGTCTGTTATTCACTGGGCTCAGTCTGTTCTTCACTGGGCTCAGTCTGTTATTCACTGGGCTCAGTCTGTTATTCACTGGGCTCAGTCTGTTATTCACTGGGCTCAGTCTGTTCTTCACTAGGCTCAGTCTGTTATTCACTGGGCTCAGTCTGTTCTTCACTGGGCTCAGTCTGTTATTCACTGGGCTCAGTCTGTTATTCACTGGGCTCAGTCTGTTCTTCCTGGCTCCGTCTGTTATTCACTGGGCCCAGTCTGTTATTCACTGGGCTCAGTCTGTTATTCACTGGGCTCAGTCTGTTATTCACTGGGCTCAGTCTGTTCTTCACTGGGCTCAGTCTGTTATTCACTGGGCTCAGTATGTTCTTCCTGGCTCCGTCTGTTATTCACTAGGCTCAGTCTGTTATTCACTGGGCTCAGTCTATTCTTCCTGGCTCTGTCTGTTATTCACTGGGCTCAGTCTGTTATTCACTGGGCTCAGTCTGTTATTCACTGGGCTCAGTCTGTTATTCACTGGGCTCAGTCTGTTCTTCCTGGCTCCGTCTGTTATTCACTAGGCTCAGTCTGTTATTCACTGGGCTCAGTCTGTTATTCACTGGGCTCAGTCTGTTATTCACTGGGCTCAGTCTGTTATTCACTGGGCTCAGTATGTTCTTCCTGGCTCCGTCTGTTATTCACTAGGCTCAGTCTGTTATTCACTGGGCTCAGTCTGTTATTCACTGGGCTCCGTCTGTTATTCACTGGTCTCCGTCTGTTATTCACTGGGCTCCGTCTGCTATTCACTGGGCTCCGTCTGTTCTTCACTGGGCTCAGTCTGTTATTCACTGGGCTCAGTATGTTCTTCCTGGCTCCGTCTGTTATTCACTAGGCTCAGTCTGTTATTCACTGGGCTCAGTCTGTTATTCACTGGGCCCAGTCTGTTATTCACTGGGCTCAGTCTGTTCTTCACTGGGCTCCGTCTGTTATTCACTGGGCTCAGTCTGTTATTCACTGGGCTCAGTCTGTTATTCACTGGGCCCAGTCTGTTATTCACTGAGCTCAGTCTGTTCTTCACTGGGCTCAGTCTGTTCTTCACTAGGCTCCGTCTGTTATTCACTGGGCTCCGTCTGTTAGTCACTGGGCTCCGTCTGTTATTCACTAGGCTCAGTCTGTTATTCACTGGGCCCAGTCTGTTATTCACTGGGCTCAGTCTGTTATTCACTGGGCTCAGTCTGTTCTTCACTGGGCTCAGTCTGTTCTTCACTGGGCTCAGTCTGTTATTCACTGGGCTCAGTCTGTTATTCACTGGGCTCAGTCTGTTCTTCACTAGGCTCAGTCTGTTATTCACTGGGCTCAGTCTGTTCTTCACTGGGCTCAGTCTGTTATTCACTGGGCTCAGTCTGTTATTCACTGGGCTCAGTCTGTTCTTCCTGGCTCCGTCTGTTATTCACTGGGCTCAGTCTGTTCTTCACTGGGCTCAGTCTGTTATTCACTGGGCCCAGTCTGTTATTCACTGGGCTCAGTCTGTTATTCACTGGGCTCAGTCTGTTATTCACTGGGCTCAGTCTGTTCTTCACTGGGCTCAGTCTGTTATTCACTGGGCTCAGTATGTTCTTCCTGGCTCCGTCTGTTATTCACTAGGCTCAGTCTGTTATTCACTGGGCTCAGTCTATTCTTCCTGGCTCTGTCTGTTATTCACTGGGCTCAGTCTGTTATTCACTGGGCTCAGTCTGTTATTCACTGGGCTCAGTCTGTTATTCACTGGGCTCAGTATGTTCTTCCTGGCTCCGTCTGTTATTCACTAGGCTCAGTCTGTTATTCACTGGGCTCAGTCTGTTATTCACTGGGCTCAGTCTGTTATTCACTGGGCTCAGTCTGTTATTCACTGGGCTCAGTCTGTTCTTCCTGGCTCCGTCTGTTATTCACTGGGCTCAGTCTGTTATTCACTGGGCTCCGTCTGTTCTTCACTGGGCTCAGTCTGTTATTCACTGGGCTCAGTATGTTCTTCCTGGCTCCGTCTGTTATTCACTAGGCTCAGTCTGTTATTCACTGGGCTCAGTCTGTTATTCACTGGGCTCAGTATGTTCTTCCTGGCTCCGTCTGTTATTCACTAGGCTCAGTCTGTTATTCACTGGGCGCAGTCTGTTATTCACTGGGCTCAGTCTGTTCTTCACTGGGCTCAGTCTGTTATTCACTGGGCTCAGTATGTTATTCCTGGCTCCGTCTGTTATTCACTGGGCTCAGTCTGTTATTCACTGGGCTCAGTCTGTTCTTCCTGGCTCAGTCTGTTATTCACTGGGCTCAGTCTGTTATTCACTGGGCTCAGTCTGTTATTCACTAGACTCAGTCTGTTATTCACTGGGCTCAGTATGTTATTCACTGGGCTCCGTCTGTTATTCACTGGGCTCAGTCTGTTATTCACTGGGCTCCGTCTGTTATTCACTGGGCTCCGTCTGTTATTCACTGGGCTCAGTCGGTTATTCACTGGGCTCACTCGGTTATTCACTGGGCTCAGTCTGTTATTCACTGGGCTCAGTATGTTATTCACTGGGCTCAGTATGTTCTTCCTGGCTCCGTCTGTTATTCACTAGGCTCAGTCTGTTATTCACTGGGCGCAGTCTGTTATTCACTGGGCTCAGTCTGTTCTTCCTGGCTCCGTCTGTTATTCACTGGGCTCCGTCTGTTATTCACTGGGCTCAGTCGGTTATTCACTGGGCTCAGTCGGTTATTCACTGGGCTCAGTATGTTCTTCCTGGCTCCGTCTGTTATTCACTAGGCTCAGTCTGTTATTCACTAGGCTCAGTCTGTTATTCACTGGGCTCAGTCTGTTCTTCCTGGCTCCGTCTGTTATTCACTGGGCTCCGTCTGTTATTCACTGGGCTCAGTATGTTATTCACTAGGCTCAGTCTGTTATTCACTAGGCTCAGTCTGTTATTCACTGGGCTCCGTCTGTTAGTCACTGGGCTCCGTCTGTTAGTCACTGGGCTCAGTCTGTTCTTCACTGGGCTCAGTCTGTTATTCACTGGGCTCAGTCTGTTATTCACTGGGCCCAGTCTGTTATTCACTATTCACTGGGCCCAGTCTGTTATTCACTGGGCTCAGTCTGTTCTTCCTGGCTCAGTACTGTGTAGTGTACAGTAGCAGTGTGGTAAGTGGAGGAAACCCAATACTATCAGAGCGTCTGCTAAATGACTAAAATGTAAATGTAAAAATGTTAGCAAGTTCAGCCCAGTCAATTTAAACTCCCTCAGATCAATAACTCTGTGTTGTTGTTTTTGTCAAACTGCTATGCTTTATCTTGGCCAGGTTGCAGTTGTAAATGAGAACTTGTTCTCAACTGGCCTACCTGGTTAAATAAAGGTGAAATAAAAATACAATAAAATGGAGACGCAGGGCTAATTCAATCTGTCAAGCAGGAATATGCTCCTTGCCTAAGAGAGAGAGAGAGAGAGACAGACAGAGAGACAGAGAGAGAGAGAGAGAGACAGAGAGACAAAGAGAGAGAGACAGAGAGACAGAGAGACAGAGTGTGCCGGCGGCCTTATGACCAGCAGTTCTGCAAGTTCACTATTCTTCTCCCTCTGCACCCCTCACTACCCCTCTACCTCCTTACTACCCCTCTACCCCCTTACTACCCCTCTACCTCCTAACTACCCCCTCTACCTCCTAACTACCCCCTCTACCCCTAACTACCCCCTAACTACCCCCTTTACCCCTAACTACCCCCTCACTACCCCTCTACCTCCTTACTACCCCTCTACCTCCTAACTACCCCCTCTACCCCCTCACTACCCCTCCACCTCCTAACTACCCCTAACTACCCCCTCTACCCCCTAACTACCCCCTTTACCCCCTAACTACCCCCTCACTACCCCTCTACCTCCTTACTACCCCTCTACCTCCTAACTACCCCCTTACCCCTCACTACCCCTCAACCCCCTAACTACCCCCTCTACCCCCTCACTACCCCTCCACCTCCTAACTACCCCTAACTACCCCCTCTACCCCCTAACTACCCCCTTTACCCCCTAACTACCCCCTCACTACCCCTCTACCTCCTTACTACCCCTCTACCTCCTAACTACCCCCTCTACCCCTCACTACCCCTCAACCCCCTAACTACCCCCTCTACCCCCTCACTACCCCTCTACCCCTAACTACCCCCTCTACCCCCTAACTACCCCCTTTACCCCTAACTACCCCCTCACTACCCCTTACCCCCTCACTACCCCCTACCCCCTCACTACTCCCCCACCCCTAACTACCCCTCTACACCCGCACTACCCCCCTACCCCTCTACCCCCTAACTTCCCCCCTACCCCCTCACTACTCCCCAACAACCCATCTACCGCCTCACTACCCCTCTACCCCCAACCCCACACTACCCTCCTAACCCCTTACTCCCCTCTACCCCCAACCCCGCACTACCCTCCTAACCCCTCACTCCCCCCACCCCCTACCCCGCACTACCCTCCTAACCCCTCACTACCCCTCTACCCCCAACCCCGCACTACCCTCCTAACCCCTCACTCCCCCCACCCCCTACCCCGCACTACCCTCCTAACCCCTCACTACCCCTCTAACCCCCTACCCCCTCATTACCCACTACCCTCCTAACCCCTCACTACCCCTCTACCCTCTACCCCGTACTACCCGTCCGGTACCACTTGCTGGAGAGAACAGACTGAGAGAACAGACTGAGAGAACAGACGGAGAGAACAGACTGTTACTTGGGTGGCTGGAGTCTTTGACAATTGTTAGGGCCTTCCTCTGACACCACCCGGTATAGAGGTCCTGGATGGCAGGGAGCTTGACCTCAGTGATGTACCTGGCCGTAGGTACTACCCTCTGTAGCACCTTGCAGTCGAATGCCGGGCAGTTGCCCAACCAAGTGGTGATTCAGCCAGTCAAGATGCTCTCAATGGTGCAGCTGAATATCTTTTTGAGTATCTGAGGGCCCATGCCAAATCTTTTCATCCTCCTGAGGGGAAGAGGCGTTGTCGTGCCCTCTTCACAACCCTGTTGGTGTGTTTGATTCATGATAGGTCCTTAGTGATGTGGACACCAAGGAACTTGAAGCTCTCGACCCGCTCCACTACAGCCCTGTCGATGTGAATGGGGGCGTGCTCAGCTCTCCTTTCCTGTAGTCCACGTTCAGCTCCTTTGTCTTGCTGACTTTGAGGTAGAGGTTGTTGTCCTGGCACCACACTGCCAGGTCTCTGACCGCCTCACTGTACGCTGTCACATCATCGTGTCATTTTGGTAATGTTCTAGGAACGTTCTCCAACTGGTTTATATTGGGAATGTTCTCAAATAGTTCAGAGAACGTTAACAAACAACGTTCTTCTGTGAGAATTTCAGTACTTCAGTGTAACATTTCCAACAGGTTTCCTCATGGTTCTATTTAAAGTCATGTTCTCAAATTGTTCAGAGAACATTAAGAAAAAAATCCATAAAAACCACAAGAAAACTTTAGTAACATTCAGAGAACGTTCTAAGAATGTTATTTAAAAACATATATATTCCGTTCTCAGCATCAACAAAACTCTCTCTATCCTCCATCTTGTTAAGTGTCTTCAGGTGTGTTGGCCGTGTTGGCTGATCTTAATGAGTGCTTGTTTCCTTTGAAATGGCTTCTTTTGAATAGACTAAAATGAACAGCTTTATATGAGTAAAAAACATGGCATGCTAACTCCATCCTGGTGGTGGTGCAATAATTCCATGGACAGTGAATTAAACATAATAAGTTTGAATCTCACTGACACCGTGCCCTAATAATAAAGAAATGTATCTGCATGATTAATGCCTAAGAAAATTAGTTCAAAACACTTAGCAGTCTTATTGAAAGATGTTCTCAGAATGTTATTTAATTACCTTCAAATAACCTACCATTTTTGTTCTCAGAACGTTAATAAATCCTTCCAGAAAAACTTTCAGCAACCATAGTAGTAAAACATTCTCAGAACCTCCCTGCAACCATAGTAAAACATTCTCAGAACCTCCCTGCAACCATAGTAAAACATTTTCAGAACCTCCCTGCAACCATAGTAAAACATTCTCAGAACCTCCCTGCAACCATAGTAGTAAAACATTCTCAGAACCTCCCTGGAACCATAGTAAAACATTCTCAGAACCTCCCTGGAACCATAGTAAAACATTCTCAGAACCATAGTAAAACATTCTCAGAACCTCCCTGCTACCTATAAATGTATGTTCCCAGAGCAAGCGAAACATTCACTTCCGTTTAAAAACCTTTCAGTTTTACCAGTCGTATGGCTTCGTTCCCAGAACCAATGGGTAACCAAAAACGTACTTTCTCACAACTTCCTAGGATCCAAATGTGCTAGATGGGACACACAAAAATGTGCGCACACACACCCGCGCACACAGACACACTGATGGGGTGTGTCTGTGCAAACCACCAGTGTGCGGTGTGCCATATACAGTGGGGGGAAAAAGTATTTAGTCAGCCACCAATTGTGCAAGTTCTCCCACTTAAAAAGATGAGAGAGGCCTGTAATTGTCATCATAGGTACACGTCAACAATGACAGACAAAATGAGAAAAGAAAATCCAGAAAATCACATTGTAGGATTTTTAATGAATTTATTTGCAAATTATGGTGGAAAATAAGTATTTGGTCACCTACAAACAAGCAAGATTTCTGGCTCTCACAGACCTGTAACTTCTTCTTTAAGAGGCTCCTCTGTCCTCCACTCGTTACCTGTATTAATGGCACCTGTTTGAACTTGTTATCAGTATAAAAGACACCTGTCCACAACCTCAAACAGTCACACTCCAAACTCCACTATGGCCAAGACCAAAGAGCTGTCAAAGGACACCAGAAACAAAATTGTAGACCTGCACCAGGCTGGGAAGACTGAATCTGCAATAGGTAAGCAGCTTGGTTTGAAGAAATCAACTGTGGGAGCAATTATTAGGAAATGGAAGACATACAAGACCACTGATAATCTCCCTCGATCTGGGGCTCCACGCAAGATCACACCCCGTGGGGTCAAAATGATCACAAGAACAGTGAGCAAAAATCCCAGAACCACATGGGGGGACCTAGTGAATGACCTGCAGAGAGCTGGGACCAAAGTAACAAAGCCTACCATCAGTAACACACTACGCCGCCAGGGACTCAAATCCTGCAGTGCCAGACGTGTCCCCCTGCTTAAGCCAGTACATGTCCAGGCCCGTCTGAAGTTTGCTAGAGAGCATTTGGATGATCCAGAAGAGGATTGGGAGAATGTCATATGGTCAGATGAAACCAAAATATAACTTTTTGGTAAAAACTCAACTCGTCGTGTTTGGAGGACAAAGAATGCTGAGTTGCATCCAAAGAACACCATACCTACTGTGAAGCATGGGGGTGGAAACATCATGCTTTGGGGCTGTTTTTCTGCAAAGGGACCAGGACGACTGATCCGTGTAAAGGAAAGAATGAATGGGGCCATGTATCGTGAGATTGTGAGTGAAAACCTCCTTCCATCAGCAAGGGCATTGAAGATGAAACGTGGCTGGGTCTTTCAGCATGACAATGATCCCAAACACACCGCCCGGGCAACGAAGGAGTGGCTTCGCAAGAAGCATTTCAAGGTCCTGGAGTGGCCTAGCCAGTCTCCAGATCTCAACCCCATAGAAAATCTTTGGAGGGAGTTGAAAGTCCGTGTTGCCCAGCGACAGCCCCAAAACATCACTGCTCTAGAGGAGATCTGCATGGAGGAATGGGCCAAAATACCAGCAACAGTGTGTGAAAACCTTGTGAAGACTTACAGAAAACGTTTGACCTGTGTCATTGCCAACAAAGGGTATATAACAAAGTATTGAGATAAACTTTTGTTATTGACCAAATACTTATTTTCCACCATAATTTGCAAATAAATTAATAAAAAATCCTACAATGTGATTTTCTGGAATGTTTTTCTAATTTTGTCTGTCATTGTTGACGTGTACCTATGATGAAAGTTACAGGCCTCTCTCATCTTTTTAAGTGGGAGAACTTGCACAATTGGTGGCTGACTAAATACTTTTTCCCCCCACTGTATATGTTAATTAACTGCATATAAAAATGCCCCACCTCTCCCTCCAGACCCACTAGGCCCATACCATCCAACTGTAGAGATGGTTTCAGAGGCAGCCTCTTTCTGTGATTTCATGATAAAACACAGACATGCAGTACATACAGACCATATTCATATACACTACCGGTCAAAAGTTTTAGAACACCTACTCGTTCAAGCGTTTTTTCTTTTTACTATTTTCCACGTTGTAGAATAATAGTGAAGACATCAAAACTATGAAATAACACATCTGGAATCATGTAGTAAACAAAAAATGTTAAACAAATCAAAATATATTTTATATTTGAGATTCTTCAAAAAGCCACTTTGCCTTGATGACAACTTTGCACACTCGTGGCATTCTCTAAACCAACTTCATGAGGTAGTCACCTGGAATGCATTTAAATTAACAGGTGTGCCTTCTTAAAAAGACGATACGCCATCCCATCTGGTTTGGGCTTAGTGGGACTATCATTTTTTTTTAACAGGACAATGACCCAACACACCTCCAAGCTGTGTAAGGGCTATTTGACCAAGAAGGAGAGTGATGGAGTGCTGCATCAGATGACCTGCCATCCACAATCCCCTGACCTCAACCAAATTGAGATGGTTTGGGATGAGTCGGACCGCAGAGAGAAGGAAAAGCAGCCAATAAGTGCTCAGCATACATGGGATCTCCTTCAAGACTGCTGGAAAAGCATTCCAGGTGAAGCTGGTTGAGAGAATGCCAAGAGTGTGCAAAGCTGTCATCAAGGCAAAGGGTGGCTATTTGAAGAATCTCAAATATAAAATATATTTAGAATTGTTTACCACATTTTTGGTTACTACATGTTTCCATATGTGTTATTTCATAGTTTTGATGTCTTCACTATTATTCTACAATGTAGAAAGTAGTAAAAATAAAGAGAATCACTTGAATGAGTAGGTGCTTCCAAACTTTTGGCTGGTACTGTACAGTATATACAGTGCCTTCGGAATGTATTCAGACCACTTGACTTTTTCCACATGTTGTTACGTTTCAGCATTATTCTAAAATGGATTAAATAAAAATCCTCAGCAATCGACACACAATACCCCATGATGACGAAGCGAAAACAGTTTGTTTGTACATTTATAATTAAAAAAAATAGAAATACCTTATCTACATAACTATTCAGACCCTTTGCTATGAGACTCGAAATTGAGCTCAGGTGCATCCTGTTTCCATTGATCATCCTTGAGATGTTTGGTCAACTTGATTGGAGTCCACCTGTGGTAAATTCAATTGATTGGACATGATTTGGAAAGGCACACAAACACCTGTCTATATAAGGCCCAACAGTTGACAGTGCATGTCAGAGCAAAAACCAAGCCATGAGGTCAAAGGAATTGTCCGTAGAGCTCTGATACAGGATTGTGTTGAGGCAAAGATCTGGGGAAGGGTACCAAAACATTTCTGCAGCATTAGAAGGTCCCCAAGAACACAGTGGCTTCCATCATTCTTAAATGGAAGAAGTTTGGAACCTCCAAGACTCTTCCTACAGCTGGCCGCCCGGCCGAACTAAGCAATCGGGGGAGAAGGGCCTTGGTAAGGGAGGGGACCAAGAACCAGATGGTCACTCTGACAGAGCTCAAGAATTCCTCTGTGTAGACCTTATATAGGTGTGTGCCTTTCCAAATCATGTGCAATCAATTGAATTTACTACAGGTGGACTCCAATCAAGTTCTAGAAACATCTCAAGGATGATTAATGGAAACAGGATGCACCTGAGCTCAATTTCGAGTTACATAGCAAACGGTCTGAATACTTATGTCAATAAGATATTTCTGTTTTTTATTGTTAATAAATTAGCAAAAATGTCTAAAAATCTGTTTTGGCTTTGTCATTATGGGGTATTGTGTGTAGATTGCTGAGGATTTAAAATACAATCAATTTTAGAATAAGACTATAATGTAACAAAATGTGGTAAAAGGGAAGGGTCTGAATACTTTCCAAATGCACTGTATATATATGATTTTTCAATGACTACCTCATCTCTGTGCCCCACACATACAATTATCTGTAAGGTCCCTTAGTCGAGCAGTACATTTCAAACGCAGACTCAATCACAAAGACCAGGGAGGTTTTCCAATGACTCGCAAAGAAGGGCACCTATTGGTAGATGTGTAAAATAAAAAAAAGCAGACATTGAATATACCTTTGAGCATGGTCACTAAGATCCCATGGTACATAAGAGTAGGGGTGTTAACCCTGGTGTCCTGACTCTCTGTGGTCACTAAGATCCCATGGTACATAAGAGTAGGGGTGTTAACTCTGGTGTCTTGGCTAAATTCCCAATCTGGCCCTCATACCATCCTGGTCACCTAATTATCCCCAGCTTCCAATTGGCTCATTCATCCCCCTCCCTGTAACTATGCCCCAGGTTGTTGCTGAAAATGAGAATGTGTTCTCAATCAACATACCTGGTAAAATAAGGATAAAATAAAAATGAATAAATAAATGATGAGGTTATTAATTACACTTTGGATCGTGTATCAATGTATCACCCAGTCATTACAAAGATACAGGCGTCCTTCCTAACTCAGTTGCCGGAGAGGGAAAAAAACACTTAGGGATTTCACCGTGAGGCCAAAGGTGCTTTTAAAACGGTTACAGAGTTTAATGGCTGTGATAGCAGAAAACTGAGGATGGATCAACAACAATAGAGTTACTCCACAATACTAACCTAAATGACAGGGTGAAAAGAAGGAAGCCTCTACAGAATACAAATATTCCAAAACATATGAGGTGACTCCAATTTGTTTGTGTGTGTGTGTGTGTGTGTGTGTGTGTGTGTGTGTGTGTGTGTGTGTGTGTGTGTGTGTGTGTGTGTGTGTGTGTGTGTGTGTGTGTGTGTGTGTGTGTGTGTGTGTGTGTGTGTGTGTGTGTCACAACATCAGGGTCACATTCTCCCTCTAACCTCTACTGTGGTTAGAACCCCAGAAACCAGGTGTACACCCCCACCTACTGGCCTGATCCTGAATCACACCTACTGGCCTGGTCCAGAACCACACCTACCTACTGGCCTGATCCAGAACCACACCTATCTACTGGCCTGATCCAGAACCACACCTACCTACTGGCCTGGTCCAGAACCACAGCTACCTACAGGCCTGATCCAGAAACACACCTACCTACTAGCCTGATCCAGAACCCCACCTACCTACTGGCCTGATCCAGAACCCCACCTACCTACTGGCCTGGTCACGAACCTCACCTACCTACTGGCCTGATCCAGAACCACACCTACCTACTGGCCTGATCCAGAACCACACCTACCTACTGGCCTGGTCCAGAACCACAGCTACCTACAGGCCTGATCCAGAAACACACCTACCTACTGGCCTGATCCAGAACCCCACCTACCTACTGGCCTGATCCAGAACCACACCTACCTACTGGCCTGATCCAGAACCTCACCTACTTACTGGCCTGATCCAGAACCACACCTACCTACTGGCCTGATCCTGAACCACATCCACCTACTGGCCTGGTCCAGAACCACACCTACCTACTGGCCTGATCCTGAACCACATCCACCTACTGGCCTGGTACAGAACCACACCTACCTACTGGCCTGATCCAGAACCACACCTACCTACTGGCCTGGTCCAGAATCACACCTACCTACTGGCCTGGTCCAGAACCACACCTACCTACTGGCCTGATCCTGAACCACATCCACCTACTGGCCTGGTACAGAACCACACCTACCTACTGGCCTGATCCTGAACCACACCTACCTACTGGCCTGATCCAGAACCACACCTACCTACTGGCCTGATCCAGAACCCCACCTACCTACTGGCCTGATCCAGAACCACACCTACCTACTGGCCTGATCCAGAACCCCACCTACCTACTGGCCTGATCCAGAACCACACCTACCTACTGGCCTGATCCAGAACCACACCTACCTACTAGCTTGGTCACGAACCACACCTACCTACTGGCCTGATCCAGAACCACACCTACCTACTGGCCTGATCCTGAACCTCACCTACCTACTGGCCTGGTCCAGAACCACAGCTACCTACTGGCCTGATCCAGAACCACACCTACCTACTGGCCTGATCCAGAACCACACCTACCTACTGGCCTGATCCAGAACCTCACCTACCTACTAGCTTGGTCACGAACCACACCTACCTACTGGCCTGATCCAGAACCTCACCTACCTACTAACTTGGTCACGAACCACACCTACTGGCCTGATACAGAACCACACCTACCTACTGGCCTGATCCAGAACCTCACCTACCTACTAGCTTGGTCACGAACAACACCTACCTACTGGCCTGATCCAGAACCTCACCTACCTACTAGCTTGGTCACGAACCACACCTACCTACTGGCCTGATCCAGAACCTCACCTACCTACTAGCTTGGTCACGAACCACATCCAACACATTGGCCTGGAACCCAGAAGTGCTGAAGCAGCGCTGTTAACTTTGGATTCAATTTCCTTAATGGCAGAATTAATTAGGCTAAACGCTGAGAGAGACTGCTGAAATGGGCCTAATTGCAGAAGCATAGGGGTATAATCACCAAGAATTACATTTCAAAGACCACATTACAATGATGGTCCAATATAACTAAAGTGTTTTTTTAAAGAAAAGACCCTCCAGTATAAGTGATCCAGTTCTAAAATGAATTCTGCACAGTCAATTATTATGATTAGAGAAGCCACATTAACAACTTAAACGTAGAGACTTATTTAAATCTACATTCAACACAAAACAAGAGAGTATTTGGAGAGTTTGAAGTGTGTATTCCACAAACACCATCCAACCCATTGAGCCTTAGCAGAGAGGCGAGCAGAGCGGTGAAAGCACTGAGTCTAAAATTACAAACACAGTCCCTGGAGTCAAGAGCTTAAATACAGCTCCCCTTAAAGCTCATTACAAAGCCAAAGCAGATCAACAGATCAACTATAAGCACACTAGAAATATCAACACATTCAACTCACACTGATACTAAATGGTAGGGCTAGGACGGTACCTGTATCGCAATATGTTTTCCATGGCAGAAACGAAAACACGAAGCAAACCAAACTCTTTGGTCCTCTAAAAACCTACTGTATGTAAAATATTGTGTGCTATATTATATATATTATATATTATATATATATATATATACTGTAGCTGGGAAAATAAATGCATGTGACTTTGGATGACAACATTATGGATGTTTGTTTCCAACATCAGGGCTGTTTTCCTAAAGAAGATATATCCACTTTGTGTTTTCTTTTCTTTCCGCCCTTACTAACTGGTGACCACTGCTTAGACGGGTTTTCTGGGCCTTCTGAGTAGGGCCACTGACACTAGCAGAACCAGCATAGACAGATAGACAGACAGGAGGGAGAAGAAAAAAACATGTCTTACCTTGACATATTCACCCTGGCTGTCTGCTGGGTCCATGTGGCTGTTTTGAAGAGGACAGAGAGAGTTGTATCAATATATTATTAGTCCAATGTGTGCAGAATGTAGACTGATAACCCTATACTGTGCTATATACAATAAGCATATTCCCCATGGAAGTGCTACAGGGTGTTTAACATGCTTTACATCAGGGGATAAGAGATCACATATCAGGCTTCATCGTGTAGGAGGAGTATGAGCCCTCAATTCTCAAGGGCTCCATAACATTACCACATAATTCACACTTTGCATAGAGAGAGACCAAATGACAAGGCCCCACGGTGGAGCTGGGAGGAGACATACGTTATAGGCCCCACGACGCAGCTGTAGCCCCCACAGTGCAGCTAGATCATATAACCCTGCCAATCAGAGAGGGTAATTACATGCCCACTGAGGACAGAGTTCTAAAACCCTGTTATTTCTCACAGTCCACACACATGCATGCACACATACACACGCTCACACATATATACACACAGCCAAACGCTCACGGACGCACACACACACACACACACACACACACACACCACACACACACACACACTTTAAATGTCCTGGTTCCCACAGCGGAGTTGTATGCCCAGTCAGTCATATTACATTACATTGCAAAGGCCCTATGGCAGAGCTACATTGTACATGTTCACGGTGAAACAAGATCAAAGAGTCCCATGACAGAGCAGAGCAGGGCAGGGCTGGGAATCTGATAGGCCTTGTGGTGGAGGCATGGATCTTGACTGGGAATTTTATATAGGCCCCACGGTGGAGCTTGACTACATTCCACATCATAGGCAAAAAGATAGATTTAGAATTATATAAACTTGGATTTTTCTGCAAGGACATATACAGGATACTACCCACCACAACATAACCTTCACTCCAAATCAAAACTCAAAACCTACAACCTGATTTTGGACAAAATGACATGCTACTGCTACCAAAGATTGTTATTTCCAAGGTCTACACAGCAAATGCACTGGCAAACCAACGATCAGCAAAAGAAGCACAAGAACCCTGAAAACACCATGCGACCTGGATCTGAGTGAGTAATGTTCAGTCTGAAGCTACTTTTAAAGCCAAGAAGAAAAATCAAGTACAATGATATATTTTACTTTATAAGGACTGAATGCTAAATTAAAAGGCTACCAAGCTTGCTAGGACAGAACAGATCCTGCTGCAACTTCAGTTAGCACTGAGGTTTGAAGTGAGAGGTGTCAAAGCCCTTGAGCCCAACAATGGTAGGAGAGTTTCACAGCCTCCCCCACCCAAATGCAGAGGCCTTTGAAGCCCCCTCCATCTGTACAGAGGTCATTACAATACAGTAGCCACTGGATTAATCTCTATTTTGAACTGATAAGCAGTCAGGACACTTCAAATGTAAATTACCTCAATAAGAAACAATATTTTTGAATATTTATCACATCAGAAGATATCCTCCTCGCAATCTCCTAAATACAACGGCCACAGGACAACTTTGTTTGGACGTCGTAAAGGACCATTCGCCGAAACTGAAGAGATATAGCTAGCTAACAACTTCCTTTTCCTCATGGAAAAAAATGGTGGACAGAGACTTGCTAGCTACGTTAGCTGGGATTTTCTACAATGAATCTGCCTCCAGAAATAAAAGCTTCTCCCAAGTGGGTGTGACACCTACTCCCATTGCCTGCTGCACTGCTGCTTGGATTCCACCTGGCGATCTGTTCACCGTCTGCCCTGTCTCCCCCTGTCTGGTACAGTTACAGTGTGTAAAGTACTTAAGTAAAAATACTTGAAAGTACTACTTAAGTAGTAGTTTTTTGTGTATCTGTACTTTACTTTACTATTTATATTTTTGACAAATTTTACTTTTACTTCACTACATTCCTAAATACAATTATGTACTTTTTACTTCATACATTTTCCCTGACACCCAAAAGTACAAGTTACATTTTGAATGCTTAGCAGGACAGGAAAATTGCCTAATTCACACATTTTTCAAGAGAACATCCCTGGTCATCCCTACTGCCCCCTGGGAGATATGTATACGGTCTATAGCTAAAAAAGTAATACTAAGTGTATGTTGTGTAGTAAGCTGTTAGTAGCCCATGTGCCTCACCCTAATAATTTGGTCCCTTTCTCCCTCAAAACTTAGCCTACTGTTCTGGCACATGTAGCCTATAGCCTGTTTTAGAGAAATGTAATCATAGAATATTGTAAGAGCTTTCATTGTGTGCTTGTATGCCTCCTTTATTTATCCTACGGTTCTGACTTGGTATACAGGGAGAGTACTGTAAGAACAGCCTATATTATTATTTTTATTTATTTAACCATCACGGCCGGATGTGATACAGCCTGGATTATGAATTCTGTCGCTGTACATTTCAAGTGCTAAACAAATAGTGATACTGACTATGTTCGTCCTAGCTCGCTCATTAATGTCTTAATCAAAATTACGGATTGCCTCTTATCAACTCGTTGTACATCTCAATTCTCAGTAGAAATCCCATTTGTTTAAGCAAATCAGCCAAACCAGCTCTGTTTTTTGAAAGGCAGTAAATGAGGCTGAATGAACTGTTTTGCTGCCTGACAAGGCTCCGCTGGTATGCAGGTGTAGCAGTGGTAACGATTCACTCAATGGGGTTGAAAAGAAAGCTCTGTTCTTGGGACAGCTTTATGTAGGCCCTAACAGTTTGTGGGCACTGTTTGCCACTGTTATAGTACAATTCATGTATTGTTTAGTGTTGTGTAGTGGCTTTGCTGGCATGCATGTACTTTTTTGTTGTTGTTGAGTTTGCCCCACCAAGATTTACATGCTAAAATCGCCACTGCATACCAGACAGACACTAAGAAAGACACAGTCCCAGCTGGGGTTCCATCTATGGTTCAGTCATCAGTCACTCTTACTATCTCATAAAGTCTCCTACTATAGCCTAGGGTGGTCTAGTGGTCTAAGCCACTGCCTACTGTGAACACATAGTGCAATAGGATGGGTTCACATCTGGCCCACTGCTATCTCTTCTATCTCTCTTCTAACTCTCTATCTAAAACTAAATGTATAAAAACAAATAGTCTCCTACTGCTATGGTAGATAAGTTGGTTGATCACGCACAGCCAATAAAATTAGGCCACCCGTTTACCATGGTTAAGATCAGTTGTGTAAAATACTCAAATAAAAATACTTCATAGTACTACTTAATTCGTTTTATTTGTGTATCTTTCCTTACTTTACTATTTATATTTTGGACAACTTATATTTTTACTTCACTATATTTCTAAAGAAAATCATGTACTTTTTACTCCACACATTTACCATAACACCTAAAAGTACTCATTACATTTTGAATGCTTAGCAGGACAGGAAAATGGTACAATTCACACACTTATCAAGAGAACATCCCAGGTCATTCCTACTTTCTCTGATCTCACTAAACAGACATGCTGTCACACCCTGATCTGTTTCACCTGTCGTTGTGCTCGTCTCCACCCCCCACCAGGTGTCTCCCATCTCCCCTCATTATCCCCTGTGTATTTAAAGCAGTGTTTTCTGTCTGTTGCCAGTTTGTTTTGTTTGTCAAACCTACCATTGGTTTTCCCCTTGCACCTGGCTTTTCTAAAGTTCCTGTTTTGACCATTCTGCCTGCCCTGAGCCGGCCTGTACTTTGTTCCACCACACTGGATTATTGACCTCTGCCTGCCTGCCTGCCCTGACCCTGCCTGCCATTCTGTACTTTGTCACACCACCCTGGATTATTGACCTCTGCCTGCCCTGACCCCGAGACTGCCTGCCGTTCTGTACCTTATGGACTCTGATCTGGATTATTGACCTCTGCCTGCTCTGAGACTGCCTGATGTTCTGTACCTTTTGGACTGAGCTAGATTATTGACCTCTGCCTGCCCTTTGACCTGTCGTTTTGCCTGCCCCCTGTACTAGCATTAAACTTTGGTTACTTTGACAATGTCTGGGTCTTTCCTAAAACGTGATACATGCTTCATTTGTAAATTGTTGGAATGTGCCCATGACTATTGGTAAATTCAAAGAAAATGGTGCTGTCTGCTTTGCTTAATATAAGGAATTTGAAAAGATTTATACTTTACTTTAACTTCTTATACATAAGTATATTTAAAACGAAATACTTTAACTCAAGTAGTATTTTACTGGGTTGCTTTCATGCTTACGTGAGTCATTTTCTGTTAAGGTATTTTTACTCAAGTATGACAATTATGTACTTTTTCCCCCACTGATTAAGGTATGTAACCATGTATATACCCATGCCTCTCTTCCCCTTCCTGTTTACACATTTACATACTTCCACATAAAGAATCCCGTTAATTGTTTACCTTGTTTAAACATCTATGTTTCTCATAGGCAACAGACTATAGTACAACCCCCTACCAAGACAATATAGAACATACATTCCTTTCTGATGTTTTAAACAAATTGCTCCTTAGCAAAGAGCAATTTCTCAAGCAACAATTTAGCTAGGACTGTCTGGGAAGGGAAAA
>NC_138303.1:103252500-103385000 GCF_965601325.2 Salmo salar | reverse complement strand
AACACTGTCAAATTTGAGAAAACTATTGCAAATGTAAATGGAGTGTTAAAGGTCAAGTTTGCTGTCTTGGAATGAATGAACACAGGGGTAAATATATGTTATTTATACTATGTGATTAATACTAATCATGTGTACTGATACCAAATGATTGATACAAAATCATTACACCAATCAATAAAATGTAATATTATACAAATAATGTATATAACGAGAAACTGCTGGCAATTTTATCATGACTCCTACTTTATAATATGAATGAGCTATTTATTTATTGTTCTTTACATTTCGTTACAGCCCTGCCATGTACGGTATGGAACATTGTTATTTGGATGTTTTGTTTGGATGAAACTGTGATATGCAAAGAAAGAAAAGTATAGAGATGTGCCATCGAGTGAAAATTGGACAACAGAGAACAAATCTGTGTCATGAATTTACATGTAGTTATTTGGTTAGTGTGATATGTTGTATGTGTTGTAAAAAAAAATATATATATATAATAATAATAATAATAATAATAATAATAATAATAATAATAATAATATAAACAATTGTTGAATTCGCAGTTCGCCTTCAAAATAAACGTCCACAACTGAAACTTATCCAACCGGAAACTAATAAATAATGTCACATTTGGACTAGATAATGCTCAGCAGGTTTGGAATGTTGTTATATAACTTAAATAAATACAATAAGTAATTCATTTGACAATAAACGAATTTCTAATCCCACTGTGGATTTATTAGACTGCATAATTGCGTTGGGGGCATACATAATTATGCACATGTACAGCCTTATCTATGAAGAGTGACACGCACAGATTACAATTCCAAAGAGTTTACACAAATATTAACGTCTTCGCTCTGAAACCACTGTGAAATGAGCCACATTAGCTCACCAGTAAAACAAAACAAAAAGACACTTTATGGACACGGGTTGATTCAAACAATAAGGGGGCTCTCTGTGTCTATCCTAATGACAAAATAATGTATTCAACAGGCTTGCATTTAAATCACATACAATGAGGCGATGTCATAGACTTCTAAAACAAATAAAGAGTTGTTCTCACCCAACCATGGTTCGCGAAGAGTTCAGCTGTACACAAAATCAATTCCTCCACTTTCTCTTCCTCTTTTCCCCGGGAACTTTCTGCAAGTGATCGGGTTTGAATAGTGAACAGTAGATGCTCGAGACGACAGCAGCACCCATTTACGGGCGAGGCTTTACCAGAGAGGTAGAGAGGCCCAACGCAGCAGAAAATCTGTCTCCCTCCAGCAGGGGGCGTTTTTTCGTTGTGTTGCCCACCAAGCAAGGAGTTTTTATATGGAGTTCAATGAGAGGGTCGAATTTGGTCAACAAAAAAATGAATTTCGTATTTGCTACGTGAGGTTTATTTGATGTAATATATGTTTTGTAATGCTTAAGTTGTTACTGGTATACTGATATAAGTAGGATACGTGACATCCCGGGAACTTTGAGAAAGAAAGTTATATCAGAGTTGTCTAGAGATGGCTATGCAAATTCATGATGAGGCTAGTAGCATAGCATCTCTCTCCATTGAATACAGGCGGTTGACGTCAACAACCCTGATCGAATATTCAAAAAAGGATCACCATTTTTTATTTCACCTTTATTTAACTAGGCAAGAAGTTATGAACAAATTCTTATTTACAATGACAGCCTATGCCAGCCAAACCCAGACAACACTGTGCCAATTGTGCACTTCCCTATGGGACTGCCAATCACAGCCAGTTGTGATACAGCCTGGATTCAAACCAGGGTGTCTGTAATGACACCTCTAACACTGAGATGCAGTGCCTTAGACCGCTGCACCACTCGGGAGCCCAATGATGAGATGTATCCCCCAATCCAAAGAAAGGATAGGCGGGAGCTAGACAGCACGCCGTGTCGCTTTGTGGACACCGACTCCCATTGTTTGGATGGAGAGACATGTTGTAGATGGTCAGTATATCCATCATCTTTGGCTATATGGACACGCCTGGTGTCCAAATTGATGATTTATGTCGCGCAGTTGAGAGTCGAGTGGAGACGAATGGATTCCGATGCGTAAACGAACCAATGATATCCCCTTGAATGGATTTGGGTGAGTAAATTAACCAATGATATCGCTGTATTTAGTGAAGACGGAAGTTCAGAACTATAGACTTGGAATTGAAGCTGGCACCTCATCGCTGGGAGACATGGGTCCTGGATAACGAGAAGTTGTAACAATAGAAGAGAAGCATGGAGAGGCCAGAGATAGAAGAGAAGCATGGAGAGGCCAGAGATAGAAGAGAAGCATGGACAGGCCAGAGATAGAAGAGAAGCATGGACAGGCCAGAGATAGAAGAGAAGCATGGACAGGCCAGAGATAGAAGAGAAGCATGGACAGGCCAGAGATAGAAGAGAAGCATGGACAGGCCAGAGATAGAAGAGAAGCATGGACAGGCCAGAGATAGAAGAGAAGCATGGACAGGCCAGAGATAGAAGAGAAGCATGGACAGCCCAGAGATAGAAGAGAAGCATGGACAGCCCAGAGATAGAAGAGAAGCATGGAGAGGCCAGAGGTAGAAGAGAAGCATGGAGAGGCCAGAGACAGAAGAGAAGCATGGAGAGGCCAGAGACAGAAGAGAAGCATGGAGAGGCCAGAGATAGAAGAGAAGCATGGACAGGCCAGAGATAGAAGAGAAGCAAGGAGAGGCCAGATACAGAAGAGAAGCATGGAGAGGCCAGAGATAGAAGAGAAGCATGGAGAGGCAGAGACAGAAGAGAAGCATGGGCAGGCCAGAGATAGAAGAGAAGCATGGACAGGCCAGAGATAACCAGACTTGTAAATTGGGCTAAGGAACAGAAATTCCGTTTTGGAGAAAGGCCATCAGTGAAAGCTCTGCAAGCAATACAGTGGATGAAGGCAGGGCATGAGCGTGGTGAACGGATAGACGCTCTTATGGACAGTTAGGAAGAAGGAGAAGAGCCAAGTATAAACCATATCCTGCTGTCTCTGATGGCTCAGAAATTTAACCTGGCGAGAGTGTGGATGAATGACCTGGGGTGGCAGGTGTGGTGAAGACCTCTGAGTCCGAGCTTCACCCCGATGGTCATGCAAAGGAGGATTCGGGCCCAGTGGGAGTGACATTTTTTGAGAAAGTGGATCCATGTCTTTTGGCTGATCCATATGTAGTCTCAGGCTGGGTGGAACATAAGTTGGGTACTGTTCAAATCAGAGAAGGTATCTCCAAGTGGACTTCTGATGCTTTTATGTCTATTAACCTTTATTTAAACAGGGGAACAAGCTGAGACAGAGTCTCTTTTACAGTTGGGCCCTGTGATACAACAATACAAACAACACAGCAATTAATAAGAATTTAAAACCAAACAAAATCAAAACATATAAAAAGTGCAAGATGGATATTAAAACGATTAAAATAAATAAACTGCTATAAGAAAAACACACGTTACAAAAAACAATCACAGTTTATAATAAAAAGTTAATGTAATGTGCATTTAAACTGTCTTACAAGCACCAAAACATCTAACTGGAGTTCTGTCTGCAATTCATTCCATGAGTTTAGAGCATGATATTCAAATGCCGTTGTCACAGATCCCCCCGGTGCTGCTGCTCATTCTGTTCACCAGTTCCGGAGGTCTTCGCTTCTAGGCTTCACTGAGCGGGATTCATTATCATCAACCCCGGACTGTCTTATCTGATTACACACACCTGGTTCCCATTTCCCCTGATTAATATGTTATATATGTGCCCTCTGTCTTTGTCGGTTATTGTTCCCATGTCCGTTGGTGGTGTGAGTACCTATGTGTTGGTGCAGCTGTTATGCTGCGTGTTTTATATGTTGTGTATTACGGGTATCGTCCCGTGTCGTTCAACGAGGTTTACCCTCGCTCTTTTGTTTGAGTACAGCCCTGTGTTTTTGTATAGGTGTTTGTTTTGGGTCTATTAAAAAAACCTTATTGTGTATTCCTGCGCCTGTCTCCAAATCCTTTATACCAGCGTGACAGCTGTTTTGCCTAACTCCGAGTCAATCCGGGGAATCTCTAGCGCTAGCGTGTCCTGTGACCGAGTCTGATAAATACTGTTTGACAACTGGATTTTTGAGTTAAGATAATTAGGAAGTTTCTCTAAGACAGCTTTATAAACAAATATCAACCAGTGTCTGGCCCTTCTAAAAGTCAGGGAATCCCAGCCAACCGAAGTGTACAAAATGCAATGATGTATGCAAAAGTTTGCATCAGTAACAAAGCGCAATGCTGCATGATACACTGCATCTTATTTCTTCAGTACTGATGCTGATCCATGCATATACAGTTGAAGTCGGAAGTTTGCATACACCTTAGCCTAATACATTTAAACTTTGTTTTTCACAATTCCTGACATTTAATCAGAGTAAAAATTCCCTGTTTTATGTCAGTTAGGATCACCACTTTATTTTAAGAATGTGAAATGTCAGAATAATAGTAGAGAGAATGATTTATTTCAGCTTTTATTTCTTTCATCACATTCCCAGTGGGTCAGAAGTTTACATACACTCAAATAGTATTTGGTAGCATTGCCTTTAAATTATTTAACTTGGGTCAAATGTTTCGGGTAGCCTTCCACAAGCTTCCCACAATAAGTTGGGTGAATTTTGTCTCATTCCTCCTGACTGAGCTGGTGTAACTGAGTCAGGTTTGTAGGCCTCCTTGCGCGCACACACTTTTTCAGTTCTGCCCACACATTTTCTATAGGATTGAGGTCAGGGCTTCGTGATGGCCACTCCAATACCTTGACTTTGTTGTCCTTAAGCCATTTTGCCACACCTTTGGAAGTATGCTTGGGGTCATTGTCCATTTGGAAGACCCATTTGCGACCAAGCTTTAACTTCCTGACTGATGTTTTTGAGATGTTGCTTCAATATATCCACATAATTTTCCCCCCTCATGATGCCATCTATTTTGTGAAGTGCACCCGTCCCTCCTGCAGCAAAGCACCCCCACATGATGCTGCTACCCCCATGCTTCATGGCTGGGATGGTGTTCTTCAGCTTGCAAGCATCCCCATTTTTCCTCCAAACATAACGATGGTCATTACGGCCCACAGCTCAATTTTTGTTTCATCAGACCAGAGGATATTTCTCCAAAAAGTACGATATTTGTCCCCATGTGCAGTTGCAAACCGTAGTCTGGCTTTTTTTATGCCGGTTTTGGAGCAGTGGCTTCTTCCTTGCTGAGCGGCCTTTCAGGTTATGACGATATAGGACTCGTTTTACTGTGGATATAGATACTTTTGTACCTGTTTCCTCCAGCATCTTCACAAGGTCCTTTGCTGTTGTTCTGGGATTGATTCGCTACCTTTCGGACCAAAGTACGCTCATCTCTAGGAAACAGAACGTGTCTCCTTCCTGAGCGGTATGATGGCTGCGTGGTCCCATGGTGTTTATACTTGCGTACTATTGTTTGTACAGATGAACGTGGTACCTTCAGGCGTTTGGAAATTGCTCCCAAGGATGAACCAGACTTGTGGAGGTCTACAATTGTTTTTCTGAGGTCTTGGCTGAGTTCTTGTGATTTTCCCATGATGTCAAGCAAAGAGGCACTCAGTTTGAAGGTAGGCCTTGAAATACATCCACAGGTACACCTCCAATTGACTCAAATGTTGTCAATTAGCCTATCAGAAGCTTCTAAAGTCATGACATCATTTTCTGGAATTTTCCAAGCTGTTTAAAGGCACAGTCAACTTAGTGTATGTAAACTTCTGACCCACTGGAATTGTGATACAATGAATTATATGTGAAATATCTGTCTGTAAACAATTGTTGGAAGAATTACTTGTGTCATGCACAAAGTAGATGTCCTAACCGTCTCGCCGAAACTATAGTTTGTTAACAAGACATTTGTGGAGTGGTTGAAAAACAAGTTTTAATGACTCCAACCTAACTGTATGTAAACTTCCAACTTCAACTGTATAAAACATCCCCATTTTCAAGCACTGACATAAAAGTGGCCTGTACAATTTCCTTTCTGTGCTGTGATGACAGACAAGATTTATTTCTATAAAAAAAGTTTTAAGAGAGAGATTATCATCTAACCACATTTTTATAGGTGGGAACATGTTCCAAAAGAGAACCACGCCTTCCCTGTGGCTCAGTTGGTAGAGCATGGTGTTTGCAATGCCAGCATGGTGTGTGCAACACCAGGGTTGTGGGTTTGCTTCCCACGGGGGGCCAGTACAAAAAAAATAAAATAATAATTATAATAATAAAAATGCATAAAATTAAATGTATGTATTCACTATTGTAAGTTGCTCTGGATAAGAGCGTCTGCTAAATGACTAAAATGTAAAATGTAACCGTCATGGTAGCAACGTTCACATTTCCCAATTGTATGTGTTTCTTCAGTCCAGGTGGAGCAGGGAGATTTATGTCATGTGACTAGTGACAAGACCTGTGACTTGCTTTGCTCTCCGGAGCAGGGTGCCTTTGAAAGTAGTGATTACTGGGGTGGCGTTAAGTGTTGAGGTGTCTATGACGCAGACCCAGTGGCGAGCGTGGTGAAACTGAAATTGTCTGTCCTTTGGATTTGTTTTAGGATATGTCAGTTATCCAGCGAGAGCTTTTGTGCCGAACCGACTAAGATGTTTCAGATGCCAAGCTTATGGTCAAGTTGCAGCAGTGTGTAGGAGGGAGTTTCGGAGATGTGAGAAGTGTGCAGGAGGGACAAAGGAATGTGTAATATCGGTGAAAAAAACTGTGTTTGTCAATTGTGGGGGTGCCCAATTCTCTGGGGATCAGAAGGGCCTGCTGCTAGAGAGACAGGTTAAGGTTGCCAGGATCAGAGATGAATAGAAAGATGGATTCAGAATTTTAAACTTGTGTTCAGAATCATTCCGTTTTTATTGTAGTATTTTTTTTAACGTAAATATAGATGTAAATCAGTTGCTGTACATTTTTGGTGCTTTAGCTATCACCCTGGCCTGATAGCATGATATTGGAGACACTACTTCCTCGTGGGGCAATAGTGGGGTGAGGGTGAAGGACACTATGCTCTGTGCTGTTGTGTTTTGCCGGCTTGCAGCATGCTTAATGTGTCTATGTTAATTAACGGTCAATTACCGTGAGATTTGCTTGACAATCACCGGCTGATGAAATTTCATGGCTGCCAGAGCCTTACATGTACCTCAATTACCTTGATTAACCAGTACCCCTGCAAACTGACTCGGTACTAGTACTCCTTGTATATAGCCTCCTTATTGTTATTTTATTGTGTTACTATTTTATCTTGAGTTTATTTAGCAAATCTTTCTTAATTTTTAAAAAGAACATTTGATTTAATATGTAATAGTATACAAAGGACAGTTGGGGCTAGGGTGGCGCTAGGCTATGGGCAGGGCTAGGGGATACAATAACATATTACACAAATGCCTTAAGGGATATACTCACATTTATAATTTTAACAGCTTTTTTGTTGGTAGAGTATTTAATTGTCTTAAAATATTGTTACATTTATTTTTGTAAAGTAAGAAAACGTTTTGTTAATTTTGCTAATAAGTAGGTACAGTGCATTCGGAAAGTATTCAGACCCCTTGACTTTTTCCACATTTTGATAAGTTGTAGCCTTTTTCTAAAATTGATTAAATGTTTTTTTCCCCTCATCAATCAACACACAGTACCTCATAATGACAAAGCAAAAACTGGTTTTTAGAAAGAAAAAAAAACGGAAATATAATTTTTACAAAAAACCCCGGAAATATCACATTTACATAAGTATTCAGACCCTTTTCTCAGTACTTTGTTGAAGCAACTTTGGCAGCGATTACAGCCTTGACTCTTATTGGGTATGATGCGACAAGCGAAATGTGATATTTTTAATAATGTTTCATTTGATTTGATACATGTAAAGAAGTCGAATATGTTGTTCCACATTGGAAAATGTAGCTCTTCAGAGAAAATCATTATACTCCAAGGAACTCAGTTTCACTATGACATATGCCCACAGGTTCCTCGATACTGCCACTCACTGTGACTCTTCTTCATACTAGAAGTGAAATACCCAGACCCAAGACATCTCTGTTGAATGTCCTCGGACAGTCAGACACACTATTTTCTTTTAAAGGCCAGGGGAGCTTACTTCTGACATTTTACAGTCTGTGACCTTCATGAAAAACTATAAAAACTGGGTCATCAGTCTGTCTGCGCAGAGGCATCCACACAGAGGCACTGTACTTCATTAGACACAGATCCTCAGGTTGGACTCCTTGAAGAATTGGGCTGAGGTAACTCAAATTAGTCATGCTTTTCCTCCCTCTCACAGCAGCTTTATCTATGAGAAAGTAACCAATCAGGGATACTGATTATGCTAAGCTGCATTACAAACAGTGGAGCAGTTTTATCATATCCACAATGGCAGTTTTATCACATCCACAATGGCAGTTTTGGTTGAAATTCAAGAAATGCTTACTCTCACCTGTTCACAGGCTCACCAGGATGAGTTTCCATCTGAAGGTCTCTTCCACTAGAACCACAGGAGGCCGTCTCAGGCAGGGAGCTGGAGTTACTGTCTGTCCCTAGGTTATCAGCTCTCTCCCTGGGGAAGCCCTCCTCACAATGCTGGGTGACCTGGGCCCCAGGCAGGGATTTCTTAGGAACCTTAGGGGTTGGAGATGGCTCTTCTGTCTGAATGGTCACCTGGCTCTGTGAGGACATTGAAACTGACTGACCAGGAACAGGAGGAAGATTCCTTCTGGCCCCACCAGTTGATGCTGTATCTGGAGATGGAACACCCTGATCAGTGGTGAATGTGTTTTCTTTAGGGACGTCATCACAGACAAGTGACGAAGCGGTAGAGGAGGTAGCAGACCCCACAGTCTGAGCTGACATTAGCTGACATGCCTGTGGTTTTCCTTCCTCACAGTGGGCCTGTTGGGTCCTTGGCCCAGGACCAGCCTGGCTGGATAGAGGTGAGCGAGGCTGGTCCTGTCTGGAGCCAGGCTGGCTAGATAGAGCTGTGAGAAGGGGAGAGCTACAGACATGGTCCCGTGCTGGCCGCTGGCTCTGACTTCTGCCCAGCAGCCCTGCCCCCTTCTTGGTTCCAGCTTTCACAGAATTCCCACTCTTGTCTCTCTTCCTGAGGAGGAGGCGGGGCAAGGTGCCCATGTGGGTGTAGTTGTCGCTGGAGCGGGCGTAGCTGGAGGTGCGCGGACGAGTCATATCCATGTCGTCAACAGACGTCTCCGCGACGTCGGGGGAGGATACCACATCCAGAGATCTGCCCCCGTCAGGCTTGGAGGGAGATTTGTCTGACGATGATCCACGACGAAAGGATAGGTTGGAGAGACTCCCAAGCCACTTGAAACCTGTTGAGGGAGGGGGAGAGACAGACAGACAATGTGTCATACATTTACAGTAATACCCTGGCATGCTCTTAGTAATATGTCTGTTCTCTTTTGTATAGTCTGTTTTGTTTCATTTTGTCACATAAACTGTTCTAAGTGTTCTAGAATGTTGAGTGTGTTCTAGAATGTTTGGAATGTAATGTTTTGACCCCCTGGGCTGGGTTGTTGGATTGCAGGAGGTGAATGCCTGGTTCTTTTTTTATAGAACTCCAGCTGTTCAAAGTTAACAATATAACATGGTCAGATTCAGAGTTGGTGTAAGATCCAGAACAGCCCCTCAGAGGAACAATATATAAACACTGGGCAGGAATGGAAACAACTTGTCTGAGCGGTATGAGCTGACTTTTTTTTACAGTTTTTTTTACAGATATTTCCACACTATGAGGTCGAAATAACTAACAATCTGAAATGGCAAATGTCCTTTTAGTGTAAGAGGAAAAAAATTGTGGAATTTCAGCCTGTTCAGGTGGGATGAAGTTTTTGGCCCACAGCATGACATCACAATCTGATATGATTATTCTGACCAATGAACAGTCATGTTTTATTTACATATGTATCCTCCTACTTTGAAGGGGTAAGCAGGGTAGGCTCTAGAGTCTACGATCCTATCCGCCATTCAGGGCTGTATATGTAAATATACTTACATCTTTATCAACACGCCCACATGATCAGACTGAGCATTACAATGGCAAAAGGAGGCTCATGGAGGGAAATTATAAAACATATTTTCATGAAGTAAACATACACAGTAATTTATTAAACATACAGTGATGATTTAAAAATACAATTTTAAAGACTGCATGGGGGCTTTAAATTCAATTCTTGAATATTGAGGATGATAATGTTTTAAGATAGAAGACCTATTTAGTTTGTAGGGAGCAGCAACAGTTGAGACTGAGTCAGCACTGATGATGATTATGCATTGGTGGTGAGGAATGTATGCCAAGTAAATTGCTTTCATAAAGTATTCACACCCCTTGCCTTTTTCCACATTTCATTGTGTTACAGCCTGCATTTAAAATTGATGACATTCTTTTTTTTACTGGCCTACACACAATACCCCATAAAATGTCAAAGTGGAATCATGTTCATTTTTGGGGGATTCAACCCCTTTGTTATGGCAAGCCTAAGTAAGTTAATGAGTAAGATTTGCATAACAAGTCACATAATAAGTTGCACGGGCTCACTCTGTGTGCAATAATAGTGTTTAACATGATTTTTGAATGCCTACCCCATCCCTGTACCCAACACATACAAACAGCGTCAATACAGGGCTAAGATTGAGTCGTCCTGCGTGCAAACCATTACAGACTACAAAGGGAAGCACAGCCGAGAGCTGCCCAATGACACGAGACTACCGGACGAGCTAAACTACTTCTATGCTCGCTTCGCGGCAAATAACACTGAAACATGCATGAGAGCACCAGCTGTATCGGAAGACTGTGTGATGACGCACTCCGCAGCCAATGTGAGTAAGACCTTTAAAACTTCATAGGGATAGGGGGCAGCATTGGGAAGTTTGGATGAAAAGCGTGCCCAGAGTAAACTGCCTGTTACTCAGGCCCAGAAGCTAGGATATGCATATAATTGGTAGATATGGATAGAAAACACTCTAAAGTTTCGAAAACTGTTACAATAATGTCTGTGAGTATAACATGACTCATATGGCAGGCGAAAACCTGAGAAAAATCCAACCAGGAAGTGGGAATTCTAAAGTTTGTAGTTTTTTAAGTGAATGTCTATCCAGTATCCAGTCTGTGGGGTCAGATTGCACTTCCTAAGGCTTCCAGTAGATGTCAACAGTCTTTAGAAGTTGTTTCAGGCTTCTATTGTGAAAGGGAAGAGAATAAGACCACTCAGAGCAAGTGGCTCAGCTGAAAGCCATGAGTTGTTTATCGCGTGTGGCCGTGAGTGCGCCGTTCGTTCTCTTTCCTTTCTAATGAAAACGGTATTGTCCGGTTGAAATATTATTGAATATTTATGATAAAAAGATCCTAAGGATTGATTATAAACATCGTTTGACATGTTTCTACGAACTTTAATGGCTGCCGTCTGGATGTTGTGAGCGCTCTTTGTGCCTTTGGATTACTGAACTAAACGCGCGAACTAAACAGAGGTATTTGGACATAAAGAGCGACTTTATTGAACAAAACGAACATTTATTGTGTAACATGGAGCCCTGGGAGTGCCACCAGATGAAGATTATCAAAGGTAAGTGATTCACTTAATCGCTATTTCTGACTTTTGTGAGTCCTCTCCTTGGCTGGAAAATGTCTGTATGGTTTTTTGTGGCTAGGCGCTGTCCTAACATAATCGCATGGTGTGCTTTCGCCGTAAAGCCTTTTTGAAATCGGACACTGTGGTTGGATTAACAAGAAGTGTATCTTTAAAATGGTGTATAATACTTGTATGTTTAACCTGTTGGGGCTAGGGGGCAGTATTTGCACGGCTGGATAAAAAAATGTACCCGATTTAATCTGGTTACTAATCCTACCCAGTAACTAGAATATGCATATACTTATTATATATGGATAGAAAACACTCTAAAGTTTCTAAAACTGTTTGAATGGTGTCTGTGAGTATAACAGAACTCATTTGGCAGGCAAACCCTGAGACATTTTCTGACAGGAAGTGGATACCTGATGTGTTGTATTACCTTTAAACCTATGCCATTAAAAACACAGGGGCTGAGGAATATTTTGGCACTTCCTATTGCTTCCACTAGATGTCACCAGCCTTTACAAAGTGTTTTGAGTCTTCTGGAGGGAGATCTGACCGAACAAGAGCCATGGAACGATGATGGCCCATTAGACACCTGGCGCGCGAGTTCATGTTGGGTACCCTCGTTCCAATACGTTATAAAAGAGAATGCATTCGTCCACCTTGAATATTATTCATGTTCTGGTTAAAAAAGGCCCTAATGATTTATGCTATACAACGTTTGACATGTTTGAACGAACGTAAATATATTTTTTCCCCTCGTTCATGAAGTGAAGTCCGGCGGGCTTAGATCATGTGCTAACAAGACGGAGATTTTTGGACATAAATGATGAGCTTTTTTGAACAAAACTACATTCGTTATGGACCTGTGATACCTGGAAGTGACATCTGATGAAGAGAATCAAAGGTAATGGATTATTTACATAGTATTTTCGATTTTAGATCTCCCCAACATGGCGGCTAGTCTGTATCGCAACGCGTATTTTTCTGGGCGCAGTGCTCAGATTATTGCAAAGTGTGATTTCCCAGTAAGGTTATTTTTAAATCTGGCAAGTTGATTGCGTTCAAGAGATGTAAATCTATAATTCTTTAAATGACAATATAATATTTTACCAATGTTTTCTAATTTTAATTATTTAATTTGTGGTGCTGACTTGAATGCCGGTTATTGGATGGAAACGATTTCCTGAACATCAACGCCACAGTAAAACGCTGTTTTTGGATATAAATATGAACTTGATAGAACTAAAAATGCATGCATTGTCTAACACAATGTCCTAGGAGTGTCATCTGTTGGAGATTGTAAAAGGTTAGTGCATAATTTTAGCTGATTTATGGTTTTGGTGACGCCTGTCTTTGAATTGGCACAACATTACACACAACTCTTGTAAATGTACTGTCCTAACATACTCTAAATTTATGCTTTCGCCGTAAAACCTTTTTGAAATCGTAAAACGTGGTTAGATTAAGGAGATGTTTATCTTTCAAAGGGTGTAAAATAGTTGTATGTTTGAAAAATTTGAATTTTGACATTTATTTGGATTCAAATTTGCCGCTCTTGAAATGCACCTGCTGTTGATGGAGTGCACCACGGGTGGGACGCTTGCGTCCCACCTAGCCCATAGAGGTTAAGGAATTTTAATTATGAGATTTCTGTTGTTTGAATTTAGCGCCCTGCAATTTCACTGGCTGTTGTCGAGGTGGGACGCTAGCGTCCCACTAATCCCAGAGAGGTTAAACAGGTCAACATTCACAAGGAAGCAGGGCCATACGAATTACCAGGATGTGTACTGCGAGCTTGCGCTGACTAATTAGCAAGTGTCTTCACTGACATTTTCAACCTCTCCCTGTCCGAGTCAATAATACCAACATGTTTTAAGCAGACCACCATAGTGCCTGTGCCAAAGAACACAAAGGGAACCAGCCTAAATGACTACCGACCGACGTCTGTAGCAATGAAGTGCTTTGAAAGTCTGATCATGGCTCACATCAACACCATCATCCCAGAAACCCTAGATCCACTCCAATTTCCATACCACCCCAACTGACCCACAGATGATGCAGTCTCTATTGCACTCCACACTGCCCTTTCCCACCTGGACAGAAGGAACACCTATGTGAGAATGATATTTATTGACTACAGCTCAGCGTTCAACACCATAGTGCCCTCAAAGCTCATCACTAAGCTAAGGACCCTGTGACTAAACACCTCTGCAACTGGTTCCTGTACTTCCTGACGGGCCGCCCCCAGGTGGTAAGGGTAGGTAACAATACATCCTCCACGCTGATCCTCAACACAGAGGCCCCTCAGGGGTGCGTGCTCAGCCCCCTCCTGTACTCCCTGTTCACTCATGACTGCACGGCCAGGCACGACTCCAACACCATCATTCAATTTGCCGATGACACAACAGTGGTAGGCCTGATCACCGACAACAACAAGACAGCCTATAGGGAGGAGGTCAGAGACCTGGCCATGTGGTGCCAGGACAACAACCTCTCCCTCAACATGATCAAGACAAAGGAGATGATTGTGGACTACAGGAAAAAGAGGACCAAGCACGCCCCCATTCTCATCAACGGGCTGCAGTGGAGCAGGTTGAGAGCTTCAAGTTCCTTTGTGTCCACATCACCAACAAACTAACATGATCCAAGCACACCATGACAGTCGTGAAGCGGGCACGACAAAACCTATTCCCCCTCCGGAGACTGAAAAGATTTGGCATGGGTCCTCAGATCCTCAAAAGGTTCTACAGCTGCACCATTGAGAGCATCCTGACTGGTTGCATCACTGCCTGATATGGCAACTGCTCGACCTCCAACCGCAAGGCACTACAGAGGTTAGTGCGAATGGCCCAGTACATCACTGGGGCCAAGCTTCCTGCCATCCAGGACCTCTATACCAGGCGGTGTCAGAGGAAGGCCCTGAAAATTGTCAAAGACTCCAGCCACCCTAGTCATAGACTGTTCTCTCTGCTAGCACACGGCAAGCGGTACAGGAGCGCCAAGTCTAGGTCCAAGAGGCTTCTAAACAGCTTCTACCCCCAAGCCATAAGACTCCTGAACATCTAGTCAAATGGCTACCCAGACTATTCACATTGCCCCCCCCCCCACCTCCCCTCTCCCTACTACTGCCACTCTGTTGTCATCTATGCATAGTCACTTTAATTAACTCTACCTACATGTACATACTACCTCAACTAACCGGTGCATCCGCACATTGACTCTGTACCGGTACCCCCCTGTATATATTGTTATATTTTACTGCTCCTCTTTAATTACTTGTTACTTTTATCTCTTATTCTGATCCGTATTTTTTGAAACTGCACTGTCGGTTAGGGGCTCGTAAGTAAGCATTTCACTGTAAGGTCTACACCTGTTGTATTCGGCGCATGTGACTAACAAAATTTGATTTGATTATTGATTTGAAGAACCTTTGGCAGCGATTACAGCCTCGCGTCTTCATGGGTATGACGCTACAAGCTTGGCACACCTGTATTCGGGAGTTTCTCTCATTCTTCTCTGAAGATCCTCTCAAGCTCTTTCAGATTGGATGGGGAGCATCGCTGCACAGCTATTTTCGCGTCTCTCCAGAGATGTTCGATCAGGTTCAAGTCTGGGCTCTGGCTGGGCCACTCAAGGACATTCAGAGACTTGTCCCGAAGCCACTCCTGCGTTGACTTGGCTGTGTGCTCAAGGTCGTTGTCCTGTTGGAAGGTGAAACTTCACCCCAGTCTGAGGTCCTGAGTGCTCTGGAGCAGGTTTTCATCAAGGATCTTGCTGTACTGTGCTCTGGTCATCTTTCCCTCAACCCCGACTAGTCTCCCAGTCCCTGCCGTTGAAAAACATCCCCACAGCCTGATGCTGCCACCACCATGCTTCACTGTAGGGATGGTGCCAGGTTTCCTCCAGACGTGACACTTGGCATTCAGGCCAAAGAGTTCAATCTTGGTTTCATCAGACCAGAGAATCTTGTTTCTTATGGTCTGAGAGTCCTTTAGGTGTCTTTTGGCAAACTCCAAGCGGGCTGTCATGTGCCTTTTGCTGAGGAGTGGCTTCCATCTGATTACTTTACCATAAAGGCCTGATTCCTGGAGTGCTGCAGAGATGGTTGTCCTTCTGGAATGTTGTCCTGTCGCCACATAGGAACTCTGGAGCTCTGTCAGAGTGACCATCGGGTTCTTGGTCACCTCCCTGACCAAGGACCTTCTCCCCCGATTGCTCGGTTTGGCCTGGGCGGTCAGCTCTAAGAAGAGTCTTGGTGGTTCCAAACTTCTTCCATTTAATATTGATGGAGGCCACTGTGTTCTTGGGGACCTTCAATGCTGCAGATATGTTTTGGTACCCTTCCCCAGATCTGTGCCTCGACACAATCCTGTCTCGGAGCTCTACTGATAATTCCTTCGAACTCATGGCTTGGTTTTTGCTCTGACATGCGCTGTGAACTGTGGGACCTTATATAGAGAGGTGTGTGTGTGTCTCTCCAAATTATGTCCAATCAATTGAATTTACCACAGGTGGACTCCAATCAAGTTATAGAAACATCTCAAGGATGATCAATGGAAACAGGATGCACCTGAGCTCAATTTTTAGTCTTATAGCAAAAGGTCTGAATACTTATGTAAATAAGGTATTTCTGTTTTTTGGTTTTTATGAATATGCAAACTTTTCTTAAAACCTTTTTTCGCTTTGTCATTATGGGGTATTGTGTGTAGATTGATGAGGAAAAGATGAATGTAATCCATTTTAGAATAAGGCTGTAATGTAACAAAATGTGGAAAAGGGGAAGGGGTCTGAATACTTTCTGAATGCACTGTATGTACCCTAGTTATTATTGTGTTTCATTTTCAATACATTTGCTAACATTTCTAAAAACATGTTTTCTATTTGTCATTATGGGGTATTGTTTGTGGATGGGTGAGAAAAAAACATATGTAATCCATGTTGAGTTCAGGCTGTAACACAACAACATGTGGAATAAATCAAGGGGTTTGAATAGTCTCTGAAGGCGCTGTATGCTCTTCTTATTGAGCAAAAAAAGGGAGGCTTTGCCTGCTTTTGGATACATGTGATCTCAGAAAGGTAGGCTACTAACTTTTACAGTAATAACCGTTATTCTCTGAACTTTCTCTAGACTCTTGTGTTTCTGTCCAGACCATTAACCCGAGAAGACTCTGACAGTTACAGAACCAGCAGAGCTAAATATAAAACAGACTCTGATATAGACAGGGCAGCCAGTGCTGTGAACAGGAGGATGAGAAATAAACTACTGGGTTGGTCTATACTTTGTCCTCAGAGGCACTGGCCACACAGTAAAGGAGAATTATGTACCATGACTTTTGCAACTGTGATATCTTACCTACTATCTCTCCTCTGTGACGTAAAGAGCACATTCAAAAAGGGCCTGATAACTGATGAAACTGAAGTGTTTCCTGTGTGTGCTGCAGTTGGTGTGTGTGTGTGTGTGTGTGTGTGTGTGTGTGTGTGTGTGTGTGTGTGTGTGTGTGTGTGTGTGTGTGTGTGTGTGTGTGTGTGTGTGTGTGTGTGTGTGTGTGTGTGTGTGTGTGTGTGTGGGTGTGTGGTATTTTCATACTTCCCCCTCCTCTTCCCCTCAGTGAAGTACAGAAATACACCTCATCAGAAATGTTCTCCTTTAAACCAGGCTGAGGTATATGTCAGGACTTAGGACCAGAAATAGCCTATCATATATAAGCTATACATTATAATGCAGTATATGATGTCCATGGTGTTGAGTCGTTGTCCCTGCTACGTGGTCTATAGTCGCCATGACACATGTTATTGTAATCGTGTAGCTATAGCACCTCCTTGTAGCAGGCTAGATCTGGAGAAGTGCATTTTTTAGCATGTCCCTATTCATTTATTTATCAGCGAGAAAGCCTTATCTAGGTCAGTCTAAAAAGATAGATGAAGACATAGACACTGTAGATATGTTGTCTATCGCTATATTTGCATGAGACTAGTGAGACGAATGACAGGTGGCTCGTCAAACAGAGCTGCTGTCCTGTCACCAACGTGACATAATCATAATAGAGGTAAATTTAGTTTGCGATTAACGTGAATCGTCACTTTCCACACACACACACACACACACACACACACACACACACACACACACACACACACACACACACACACACACACACACACACACACACACACACACACACACACACACACACACACACTAAAGTGGTACTACACACACATCATAGGCTACTCACTCAGTTTCCGTTTTCCGCTCATGTTGTGGATGTGGGGTGGTGGGATGATGTCCAACTTCTGGGGGGAAGAAAGGGGGAGACAGCTACTGACTGGCTGGGGGGGAAGAGAGCTACTGACTGGCTGGGGGGGAAGAGAGCTACTGACTGGCTGGGGGGGAAGAGAGCTACTGACTGGAGATCTGGAGCTGGAACCAACCACTCCTCTAGCCGACACAGTTCAGTTCCGCTCCACGGGGCAGATGTGGAGATGCATGCATTAGAAGCTAGCTGTGTAAACAGACCTCTGTGCTTCCTGTGTTGGGCAGTGGGGAGGAGGAGGTGATAGAGAGGTGAGAGAGGAGCTTGAAACAGTATTAAGGCTATACAGAAGAAGACTGCTAGTGCTGCCTGTATGATATGATGCATTTCGTATGGTATGTATTAATTTGTGGATGTCCATCACCCAATTCGTATAATACACGATATATACAAAAGTATGTGGATACCCCTTCAAATGAGTGGATTTGGCTATTTCAGCTACACCCGTTGCTGACAGGTAGTCATAGAGCTCGGAGGACCTGAGGACCATGCCTTAGGATAACTTGGCCTGATGATTCCTGGCTGTCCCCAGTCCACTTAGTCGTGCTGCTGCTCCAGTTTCAACTGTTCTGCCTGCAGCTATGGAGCCCTGACCTGTTCACCGGATGTGCTACCTTGTCCCGGCCGTCCATCTCTCTCTCTCTCTCTCTCTCTCTCTCTCTCTCTCTCTCTCTCTCTCTCTCCTCTCTCTCTCTCTCTCTCTCTCTCAACGCTCGGCTATGAAAAGCCAACTGACATTTACTCCTGAAGTACTGACCTTTTGCACCCTCTACAACCACTTTGATTACTTTTTGACCCTGCTAGTCATCTATGAACATTAGAACATATTGATGAACAATCTGGCCTTAAAAACCTCTTACATCTAGATGTTCCGCTAGCGGAACACCTCGCCAATATCCAATGATAGAGCGTGGCGCGAATTACAAACTCCTCAAAAATCCCAAAACTTCAATTTTTCAAACATATGACTATTTTACACCATTTTAAAGACAAGACTCTCCTTTATCTAACCACATTGTCCGATTTCAAAAAGGCTTTACAACGAAAGCAAAACATTAGATTATGTCAGGAGAGTACCCAGCCAGAAATAATCAGACACCCATTTTTCAAGCTAGCATATAATGTCACAAAAACCAAACCCACAGCTAAATGCAGCACTAACCTTTGATGATCTTCATCAGATGACACTCCTAGGACATTATGTTATACAATACATGCATGTTTTGTTCAATCAAGTTCATATTTATATCAAAAACCAGCTTTTTACATTAGCATGTGACGTTCAGAACTAGCATACCATCGAAACTTCCAGTGAATTTACTAAATTACTCACGATAATCGTTCACAAAAAACATAACAATTATTTAAAGAATTATAGATACAGAACTCCTTTATGCAATCGCGGTGTCCGATTTTTGCAATATTCTGAGTAGATAGCCCGGCCAACATGGCTAGCTATTTTGACACCCACCAAGTTTGGCACTCACCAAACTCAGATTTACTATAAGAAAAATTGGATTACCTTTGCTGTTCTTCGTCAGAATGCACTCCCAGGACTTCTACTTCAACACCCAATGTTGTTTTGGTTCCAAATAATCCATAGTTATATCCAAATAGCGGCGTTTTGTTCTTGCGTTCATGACACTATCCGAAGGGTGACGCGCCGGTGCATATCGTGACAAAAAATTTCAAAATATTCCATTACCGTACTTCGAAGCATGTCAAACGCTGTTTAAAATCAATTTTTTGGCGATTTTTCTCGTAAAATAGCAATAATATTCTGACCGGGAGACGTTTTCGTTGAAATACTGAAAGAAGAAAATGGTGTCTTCACGTGCACGCGCGGGCCTGTGTCATTGTTCTCAGATCGACCACTTTCCAAATCCCCTACTGTTTTCCGCCCAGGGACTGCAGAGTCATCATTCCCCATTCTGGCGCCATCTGAGAGCCTATGGGAGCCTTAGAAAATGTCACGTTACAGCAGAGATCCTCTGTTTTCCATAAAGAGCCTATAGAAGGCTAAGAAATGGTCAGAGAGGGCACTTCCTGTATGGAATCTTCTCAGATTAAACATACCCGATTTAATCTGGTTATTACTACTGCCCAGAAACTAGAATATGCATATAATTATTGGCTTTGGATAGAAAACACCCTAAAGTTTCTAAAACTGTTTGAATGGTGTCTGTGAGTATAACAGAACTCATATGGCAGGCAAAAACCTGAGAAGATTCCTTACAGGAAGTGACCTGTCTGACAAGTTCTTGTTCTTCTTGGCTCTCTTTAATGAAAACTGAGGATCTTTGCTGTAACGTGACACTTCCTACGGCTCCCATAGGCTCTCAGAAGGCGGGAAAAAGCTGAATGATGTAATTCCAGCCACTGGCTGAAAAACATTAGTGCTTTTGGTGCTCTATCAGAGGACAATGCGACTGAGGCGCGTGCACGAGTCGACCCCATGTTTTTATTTTCTCTCTCTTTGAACCTAAACACGCTTTCCCGGTCGGAATATTATCGCTTTTTTACGAGAAAAATGGCATAAAAATTGATTTTAAACAGCGGTTGACATGCTTCGAAGTACGGTAATGGAATATTTAGATGGAATATTTATAATTTTTTGTCACGAAATGCATCGTGCGCGTCACCCTTCTTTACCATTCGGATAGTGTCTTGAACGCACGAACAAAACAGAGGCTATTTGAACATAACTATGGACTATTTTGAACCAAACCAACATTTGTTATTGAAGTAGAAGTCCTGGGAGTGCATTCTGACGAAGAACAGCAAAGGTAATAACATTTTTCTTATAGTAAATCTGACTTTGGTGAGGGCTAAACTTGGTGGGTGTCTAAATAGCTAGCCCTGTGATGCTGGGCTATCTACTTAGAATATTGCAAAATGTGCTTTCACCGAAAAGCTATTTTACAATCGGACATAGCGAGTGCATAGAGGAGTTCTGTATCTATAATTCTTAAAATAATTGTTATGTTTTTTGTGAAAGTTTATCGTGAGTAATTTAGTAAATTCACCGGAAGTTTGCGGGGGGTATGCTAGTTCTGAACGTCACATGCTAATGTAAAAAGCTGGTTTTTGATATAAATATGAACTTGATTGAACAAAACATGCATGTATTGTATAACATAATGTCCTAGGGTTGTCATCTGATGAAGATCATCAAAGGTTAGTGCTGCATTTAGCTGTGGTTTGGGTTTATGTGACATTATATGCTAGCTTGAAAAATGGGTGTCTGATTATTTCTGGCTGGGTACTCTGCTGACATAATCTAATGTTTTGCTTTCGTTGTAAAGCCTTTTTGAAATCGGACAGTGTGGTTAGATTAACGAGAGTCTTGTCTTTAAAATGGTGTAAAATAGTCATATGTTTGAGAAATTGAAGTAATAGCATTTCTAAGGTATTTGAATAACGCGCCACGGGATTCAACTGGCTGTTGAGTAGGTGGGACGATTTCGTCCCGCCGACCCTAGAGAGGTTAATGCAACGGCATACAATTACATTTCTAGACAATTCTGTGCTTCCAGATTTGTTGCAATAGCTTGGCGAAGGCCCTTTTCTATAACGGAATGACAATGCACCTGTGCACAAAGCGAGGTCCAATCAGAAATGGTTTGTCGAGATCGGTGTGGAAGAAATTTACTGGCCTGCACAGAGCCATGACCTCAACCCCATCGAACACCTCTGGAATGAATTGGAACACCGACTGCGAGCCAGGCCTAATCACCCAACATCAGTGCCCGACCTCACTAATGCTCTTGTGGCTGAATGGAAGCAAGTTCCTGCAGCAATGTTCCAACATCTAGTGGAAAGCCTTCCCAAAAGAGTGGAGGCTGTTATAGCAGCAAAGGGGGGACCAACTCCATATTAATGCCAATGATTTAGGAATGAGATGTTCGACGAGCAGGTGTCCACATATGTTTCGAATTACAATTCGTATTATGTTAAGAATTTGCTAAATGTATTATATGTTACGAATTCTAGCTAGGTGGCTAGGTGGCAAACACTGGGCTAGGCTAGGGGTTAGGCTTAAGGATAGGCTCACGTTTAGGAGTTAGGTTAAAGGGTTAAGGTTAGGGTTAGGGGAAGGGTTAACTAAAAGGGTTTAGGGTTAGGGGAAGGGTTAACTAACATGGTTTAGGGTTAGGGGAAGGGTTACAGTTAGGGGGAGGGTTAACTAAAAGAGTTAGGGGAAGGGGTAACTAACATGTTAAGTCGTTTTAAAGTAGTTAAAAAGTAGTAAGTAGTTGAAACGTTTCTAAAGTTGCATCCTTTGGGTTGCTAGACGTTCGCTTTATACGCCCACTCATCCACTACAACTAACCACCCTACTTTCGGTTTTGCCTTAAGTATCCATCTGTCTTATGTAACCATACCAAACCTAACATATCATAGTAATTTGAGGGTCCCGTATTTACATTTACTATGTTACATCTAGTCTATGAGACCAAGCTGGGATGATAAACACCTGTAGTGATTTACATTTACTATGTTACGTCTAATGGTGTGGGGGCTGTGCTTTGGCAAAGTGGGTGGGGTTATATCCTGCCTGTTTGGCCCTGTCCGGGGGTATCATCGGATGGGGCCACAGTGTCTTCTGATCCCTCCTATCTCAGCCTCCAGTATTTATGCTGCAGTAGTTTATGTGTCGGGGGGCTAGGGTCAGTCTGTTACATCTGGAGTATTTCTCTTGTCTTATCCGGTGTCCTGTGTGAATTTAAATATGCTCTCTCTAATTCTCTCTTTCTTTCTTCTCTCGGAGGACCTGAGCCCTAGGACCATGCCTCAGGACTACCTGGCATGATGACTCCTTGCTGTCCCCAGTCCACCTGGCCGTGCTGCTGCTCCAGTTTCAACTGTTCTGCCTGCGGCTATGGAACCCTGACCTGTTCACCGGACGTGCTTGTTGCACCCTCGACAACTACTATGATTATTATTATTTGACCATGCTGGTCATTTATGAACATTTTAACATCTTGACCATGTTCTGTTATAATATCCACCCGGCACAGCCAGAAGAGGACTGGCCACCCCTCATAGCCTGGTTCCTCTCTAGGTTTCTTCCTAGGTTTTTGGCCTTTCTAGGGAGTTTTTCATAGGGAGTTTTTCCTAGCCACCGTGCTTCTTTCACATGCATTGCTTGCTGTTTGGGGTTTTAGGCTGGGTTTCTGTACAGCACTTTGAGATATCAGCTGATGTACGAAGGGCTATATAAATACATTTGATTTGATTTGATTTGATTTAGTCTACGAGACCAGGCTGGCATGTGAGACCTTTGCCGATAGACTGATAGTTAATAATGAGTTATCTATTAATGAAGCTAAAAGCCCCAGCTGCCTATCAGATCTCTGGTCTGATGACTCTGAGCTCTTGTTGTTATTTCATCCTGGGAGTTTGGGACCACTAGTGAATTGTAGAGGCACCGTTTGTACACATACAAGACAGCTACAGTATACTGTATCTGGTCCTAGGCCCATCAATCTGACACATACAAGTCAGCTACAGTATACCTTATCTGGTCCTAGGATATAGGATATAATAAGGATATAATATGAACATTGTGTCCAATGGTATGTGGGACATTCCTGTACATGGCGTCTATTACATTATAAATTATTAGCATGCACATTTACCAAAACAAATGCAGTGAGGTATTTGTTTAGGGCGTTTTGTATTCCCCCTATGGAAATATGAAGAAACTATGCCAAATAAAGAGAAACATGTTGTGAAAGTTTTTAAGAGCTGAAATGACACTAAGATTTCATATCTCACTTCCTGTTGGGTTTGGCTGAGGGTGGGACTGTGACTTCCTCTGTGGTGGCTGCCTGGTGGTGTTATCAAAGACTGAGGTGTGAAGAGCAAAGTAGCTGACCCAGATATACTACTGTAGATAGATACACATTGTCATAAAAATAGTTGTACTCATCCTTAAAAATGTCGTACTGGAGAGAAGAGGACCAAAACGCAGCAGGTATGTGCAGGCTCATCTTGACTTTTATTCACTATCAAAATTAATGCCAAAATAACAAACCATGAGAATGAACGAACAACCAACAAACAGTCTGGCAAAGCATAGGCTCAACACAGAACAATTCCCCACAACCCCAAAGACAAACACACACACCTATATAGGACTTCCAATCAAAGGCAACTATACACACCTGCCTTCAATTGGAAGTCCCAATCATCAACCCAACATTTAACAAACACAAACCTGCCACGTCCTGACCAAAACTAAAACACTAGGACGTGACAGTACCCCCCCCTCAAGGTGCAGACCCCGGAATGCACCTAAAAAAGAAAAACAAGAAAATCCCCAATACCCCAACAAAAACCCAACAAACAATAACCCCTAAACCATAAGGGAGGGTGGCTGCCGTCAACGACGGCACTGTGCTACACCCTCCCTCCCCAACCCACCTATCCTGGAGGTGGCTCAGGTGCAGGCCGTTCCAGGCTGTCGGGGCAGTCTGGCAACTCGGGACAGTCGGGGCAGTCTGGCAACTCGGGACAGTCGGGGCAGTCTGGCAACTCGGGACAGTCGGGGCAGTCTGGCAACTCGGGACAGTCAGGGCAGTCTGGCCACTCCGGCAGGTCAGGGCAGTCTGGCCACTCCGGCAGGTCAGGGCAGTCTGGCCACTCCGGCAGGTCAGGGCAGTCTGGCCACTCCGGCAGGTCAGGGCAGTCTGGCCACTCCGGCAGGTCAGGGCAGTCTGGCCACTCCGGCAGGTCAGGGCAGTCTGGCCACTCCGGCAGGTCAGCGCAGTCTGGCCACTCCGGCAGTTCAGCGCAGTCTGGCCACTCCGGCAGTTCAGCGCAGTCTGGCCACTCCGGCAGTTCAGCGCAGTCTGACCTCTCTGACGACTGTTGACTGGCGGGCAGCTCTGACGACTGTTGACTGGCGGGCAGCTCTGACGACTGTTGACTGGCGGGCAGCTCTGACGACTGTTGACTGGCGGGCAGCTCTGGTGACGACTGTTGACTGGCGGGCAGCTCTGGTGACGACTGTTGACTGGCGGGCAGCTCTGGTGACCACTGTTGACTGGCGGGCAGCTCTGGTGACCACTGTTGACTGGCGGGCAGCTCTGGTGATGACTGTTGACTGGCGGGCAGCTCTGGTGACGACTGTTGACTGGCGGGCAGCTCTGGTGACGACTGTTGACTGGCGGGCAGCTCTGGTGACGACTGTTGACTGGCGGGCAGCTCTGGTGACGACTGTTGACTGGCGGGCAGCTCTGGCGACTGTTGACTGGCGGGCAGCTCTTGCCCCGTCAAACAGCCCTTGTGCCCCCCCCTAAAAAATTATTGGGGGTGCCTCTCGGTCTCCCTTACCTCGCTAGCCTTCTTCCGCTGCTTGGTCCTTTTTTGGTGGGGAATTCTGTCATACAATAAGTTGTACTCATCCTTAAAAATGTCGTACTGGAGAGAAGAGGACCAAAACGCAGCAGGTATGTGCAGGCTCATCTTGACTTTTATTCACTATCAAAATGAATGCCAAAATAACAAACCATGAGAATGAACGAACAACCAACGAACAGTCTGGCAAAGCATAGGCTCAACACAGAACAATTCCCCACAACCCCAAAGACAAACACACACACCTATATAGGACTTCCAATCAAAGGCAACTATACACACCTGCCTTCAATTGGAAGTCCCAATCATCAACCCAACATTTAACAAACACAAACCTGCCACGTCCTGACCAAAACTAAAACACTAGCTCCATCTGCTGGTCAGGACGTGACACACATAGAAGAAACAGTAGCCTATCTTCTGTACCAACATTGTTCCGAAAATGACTGCAGGTATACCAAGCAAACATTTAGTTGAACAAATTCATCAATTTAATCATCCACCAAATATTATATACTGTAAGCACTTTGTGACATCTGCTGATATAAAAAGGGCTTTAGAAATACATTTGATTGATTGAATGATTGATTGAGTCAGGACGTTACTTAGTTTCTGATTTAGTTTCCTGCATGTGCCTTCAGAATGTATTCATCCCTCTTGACTTATTCCACATTTTGTGTTACAGCTTCAATTCAAAATGTATTAAAACAAATAATAATCTCTCCCATCTACACCAAATATATCCTAATGACAAATTGAAAACATATTTTTAGAAATGTTTGCATGTTTACTGAAAATTAAATACAGAAATGTCTTATTGACATAAGTATTCACACCCCTGAGTCAATAATTTGTAGAAGCACCTTTTGGCAGCGATTACAGCTGGGATATTTTCTGGGTAAGACTCCAAGAGCTTTCCACACCTGGATTGTTCAACATTTGCCTGTAAAATTGGTTGCTGATCATTGCTAGACAACCATTTTCAGGTTTTGCCATAGATTTTCAAGTAGATTTAAGTCAAAACAGTAACTCGGCCACTCAGGAACATTTACTATCTTCTTGGTAAGCAACTTCAGTGTATATTTCAAATAAAATAAAATCTAATTGTATTTGTCACATGAGCCAAATACAACAGGTGTAGTAGACCTTACAGTGAAATGCTTACTTACAAGCCCTTAACCAACAATGCAGTTTTAAGAAGAAAAAAAAGAAAAAAAAGAAATAAAAGTAACAAATAATTAAAGAGCAGCAGTAAAATAACAATAGTGAGGCTATATACAGGGGGTACCGGTACAGAGTCAATGTGTGGGGGCACCGGTTAGTCGAGGTAATCGAGGTAATATGTAGGTAGAGTTATTAAAGTGACTATGCATAGATAATAACAGAGAGAGTAGCAGCAGCGTAAAAGAGGGCAATGCAAATCTGGGTAGCCATTTGATTAGATGTAGAAGCTGTTTAGAAGTCTCTTGGACCTAGACTTGGCGCTCCGGTGCAGCTTGCCGTGCGGCAGCAGAGAGAACAGTCTATGACTAGGGTGGCTGGAGTCTTTGACAATTTTTAGGGCCTTCCTCTGACACCACCTGGTGTAGAGATCCTGGATGGCAGGAAGCTTGACCCCAGTGATGTACTGGGGCTTAAGCACTACCCTCTGCTGTGCCTTGTTGTCATATCAGGCAGTGATATTTGGCCTTGTGTTTTAGGTTATTGTTCTGCTGAACGGTGAATTCAAGGGCTGATTTCTAGGTAAAGGCAAGGGCTGATTTCAAGGTTTTACTGCTAACCTACTGTCACATCCTGACCAGCAGAGGGAGCAATTGGATTAGTTTTGGTCAGGATGTGGCAGGGGTTTTGTGTGTGTGAATGGTTGTGTTGGTGATTAGGACTCCCAATTGAAGGCAGGTGTGTTGAGTTGCCTTTGATTGGGAGTCCTATATAGGAGTGTGTGTTTTTCTTTGGGGTTGTGGGTAATTGTTTCTTGTTTAGTGTGGTTGCACCTGACAGGACTGTTGGCTGTCAGTTTTGTCAGTTTGTTTTTGTTATAGTGTTCTTTCTATTAAATTCAAGATGACGAACACTAACTCTGCTGCATTTTGGTCCTTTCCTGAAGACAGCTGTGACAGAATTACCCACCAAACCAGGACCAAGCAGCAGAGGAACGAGGAGGAAGGATGGACGTGGGCAGAGCTAAGGAGGAGCGTTTCCAGGGCGATGGAAGAGTTTAGTAAACTCGAGACGCAGCCCCAATAATTTTTTTGGGGGGGGCACAAGGGTAGTTTTGCAGGGCAAGAATGGAGCCCCAGGCCAGCTCCCCGCACTAGCATGGAGGTGCATGTCTCCAGGCTGGCACGTCCAGTACCAGCCCCACGCATCAGGCGTCTAGTGTGTCAGCCCAGCCTTGCCAGTCAGGAGTCGCCAGAGCTGCCTGCCAGTCAGGAGTTGCCAGAGCTGCCTGCCAGTCAGGAGATGCCAGAGTGGCCCGACTGCCCGGAGATGCCAGAGTGGCCCGACTGCCCGGAGATGCCAGAGTGGCCAAACTGCCCGGGTCTGCCAGAGTGGCCCGCCTGCCCGGGTCTGCCAGAGTGGCCCGACTGCCCGGGTCTGCCAGAGTGGCCCGACTGCCCTCCGGATCTGCCAGAGTGGCCCGACTGCCCTCCGGGTCTACCAGAGTGGCCCGACTGCCCTCCGGGTCTACCAGAGTGGCCCGACTGCCCTCCGGGTCTACCAGAGTGGCCCGCCTGCCCTCCGGTTCTACCAGAGTGGCCCGCCTGCCCTCCGGGTCTACCAGAGTGGCCCGCCTGCCCTCCGGGTCTACCAGAGTGGCCCGCCTGCCCTCCGGGTCTACCAGAGTGGCCCGCCTGCCCTCCGGGTCTACCAGAGTGGCCCGCCTGTCCTCCGGGTCTACCAGAGTGGCCCGCCTGTCCTCCGGGTCTACCAGAGTAGCCCGCCTGTCCTCCGGCCCAGCCCGAGTGGCCCGCCTGTCCTCCGGCCCAGCCCGAGTGGCCCGCCTGTCTCCGGCCCAGCCCGAGTGGTCCGTCTGCCAGGGTCAGCCCGAGTGGCCCGTCTGCCCGGCGCAGCTATTGGCACCACCGAAGTGGGCGATGCCGAAGGTGGAGAGAGGTCCACGTCCCGCACCTGAGCCACCTCCAGGATAGGTGGGTTGGGGAGGGAGGGTGTAGCACAGTGCCGTCGTTGATGGCAGCCACCCTCCCTTCCCTCCCTTATTGTTTAGGGGTTATTGTTTATTGGTTTTGTTGGGGTGTTGGGGATTTTTTGTTGTGTTTTCTTTTTGTAAGGTGCATTACGGGGTCTGCACCTTGAGGGGGGGTACTGTCCCATCCTGACCAGCAGAGGGAGCAATTGGATTAGTTTTGTTCAGGATGTGGCAGGGGTTTTGTGTGTGTGAATGGTTGTGTTGGTGATTAGGACTCCCAATTGAAGGCAGGTGTGTTGAGTTGCCTTTGATTGGGAGTCCTATATAGGAGTGTGTGTGTTTTCTTTGGGGTTGTGGGTAATTGTTTCTTGTTTAGTGTGGTTGCACCTGACAGGACTGTTGGCTGTCAGTTTTCTCAGTTTGTTTTTGTTATAGTGTTCTTTCTATTAAATTCAAGATGACGAACACTAACTCTGCTGCATTTTGGTCCTTTCCTGAAGACAGCTGTGACACCTACAAAGCATTACATGGGCTTGCACCTACCTATCTCTCCGATTTGGTCCTGCCGTACATACCTACACGTACGCTACGGTCACAAGACGCAGTCCTCCTTACTGTCCCTAGAATTTCTAAGCAAACAGCTGGAGGCAGGGCTTTCTGCTATAGAGCTCCATTTTTATGGAATGGTCTTCCTACCCATGTGAGGGACGTAGACTCGGTCTTAACCTTTAAGTCTTTATTGAAGACTCATCTCTTCAGTAGGTCCTATGATTGAGTGTAGTCTGGCCCAGGAGTGTGAAGGTGAATGGAAAGGCACTGGAGCAACAAACCTCCGTTGCTGTCTCTGCCTGGCCAGATCCCCTCTCTCCACTGGGATTCTCTGCCTCAAACCCTATTACAGGGGCTGAGTCACTGGCTTACTGGTGCTCTTCCATGTTATCCCTAGGAGGGGTGCATCACTTGAGTGGGTTGAGTCACTTACGTGAACTTCCTGTCCGGGTTGGCGCCCCCCCTTGGGTTGTGCCGAGGCGGAGATCTTTGTGGGCTATACTCGGCCTTGTCTCAGGATGGTAAGTTGGTGGTTGGAGGTATCCCTCTAGTGGTGTGGGGGCTGTGCTTTGGCAAAGTGGGTGGGGTTATATCCTGCCTGTTTGGCCCTGTCCGGGGGTATTGTCGGACGGGGCCACAGTGTCTCCCGACCCCTCCTGTCTCAGCCTCCAGTATTTATGTTGCAATAGTTTATGTGTCGGGGGGCTAGGGTCAGTCTGTTATATCTGGAGTATTTCTCCTGTTTTATCCGGTGTCCTGTGTGAATTTAAGTATGCTCTCCCTAATTCTCTCTCTTTTTCTTTCTTTCTTTCTTTCTTTCTTTCTTTCTTTCTTTCTTTCTTTCTTTCTTTCTTTCTTTCTTTCTTTCTTTCTTTCTTTCTTTCTTTCTTTCTTTCTTTCTTTCTTTCTTTCTCTCTCGGAGGACCTGAGCCCTAGGACCATACCTCAGGCCTACCTGGACTGATGTCTTCTTGCTGTCCCCAGTCCACCTGGTCGTGCTGCTACTCCAGTTTCAACTGTTCTGCCTGCAGCTATGGAACCCTGACCTGTTCACCGGACATGCTACCTGTCCCAGACCTGCTGTTTTCAACTCTCTAGAGACAGCCGGAGTTGTAGAGATACTCTGAATGATCAACGTACTTACTGACTTACTCCTGAGATGCTGACCTGTTGCACCCTCTACAACCACTGTGAATATTATTATTTGACCCTGCTGGTCATCTATGAACATTTGAACATCTTGGCCATGTTCTGTTATAATCTCCACCCGGCATAGCCAGAAGAGGACTGGCCACCCCTCATAGCCTGGTTCCTCTCTGGGTTTCTTCCTAGGTTCTGGCCTTTCTAGGGAGTTTTTCCTAGCCAAATCAAATCAAATCAAATGTATTTATATAGCCCTTCTTACATCAGCTGATATCTCAAAGTGCTGTACAGAAACCCAGCCTAAAACCCCAAACAGCAAGCAATGCAGGTGTAGAAGCACGGTGGCTAGGAAAAACTCCCTAGAAAGGCCAAAACCTAGGAAGAAACCTAGAGAGGAACCAGGCTATGAGGGGTGGCCAGTCCTCTTCTGGCTGATAGCCACCGTGCTTCTACACCTGCATTGCTTGCTTTTTGGGGTTTTAGGCTGGGTTTCTGTACAGCACTTTGTGACATCAACTGATGTAAGAGGGGCTTTATAAATAAATGTGATTGAATTTGATTGAATCCATCACCCAGTGTCTGGTGGAAAGCAGACTAAAACAGATTTTCCCCTAGGACTTTCACCTGTGTTTACCTCCATTCCGTGTATTTTTTATTATGAAAAACTCCCCAGTCTTTTTTATTTTTATTTTACCTTTATTTAACTAGGCAAGTCAGTTAAGAACAAATTCTTATTTTCAATGACGGCCTAGGAACAGTGGGTTAACTCTGTCTAGCCACCACCATTCTTGAAAATATGCAGTGTTACTCAGTAATGTGTTGTTTTGGATTTGTCCCAAACATAACACTTAATTGCTTTGCTTTGCTTTGCCTTAATTGCTTTGTTAGAAGAATTCTAACATTTGTAAAAAAAAAACAATTATTTTATTTTATTTCACCTTTATTTAACCAGGTAGGCTAGTTGAGAACAAGTTCTAATTTGCGACCTGGCCAAGATAAAGCAAAGTAGTTCGACACATACAACACAGAGTTACATATGAAATAAACAAACATACAAACAATAACACAGAAGAAAAAAATCTATATACAGCATTTGCAAATGAGGTAGGATAAGAGAGGTAAGGCAATAAATAGGCCATGGTGGCAAAGTAATTACAATATAGCAATTAAACACTGGAATGGTAGAATGTGCAGAAGATGAATGTGCAAGTAGAGATACTGGGGTGCAAAGGAGCAAGATAAATAAATAAATACAGTATGGGGATGAGGTAGATTGGATGGGCTATTTATAGATGAGCTATCCAGGTGCAGTGATCTGTGAGCTGCTCTGACAGCTGGTGCTTAAAGCTAGTGAGGGAGGTAAGAGTCTCAAGTTTTAGTGATTTTTGCAGTTCGTTCCAGTCATTTGCAGCAGAGAACTGGAAGGAGAGGTGGCCAAAGGAAGAATTGGGTTTGGGGGAGACCAGTGAGATATACCTGCTGGAGCGCGTGCTACAGGTGGGTGCTGCTATGGTGACCAGCGAGCTGAGATAAGGCGGGGAATTACCTAGCAGAGACTTGTAGAGGACCTGGAGCCAGCGGGTTTGGCGACGAGTATGAACCGAGGGCCAGCCAACGAGGTCGCAGTGGTGGGTAGTATATGGGGCTTTGGTGACAAAATGGATGGCACTGGGATAGACTGTATCCAATTTGTTGAGTAGAGTGTTGGAGGCTATTTTGTAAATGACATCGCCAAAGTCGAGGATCGGTAGGATGGTCAGTTTTACGAGGGTATGTTTGGCAGCATGAGTGAAGGATGCTTTGTTGCGAAATAGGATGCCATTTTGGATTGGAGATGTTTAATGTGAGTCTGGAAGGAGAGTTTACAGTCTAACCAGACACCTAGGTATTTGTAGTTGTCCACATATTCTAAGTCAGAACCGTCCAGAGTAGAGATGCTGGACAGGCGGGCAGGTGCGGGCAGCGATTGGTTGAAGAGCATGCATTTAGTTTTACTTGCATTTAAGAGCAGTTGGAGGCCACGGAAGGAGAGTTGTATGGCATTGAAGCTCATCTGGAGGTTTGTTAACACAGTGTCCAAAGAAGGGCCAGAGATATACATAATGGTGTCGTCTGCGTAGAGGTGAATTAAAGAATCACCAGCAGCAAGAGCGGCATCATTGATGTAGACAGAGAAGAGAGTCGGCCAGAGAATTGAACCCTGTGGCATCCCCATAGAGACTGCCAGAGGTCCGGACAACAGGCCCTCCGATTTGACATACTGAACTCTATCAGAGAAGTAGTTGGTGAACCAGGCGAGGCAATCATTTGAGAAACCAAGGCAGTTGAGTCTGCCAATAAGAATGTTGTGATTGACAGAGTCGAAATCCTTAGCCAGGTCAATGAATTCGGCTGCACAGTAATGTCTCTTATCGATGGCGGTTATGATATCGTTTAGGACCTTGAGCGTGGCTGAGGTGCACCCATGACCAGCTCTGAAATCAGATTGCATAGCGGAGAAGGGACGGTGGGATTCGAAATGGTCGGTAATCTGTTTGTTAACTTGGCTTTCGAAGACTGTAGCAGGTCTGTAGCAGTTTGGGTCTAGAGTGTCTCCCCCTTTGAAGAGGGGGAGACACGCTTTCCAATCTATGGGAATCTCAGACGATACGAAAGAGAGGTTGAACAGGCTAGTAATCGGGGTTGCAACAATTTCGGCAGATAATTTTAGAAAGAGAGGGTCCAGATTGTCTAGCCTGACTGATTTGTAGGGGTCCAGATTTTGCAGCTCTTTCAGAACATCAGCTATCTGGATTTGGGTGAAGGAGAAGTGGGGGAGGTTTGGGCGAGTAGCGGTGGGGAGCGCAGGGATGTTGACCGGGGTAGGGGTAGCCAGGTGGAAAGCATGGCCAGTCTTAGAAAAATCCTTATTGAAATTCTCAATTATAGTGGATTTATCAGTGGTAACAGTGTTTCCTAGCCTCAGTGCAGTGGGCAGCTGGGAGGAGGTGCTCTTATTCTCCATGGACTTTACAGTGTCCCAGAACATTTTTGAGTTTGTGCTACAGAATGCAAATTTCTGCTTGAAAAAGCTAGCCTTTGCTTTCCTAACTGCCTGTGTATATTTGTTCCTAACTTCCCTGAAAGTTGCATATCACGGGGGCTGTTCGATGCTAATGCAGAATGCCACAGGATGTTTTTGTGCTGTCAAGGGCAGTCAGGTCTGAAGAGAACCAAGGGCTATGTCTGTTCCTGGTTCTACATTTTTAGAATGGGGCATGCTTATTTAAGATGGTGAGGAAGGCACTTTTAAAGAATAACCAGGCATCCTCTACTGACGGGATACAGTCAATATCTTTCCAGGATACCCGGGCCAGGTCGATTAGAAAGGCCTGCTCGCTGAAATGTTTTAGGGAGCGTTTGACAGTAATGAGGGGTGGTCGTTTGACCGCAGACCCATTACGGATGCAGGCAATGAGGCAGTGATAGCTGAGATCTTGGTTGAAAACAGCAGAGGTGTATTTAGAGGGCAAGTTGGTTAGGATGATATCTATGAGGGTGCCCGTGTTTACCGATTTGGGGTTGTACCTGGTGGGCTCATTGATCATTTGTGTGAGATTGAGGGCATCAAGCTTAGATTGTAGGATGGCCGGGGTGTTAAGCATGTCACAGTTTAGGTCACCTAGCAGCACGAGCTCTGAAGATAGATGGGGGGGCAATCAATTCACATATGGTGTCCAGGGCACAGCTGGGGGCAGAGGGTGGTCTACAGCAAGCGGCAACAGTGAGAGACTTGTTTCTGGAAAGATGGATTTTTAAAAGTAGAAGCTCGAATTGTTTGGGTACAGACCTGGATAGTAAGACAGAACTCTGCAGGCTATCTCTGCAGTAGATTGCAACACCGCCCCCTTTGGCAGTTCTATCTTGTCGGAAAATGTTATAGTTAGGGATGGAAATTTCAGGGCTTTTGGTGGACTTCCTGAGCCAGGATTCAGACACGGCTAGGACATCCGGGTTGGCAGAGTGTGCTAAAGCAGTGAATAAAACAAACTTAGGGAGGAGGCTTCTAATGTTAAAAACATGCATGAAACCAAGGCCTTTACGGTTACAGAAGTCAACAAATGAGAGCACCTGGGGAGTAGGAGTGGAGCTAGGCACTGCAGGGCCTGGATTAACCTCTACATCACCAGAGGAACAGAGGAAGGGTAGGATGAGGGTACTGCTAAAGGTTATCAGGGCTGGTCGTTTAGTACGTTCAGAGCAGAGAGTAAAAGGAGCAGGTTTCTGGGCGTGAGAGAATAGATTCAAGGCATAATGTACAGACAGAGGTATGGTAGGATGTGAGTACATTGGAGGTAAACCTAGGCTTTGAGTAATGATGAGAGAGATATTGTCTCTAGAGACGTTTAAACCAGGTGATGTCCCCGCATATGTGGGAGGTGGAACTAAATGGTAGGTTAAGGCATACTGAGCAGGGCTAGAGGCTCTACAGTGAAATAACACAAAAATCACTAACCAGGACAGTAATGGACAGGGCATATTGATATTAGGGAGAGGCATGCGTAGCCGGGTGATAAATAGGGGTCCAGTGAGTGGTTGGGCTGGCTGGAGACACGGCGATTCAGACAGCTAGCAGGCCGGGGCTAGCAAGCTAGCAGACCGGGGCTAGCAGAAGGGCCTTAGAGGGACATCTCGATGGAGGAAAGTCTGTTTTGGCCTCCGCGTGTGGTGACGTCAATAGACCAGTCGTGATGGATTAGTAGGGTTCCAAATAGCAGAGGGGTCCAATTCCAATTGGCAAAATAGGTATAGGTATACTGGCCCAAGAAATTGGTCGATGGATCTATACAGCTAACAGTCCAATATGCTCTAGACAGCTAGGAGCTAGCGGGCCGCGGCTATCGGATGGGCATTCAGGGATTGTCGCGATGTAGAGGCCAGTTGAGTACCCCCTCGAGCCAAAAATATAAAAAAGATATATACACGGGACACGACAAGACGAGGACAAAAGACGTCTGACTGCTACGCCATCTTGGATTAATAATACTAATAATGAAACATGATTTTGCATTTGCTTAGCTCTATTCCGTTTCTTTTTCATCCTAAAAAACTCTGCAGTCTTTAATGATTACACGCATACCCCTAACATGATACAGCCCCCACTATGCTTGAAAATATAGAGAGTGGTACTTTGTATTCAGGACAAAAAGTTAATTGCTTTTCAGTATTACTTTAGTGCCTTGTTGCAAGCAGGATGCATGTTTTGGAATATTTTTATTCTGTACAGGCTTCCTTCTTTTCACTCTGTCAACTAGGTTAGTATTGTGGAGTAACTACAATGTTCTTGATCCATCCTCAATTTTCTCCTATCACAGCCATTAAACTCTGTAACTGTTTTAAAGTCACCATGGTGAAATCCCTGAGCGGTTTCCTTTCTCTCCAGCAACTGAGTTAGGAAGGAAGCCTGTATCTTTGTAGTGACTGGGTGTATTGATACACCATCCAAAATGTAATTAATAACTTCACCATACTCAAAGGGATATTCAATGTCAGCTTTTTTTTTATACCCATCTACCGATTGGCAGTGGTGTAAAATACTTAGTAAAAAAACTTAGTGAGTCTGCCAGGTCAGAGGCAGTAGGGATGAACATGTGTTCTCTTGATAAGTGCTTGAATTTGACAATTTTAGTGTCATGCTGAGCTTTCAAAATGTAACTAGTACTTTTGGGTATCAGGGAAAACATATAGAGTAAAAAGTACAATATTTTCTTTAGGAATGTAGTGAAGTAAATGTACAATATTTTCTTTAGGAATGTAGTGAAGTAAAAGTTGTCAAAAATATAAATAGCAAAGTAAAGTACAGATACCCCCAAAAACTACTTAAGTAAACACAAATGCATCTTTTGTAAATAATGTCTGAGTGTTGGAGTGTGCCCCTGGCTATCCATACATTTTAAAACAAGAAAACGGTGCCATCTGGTTTGCTTAATATAGGGAATTTTAAATGATTTATACTCTTAATTGTATTTTTTAATACTTAAGTATATTTTGGCAATTACATTTACTTTTGACACACTAAGTATATTTAAAACCAAATACTTTTAGACTTTTACTCAAGTAGTATTTTACTGGCTGACTTTCACTTTTACTTGAGTAACTTTCTATTAAGGTATCTATACTTTTACTCAAGTTAGACAATAGAGGTACTTTTTCCACCTCTGCACATAGGTGCCCTTCTTTGCGAGACATTGGAAAACCTCGCTGATCTTTGTGATTGAATCTGTGTTTGAAGTTCACAGCTCAACTTAGGGACTTGACAGATAATTGTTTGTGGGGGGTGCAGAGATGAGGTAGTCATTAAAAAATCATGTTAACAGATTTTTACTACTGAACTTTTTTAAGCTTGCCGTAACAAAGGGGTTGAATAATTATTGACTCGAGACGTTTCAGCTTTTCATTTTTTATAAATCTGTAAAAGAATTCTACTTTGACATTATGTGGTATAGTGTGTAGCCAGTGACCAAAAACATCTAAATTTACTCAATTTTAAATTCAGGCTGTAACACAACACAATTTGTAAAAAGTCAAGGGGTATACATATTTGTTTTCTGAAGGCTCTGTATGTCAGGTGTGTGTGGCTGGCTTCTTCTGTTCAATTTGAGGCGTAGAGAAAGCTCTGTTTTTCACTTGCAGTAATCCAAATGAACAGCAGGTGACAGCAGAGATCTAAGTAGATAGCCGTATTCATAGTAACAAGGTCCTGCATTCGTTCTCTGTGTTCCAGCCAGCCTTAATACTTTCAGAACAGCCTGTATGCGTTTGGACTGCTAACTCTGATATTTTCCGTGACAACAAAGGCACTAAGTAGCTCATAATGTCATGATGATTTATACATTTTTTTCATGCAATTAACTTGCGCTATTGAACCCTATTTGATTGTCTTGTTTTTTTGTTTTTAAAACTATCTGATGTAGAATGGAGGCAGATCACATTTAGAATAGTCCTGATCAAAGTTCAGAATCTGTGCCATCTTTATTACAGAAGACATGAGAATACAGCTAATGTCAATGTACACTGAGGAAACGAATCAGGTTCCCAATGAGTGCGTACATGTTTAAACAGGGAATTACAGATACATTAGGATTATAAACAGCCCTTAATTACATATGAGCACACAATGAATGACTCCCTAATAAGGTGAAACATTCTGCGGCCTGGTCAAAAGTAGTGTACTAAATAGGGAATATGATTTCATTTGGGACAGCGTTTAATGACGTTTGATGTACAATGTTTAATGATGCATCATATGGATCTATAAATGATCTCTCATTACGGTAGGCTATGTTAACATGTGTGCACCAACATGAACATGCTGTGAGGGTATTGTGGTTGTGTTTGTGCATGAGTCAGTGAGGTGACAAGGGGGAGGAGAAATGTTGGAGAGAGGTGTGTGTGAACAGGTTGTTATCAGCCAGCCAGCAGACAGGACCTGATTGACGGCTCCATATCGGGCAGGAGTGTCACCGTTCTGACACTGTTCTGGTCTATTCTGTCTGCCTCCCACGCAAGAAGCAGGAAGAAGGATAGCTGAAACACACAAACACACCTGCGCTCTCTGGGAACAACGTAACAACCTGGGTATGTGTTTGCATCTATTACCTACTCCCAGTAGGTCCATCAATATGACAACACAAAGACACACCACACACACACATACACACACACACACACACACACACACACACACACACACACACACACACACACACACACACACACCTATTCTTGGAATCCAATGCTTTTTTTTTCAGGTTTTCGTTTGTGTGTTTTATTGGGTTTTCTAAGAGTTCGGCTGGTATATACCTACAGATAAATATACATATATATACACTATATATATATATATACACACTACAGCTTGTGTGAGCGGTAATATCTAATAAAGTCTGACGTATGAGCCTTCCCCTCACCATGAGAATCAATCACAGAACCAATGTGATAGAGACAGAGGAGGGGAGGAGGAGGTGGAGAAGGAGAAGGGGATGAAGGAGGGAAGATGGGGTGGAAGGAGGAGGAGGAGGAGGAGGAGGGAAGAGGGAAGATGGGGTGGAAGGAGGAGGAGGAGGAGGTGGCAGGAAGAGGGGGTGGGAGGAAGAGGAGGTGGCGGAGGAGGAGAGGGGATGGAGGAGGGAAGAGGGAAGAGGGGGTGGGAGGAGGAGGAGGAGAAGGAGGCGGGAAGAGGGAAGATGGGGTGGGAGGAGGAGGAGGAGGAGGTGGCAGGAAGAGGGGGTGGGAGGAGGAGGAGGTGGCGGAGGAGGAGAAGGGGATGGAGGAGGGAAGAGGGGGTGGGAGGAGGAGGAGGAAGAGAAGAGGATGGAGGAGGGACGACGGGGTGGGAGGAGTAGGACCAGCGTTATGGACATGCCTTAGAGGGCCAGCCCTACCGTACCTCCGTGCCTGTCCAAATAAAATATAATAAAAAAAAAAACAGAAAGACACATCTCAGATAAAGCATCCGAGTGATCGAAACAGTTCCCCTCTGTCTCAGTATGTGTAGCCCATGTATTTGATGCTGTCTGGCCAAAAAAACTATGGCATGTCATACTATTTTTGGCCAGATAGCATCGGATTAATGGTCTATATAGAGTTAGACAGAGGGGGCGCTGTTTCGCTAGCTCGACTACTTTCTCCAGTGAGATAGATTCAACCACTTGCAAATTAAAGGAATATGACTACTGTCTATACACACCATCCTATATAACTACTGTACATACTGTCTGTACACACCATCCTATATAACTACTGTCCATACTGTCTATACACACCATCCTACATAACTACTGTCTATACTGTCTATACACACCATCCTATATAACTACTGTCTATACTGTCTGTACACACCATCCTACATAACTACTGTCCATACTGTCTATATACACCATCCTATATAACTACTGTCTATACTGTCTGTACACACCATCCTATATAACTACTGTCCATACACACCATCCTATATAACTACTGTCCATACTGTCTATACACACCATCCTATATAACTACTGTCCATACTGTCTGTGCACACCATCCTACATAACTACTGTCTATACACACCATCCTATATAACTACTGTCTATACTGTCTATACACACCATCCTATATAACTACTGTCTATACACCATCCTATATAACTACTGTCTATACTGTCTATACACACCATCCTGTATAACTACTGTCCATACTGTCTGTACACACCATCCTATATAACTACTGTCTATACACACCATCCTTTATAACTACTGTCTATACTGTCTATACACACCATCCTATTATAACTACTGTCCATACACACCATCCTATATATATCTACTGTCCATACACACCATCCTATATAACTACTGTCTATACTGTCTATACACACCATCCTATATAACTACTGTCTATACTGTCTATACACACCATCCTACATAACTACTGTCCATACACACCATCCTATATAACTACTGTCCATACACACCATCCTATATAACTACGTACATACTGTCTGTACACACCATCCTGTATAACTACTGTCCATACTGTCTGTACACACCATCCTATATAACTACTGTCCATACACACCATCCTATATAACTACTGTCTATACACACCATCCTTTATAACTACTGTCCATACACACCATCCTATATAACTACTGTCCATACACACCATCCTATATAACTACTGTCTATACACACCATCCTATATAACTACTGTCCATACTGTCTGTACACACCATCCTATATAACTACTGTCTATACACACCATCCTATATAACTACTGTCTATACACACCATCCTATATAACTACTGTCTATACACACCATCCTATATAACTACTGTCTATACACACCATCCTATATAACTACTGTCCATACACACCATCCTATATAACTACTGTCTATACTGTCTATACACACCATCCTATATAACTACTGTCCATACACACCATCCTATATATCTACTGTCCATACACACCATCCTATATAACTACTGTATATACTGTCTATACACACATCCTATATAACTACTGTCTATACTGTCTATACACACCATCCTATATAACTACTGTCTATACTGTCTATACACACCATCCTATATAACTACTGTCTATACACACCATCCTATATAACTACTGTCCATACTGTCTGTACACACCATCCTATATAACTACTGTCTATACATACCATCCTATATAACTACTGTCTATACTGTCCATACACACCATCCTATATATAACTACTGTCTATACTGTCGATACACACCATCCTATATAACTACTGTCTATACTGTCTATACACACCATCCTACATAACTACTGTCCATACACACCATCCTATATAACTACTGTCCATACACACCATCCTATATAACTACTGTAAATACTGTCTGTACACACCATCCTATATAACTACTGTCCATACACACCATCCTATATAACTACTGTCCATACACACCATCCTATATAACTACTGTCCATACTGTCTGTACACACCATCCTATATAACTACTGTCTATACACACCATCCTATATAACTACTGTCTATACACACCATCCTATATAACTACTGTCTATACACACCATCCTATATAACTACTGTCCATACACACCATCCTATATAACTACTGTCTATACTGTCTATACACACCATCCTATATAACTACTGTCCATACACACCATCCTAGATATCTACTGTCCATACACACCATCCTGTATAACTACTGTCTATACTGTCTATACACACCATCCTACATAACTACTGTCTATACTGTCTATACACACCATCCTACATAACTACTGTCCATACACACCATCCTATATAACTACTGTCCATACTGTCTATACACACCATCCTATATAACTACTGTCCATACTGTCTGTACACACCATCCTACATAACTACTGTCCATACACACCATCCTATATAACTACTGTCTATACACACCATCCTATATAATTACTGTCTATACTGTCTATACACACCATCCTATATGTCTACTGTCCATACTGTCTGTACACACCATCCGATATAACTACTGTCTATACACACCATCCTGTATAACTACTGTCTATACTGTCTATACACACCATCCTATATAACTACTGTCCATACACACCATCCTATATATATCTACTGTCCATACACACCATCCTATATAACTACTGTCTATACTGTCTATACACACCATCCTATATAACTACTGTCTATACTGTCTATACACACCATCCTACTTAACTACTGTCCATACACACCATCCTATAGAACTACTGTCCATACACACCATCCTATATAACTACTGTACATACTGTCTGTACACACCATCCTATATAACTACTGTCCATACACACCATCCTATATAACTACTGTCCATACACACCATCCTATATAACTACTGTCCATACACACCATCCTATATAACTACTGTCCGATACACACCATCCTATATAACTACTGTCTATACACACCATCCTTTATAACTACTGTCCATACACACCATCCTATATAACTACTGTCCATACACACCATCCTATATAACTACTGTCTATACACACCATCCTATATAACTACTGTCCATACTGTCTGTACACACCATCCTATATAACTACTGTCTATACACACCATCCTATATAACTACTGTCTATACACACCATCCTATATAACTACTGTCTATACACACCATCCTATATAACTACTGTCTATACACACCATCCTATATAACTGCTGTCCATACACACCATCCTATATAACTACTGTCTATACTGTCTTTACACACCATCCTATATAACTACTGTCCATACACACCATCCTAGGTAGTATCTACTAGTCCATACACACCATCCTATATAACTACTTTCTATACTGTCTATACACACCATCCTATATAACTAATGTCTATACTGTCTATACACACCATCCTATATAACTACTGTCTATACTGTCTATACACACCATCCTATATAACTACTGTCTATACACACCATCCTATATAACTACTGTCTATACTGTCTATACACACCATCCTATATAACTACTGTCCATACTGTCTGTACACACCATCCTATATAACTACTGTCTATACACACCATCCTATATAACTACTGTCTATACTGTCCATACACACCATCCTATATATCTACTGTCCATACACACCATCCTATATATAAATACTGTCTATACTGTCTATACACACCATCCTACATAACTACTGTCCATACACACCATCCTATATAACTACTGTCCATACACACCATCCTATATAACTACTGTACATACTGTCTGTACACACCATCCTATATAACTACTGTCCATACACACCATCCTATATAACTACTGTCCATACACACCATCCTATATAACTACTGTCTATACACACCATCCTATATAACTACTGTCCATACTGTCTGTACACACCATCCTATATAACTACTGTCTATACACACCATCCTTTATAACTACTGTCTATACTGTCTATACACACCATCCTATATAACTACTGTCCATACACACCATCCTATATATATCTACTGTCCATACACACCATCCTATATAACTACTGTCTATACTGTCTATACACACCATCCTATATAACTACTGTCTATACTGTCTATACACACCATCCTACATAACTACTGTCCATACACACCATCCTATATAACTACTGTCCATACACACCATCCTATATAACTACGTACATACTGTCTGTACACACCATCCTGTATAACTACTGTCCATACTGTCTGTACACACCATCCTATATAACTACTGTCCATACACACCATCCTATATAACTACTGTCTATACACACCATCCTTTATAACTACTGTCCATACACACCATCCTATATAACTACTGTCCATACACACCATCCTATATAACTACTGTCTATACACACCATCCTATATAACTACTGTCCATACTGTCTGTACACACCATCCTATATAACTACTGTCTATACACACCATCCTATATAACTACTGTCTATACACACCATCCTATATAACTACTGTCTATACACACCATCCTATATAACTACTGTCTATACACACCATCCTATATAACTACTGTCCATACACACCATCCTATATAACTACTGTCTATACACACCATCCTATATAACTACTGTCCATACACACCATCCTATATATCTACTGTCCATACACACCATCCTATATAACTACTGTATATACTGTCTATACACACATCCTATATAACTACTGTCTATACTGTCTATACACACCATCCTATATAACTACTGTCTATACTGTCTATACACACCATCCTATATAACTACTGTCTATACACACCATCCTATATAACTACTGTCCATACTGTCTGTACACACCATCCTATATAACTACTGTCTATACATACCATCCTATATAACTACTGTCTATACTGTCCATACACACCATCCTATATATAACTACTGTCTATACTGTCGATACACACCATCCTATATAACTACTGTCTATACTGTCTATACACACCATCCTACATAACTACTGTCCATACACACCATCCTATATAACTACTGTCCATACACACCATCCTATATAACTACTGTAAATACTGTCTGTACACACCATCCTATATAACTACTGTCCATACACACCATCCTATATAACTACTGTCCATACACACCATCCTATATAACTACTGTCCATACTGTCTGTACACACCATCCTATATAACTACTGTCTATACACACCATCCTATATAACTACTGTCTATACACACCATCCTATATAACTACTGTCTATACACACCATCCTATATAACTACTGTCCATACACACCATCCTATATAACTACTGTCTATACTGTCTATACACACCATCCTATATAACTACTGTCCATACACACCATCCTAGATATCTACTGTCCATACACACCATCCTGTATAACTACTGTCTATACTGTCTATACACACCATCCTACATAACTACTGTCTATACTGTCTATACACACCATCCTACATAACTACTGTCCATACACACCATCCTATATAACTACTGTCCATACTGTCTATACACACCATCCTATATAACTACTGTCCATACTGTCTGTACACACCATCCTACATAACTACTGTCCATACACACCATCCTATATAACTACTGTCTATACACACCATCCTATATAACTACTGTCTATACTGTCTATACACACCATCCTATATGTCTACTGTCCATACTGTCTGTACACACCATCCGATATAACTACTGTCTATACACACCATCCTGTATAACTACTGTCTATACTGTCTATACACACCATCCTATATAACTACTGTCCATACACACCATCCTATATATATCTACTGTCCATACACACCATCCTATATAACTACTGTCTATACTGTCTATACACACCATCCTATATAACTACTGTCTATACTGTCTATACACACCATCCTACTTAACTACTGTCCATACACACCATCCTATACAACTACTGTCCATACACACCATCCTATATAACTACTGTACATACTGTCTGTACACACCATCCTATATAACTACTGTCCATACACACCATCCTATATAACTACTGTCCATACACACCATCCTATATAACTACTGTCCATACACACCATCCTATATAACTACTGTCCATACACACCATCCTATATAACTACTGTCTATACACACCATCCTTTATAACTACTGTCCATACACACCATCCTATATAACTACTGTCCATACACACCATCCTATATAACTACTGTCTATACACACCATCCTATATAACTACTGTCCATACTGTCTGTACACACCATCCTATATAACTACTGTCTATACACACCATCCTATATAACTACTGTCTATACACACCATCCTATATAACTACTGTCTATACACACCATCCTATATAACTACTGTCTATACACACCATCCTATATAACTGCTGTCCATACACACCATCCTATATAACTACTGTCTATACTGTCTTTACACACCATCCTATATAACTACTGTCCATACACACCATCCTATATATCTACTGTCCATACACACCATCCTATATAACTACTGTCTATACTGTCTATACACACCATCCTATATAACTAATGTCTATACTGTCTATACACACCATCCTATATAACTACTGTCTATACTGTCTATACACACCATCCTATATAACTACTGTCTATACACACCATCCTATATAACTACTGTCTATACTGTCTATACACACCATCCTATATAACTACTGTCCATACTGTCTGTACACACCATCCTATATAACTACTGTCTATACACACCATCCTATATAACTACTGTCTATACTGTCCATACACACCATCCTATATATCTACTGTCCATACACACCATCCTAGTATATAAATACTGTCTATACTGTCTATACACACCATCCTACATAACTACTGTCCATACACACCATCCTATATAACTACTGTCCATACACACCATCCTATATAACTACTGTACATACTGTCTGTACACACCATCCTATATAACTACTGTCCATACACACCATCCTATATAACTACTGTCCATACACACCATCCTATATAACTACTGTCCATACACACCATCCTATATAACTACTGTCCATACTGTCTGTACACACCATCCTATATAACTACTGTCCATACACACCATCCTATATAACTACTGTCCATACACACCATCCTATATAACTACTGTCCATACACACCATCCTATATAACTACTGTCTATACACACCATCCTATATAACTACTGTCCATACTGTCTGTACACACCATCCTATATAACTACTGTCTATACACACCATCCTATATAACTACTGTCTATACACACCATCCTATATAACTACTGTCTATACACACCATCCTATATAACTACTGTCCATACACACCATCCTATATAACTACTGTCTATACTGTCTATACACACCATCCTATATAACTACTGTCCATACACACCATCCTAGATATCTACTGTCCATACACACCATCCTATATAACTACTGTCCATACTGTCTATACACACCATCCTATATAACTACTGTCCATACTGTCTGTACACACCATCCTACATAACTACTGTCCATACACACCATCCTATATAACTACTGTCTATACACACCATCCTATATAACTACTGTCTATACTGTCTATACACACCATCCTATATAACTACTGTCCATACACACCATCCTATATAACTACTGTCTATTCACACCATCCTATATAACTACTGTCTATACTGTCTATACACACCATCCTACATAACTACTGTCCATACACACCATCCTATATAACTAATGTCTATACACACCATCCTACATAACTACTGTCCATACACACCATCCTATAACTACTGTCCATACACACCATCCTATATAACTACTGTCCATACTGTCTATACACACCATCCTTTTTAACTACTGTCTGTACACACCATCCTATATAACTACTGTCTATACTGTCTGTACACACCATCCTATATAACTACTGTCCATACACACCATCCTATATAACTACTGTCTATACACACCATCCTATATAACTACTGTCCATACTGTCTGTACACACCATCCTATATAACTACTGTCTATACACACCATCCTATATAACTACTGTCTATACACACCATCCTATATAACTACTGTCTATACACACCATCCTATATAACTACTGTCTATACACACCATCCTATATAACTGCTGTCCATACACACCATCCTATATAACTACTGTCTATACTGTCTTTACACACCATCCTATATAACTACTGTCCATACACACCATCCTATATAACTACTGTCTATACTGTCTTTACACACCATCCTATATAACTACTGTCCATACACACCATCCTATATAACTACTGTCTATACTGTCTATACACACCATCCTATATAACTAATGTCTATACTGTCTATACACACCATCCTATATAACTACTGTCTATACTGTCTATACACACCATCCTATATAACTACTGTCTATACACACCATCCTATATAACTACTGTCTATACTGTCTATACACACCATCCTATATAACTACTGTCCATACTGTCTGTACACACCATCCTATATAACTACTGTCTATACACACCATCCTATAAAACTACTGTCTATACTGTCCATACACACCATCCTATATATCTACTGTCCATACACACCATCCTATATATAAATACTGTCTATACTGTCGATACACACCATCCTATATAACTACTGTCTATACTGTCTATACACACCATCCTACATAACTACTGTCCATACACACCATCCTATATAACTACTGTCCATACACACCATCCTATATAACTACTGTACATACTGTCTGTACACACCATCCTATATAACTACTGTCCATACACACCATCCTATATAACTACTGTCCATACACACCATCCTATATAACTACTGTCCATACACACCATCCTATATAACTACTGTCTATACACACCATCCTATATAACTACTGTCCATACTGTCTGTACACACCATCCTATATAACTACTGTCTATACACACCATCCTATATAACTACTGTCTATACACACCATCCTATATAACTACTGTCTATACACACCATCCTATATAACTACTGTCTATACACACCATCCTATATAACTACTGTCCATACTGTCTGTACACACCATCCTATGTAACTACTGTCTATACACACCATCCTATATAACTACTGTCTATACACACCATCCTATATAACTACTGTCTATACACACCATCCTATATAACTACTGTCCATACACACCATCCTATATAACTACTGTCTATACTGTCTATACACACCATCCTATATAACTACTGTCCATACACACCATCCTAGATATCTACTGTCCATACACACCATCCTATATAACTACTGTCCATACTGTCTATACACACCATCCTATATAACTACTGTCCATACTGTCTGTACACACCATCCTACATAACTACTGTCCATACACACCATCCTATATAACTACTGTCTATACACACCATCCTATATAACTACTGTCTATACTGTCTATACACACCATCCTATATAACTACTGTCCATACACACCATCCTATATAACTACTGTCTATACACACCATCCTATATAACTACTGTCTATACTGTCTATACACACCATCCTACATAACTACTGTCCATACACACCATCCTATATAACTAATGTCTATACACACCATCCTACATAACTACTGTCCATACACACCATCCTATAACTACTGTCCATACACACCATCCTATATAACTACTGTCCATACTGTCTATACACACCATCCTTTTTAACTACTGTCTGTACACACCATCCTATATAACTACTGTCTATACTGTCTGTACACACCATCCTATATAACTACTGTCCATACTGTCTGTATACACCATCCTATATAACTACTGTCTATACTGTCTGTACACACCATCCTATATAACTACTGTCCATACTGTCTGTATACACCATCCTATATAACTACTGTCTATACTGTCTGTACACACCATCCTATATAACTACTGTCTATACTGTCTATACACACCATCCTATATAACTACTGTCCATACTGTCTATACACACCATCCTATATAACTACTGTCTATACTTTCTGTACACACCATCCTATATAACTACTGTCCAAACTGTCTATATACACCATCCTATATAACTACTGTCTATACACACCATCCTATATTACTACTGTCTATACTGTCTGTACACACCATCCTATATAACTACTGTCTGTACACACCATCCTATATTACTACTGTCTATACTGTCTGTACACACCATGCTATATAACTACTGTCTGTACACACCATCCTACATAACTACTGTCCATACTGTCTATATACACCATCCTATATAACTACTGTCTATACTGTCTGTACACACCATCCTATATAACTACTGTCCATACACACCATCCTATATAACTACTGTCCATACTGTCTATACACACCATCCTATATAACTACTGTCCATACTGTCTGTACACACCATCCTACATAACTACTGTCTATACACACCATCCTATATAACTACTGTCTATACACACCATCCTATATAACTACTGTCTATACTGTCTATACACACCATCCTGTATAACTACTGTCCATACTGTCTGTACACACCATCCTATATAACTACTGTCTATACACACCATCCTATATAACTACTGTCTATACACACCATTCTATATAACTACTGTCTATACACACCATCCTATATAACTACTGTCCATACACACCATCCTATATAACTACTGTCTATACTGTCTATACACACCATCCTATATAACTACTGTCCATACACACCATCCTATATATCTACTGTCCATACACACCATCCTATATAACTACTGTCCATACTGTCTATACACACCATCCTATATAACTACTGTCCATACTGTCTGTACACACCATCCTATATAACTACTGTCCATACACACCATCCTATATAACTACTGTCCATACACACCATCCTATATAACTACTGTCTATACTGTCTATACACACCATCCTATATAACTACTGTCCATACACACCATCCTATATAACTACTGTCCATACACACCATCCTATATAACTACTGTCTATACTGTCTATACACACCATCCTACATAACTACTGTCCATACACACCATCCTATATAACTAATGTCTATACACACCATCCTACATAACTACTGTCCATACACACCATCCTATAACTACTGTCCATACACACCATCCTATATAACTACTGTCCATACTGTCTATACACACCATCCTTTTTAACTACTGTCTGTACACACCATCCTATATAACTACTGTCTATACTGTCTGTACACACCATCCTATATAACTACTGTCCATACACACCATCCTATATAACTACTGTCTATACACACCATCCTATATAACTACTGTCCATACTGTCTGTACACACCATCCTATATAACTACTGTCTATACACACCATCCTATATAACTACTGTCTATACACACCATCCTATATAACTACTGTCTATACACACCATCCTATATAACTACTGTCTATACACACCATCCTATATAACTGCTGTCCATACACACCATCCTATATAACTACTGTCTATACTGTCTTTACACACCATCCTATATAACTACTGTCCATACACACCATCCTATATAACTACTGTCTATACTGTCTTTACACACCATCCTATATAACTACTGTCCATACACACCATCCTATATAACTACTGTCTATACTGTCTATACACACCATCCTATATAACTAATGTCTATACTGTCTATACACACCATCCTATATAACTACTGTCTATACTGTCTATACACACCATCCTATATAACTACTGTCTATACACACCATCCTATATAACTACTGTCTATACTGTCTATACACACCATCCTATATAACTACTGTCCATACTGTCTGTACACACCATCCTATATAACTACTGTCTATACACACCATCCTATATAACTACTGTCTATACTGTCCATACACACCATCCTATATATCTACTGTCCATACACACCATCCTATATATAAATACTGTCTATACTGTCGATACACACCATCCTATATAACTACTGTCTATACTGTCTATACACACCATCCTACATAACTACTGTCCATACACACCATCCTATATAACTACTGTCCATACACACCATCCTATATAACTACTGTACATACTGTCTGTACACACCATCCTATATAACTACTGTCCATACACACCATCCTATATAACTACTGTCCATACACACCATCCTATATAACTACTGTCCATACACACCATCCTATATAACTACTGTCTATACACACCATCCTATATAACTACTGTCCATACTGTCTGTACACACCATCCTATATAACTACTGTCTATACACACCATCCTATATAACTACTATCTATACACACCATCCTATATAACTACTGTCTATACACACCATCCTATATAACTACTGTCTATACACACCATCCTATATAACTACTGTCCATACTGTCTGTACACACCATCCTATGTAACTACTGTCTATACACACCATCCTATATAACTACTGTCTATACACACCATCCTATATAACTACTGTCTATACACACCATCCTATATAACTACTGTCCATACACACCATCCTATATAACTACTGTCTATACTGTCTATACACACCATCCTATATAACTACTGTCCATACACACCATCCTAGATATCTACTGTCCATACACACCATCCTATATAACTACTGTCCATACTGTCTATACACACCATCCTATATAACTACTGTCCATACTGTCTGTACACACCATCCTACATAACTACTGTCCATACACACCATCCTATATAACTACTGTCTATACACACCATCCTATATAACTACTGTCTATACTGTCTATACACACCATCCTATATAACTACTGTCCATACACACCATCCTATATAACTACTGTCTATTCACACCATCCTATATAACTACTGTCTATACTGTCTATACACACCATCCTACATAACTACTGTCCATACACACCATCCTATATAACTAATGTCTATACACACCATCCTACATAACTACTGTCCATACACACCATCCTATAACTACTGTCCATACACACCATCCTATATAACTACTGTCCATACTGTCTATACACACCATCCTTTTTAACTACTGTCTGTACACACCATCCTATATAACTACTGTCTATACTGTCTGTACACACCATCCTATATAACTACTGTCCATACTGTCTGTATACACCATCCTATATAACTACTGTCTATACTGTCTGTACACACCATCCTATATAACTACTGTCCATACTGTCTGTATACACCATCCTATATAACTACTGTCTATACTGTCTGTACACACCATCCTATATAACTACTGTCTATACTGTCTATACACACCATCCTATATAACTACTGTCCATACTGTCTATACACACCATCCTATATAACTACTGTCTATACTTTCTGTACACACCATCCTATATAACTACTGTCCAAACTGTCTATATACACCATCCTATATAACTACTGTCTATACACACCATCCTATATTACTACTGTCTATACTGTCTGTACACACCATCCTATATAACTACTGTCTGTACACACCATCCTATATTACTACTGTCTATACTGTCTGTACACACCATGCTATATAACTACTGTCTGTACACACCATCCTACATAACTACTGTCCATACTGTCTATATACACCATCCTATATAACTACTGTCTATACTGTCTGTACACACCATCCTATATAACTACTGTCCATACACACCATCCTATATAACTACTGTCCATACTGTCTATACACACCATCCTATATAACTACTGTCCATACTGTCTGTACACACCATCCTACATAACTACTGTCTATACACACCATCCTATATAACTACTGTCTATACACACCATCCTATATAACTACTGTCTATACTGTCTATACACACCATCCTGTATAACTACTGTCCATACTGTCTGTACACACAATCCTATATAACTACTGTCTATACACACCATCCTATATAACTACTGTCTATACTGTCTATACACACCATCCTATATAACTACTGTCCATACACACCATCCTATATATAACTACTGTCTATACACACCATCCTATATAACTACTGTCCATACACACCATCCTATATAACTACTGTCTATACTGTCTATACACACCATCCTATATAACTACTGTCCATACACACCATCCTATATATCTACTGTCCATACACACCATCCTATATAACTACTGTCTATACTGTCTATACACACCATCCTATATAACTACTGTCTATACTGTCTATACACACCATCCTATATAACTACTGTACATACTGTCTGTACACACCATCCTATATAACTACTGTCCATACACACCATCCTATATAACTACTGTCCATACACACAATCCTATATAACTACTGTCCATACTGTCTGTACACACCATCCTATATAACTACTGTCCATACACACCATCCTATATAACTACTGTCTATACACACCATCCTTTATAACTACTGTCCATACACACCATCCTATATAACTACTGTCCATACACACCATCCTATATAACTACTATCTATACACACCATCCTATATAACTACTGTCCATACTGTCTGTACACACCATCCTATATAACTACTGTCTATACACACCATCCTGTATAACTACTGTCTATACACACCATCCTATTTAACTACTGTCTATACACACCATCCTATATAACTACTGTCTATACACACCATCCTATATAACTACTGTCTATACACACCATCCTATATAACTACTGTCCATACACACCATCCTATATAACTACTGTCTATACTGTCTATACACACCATCCTATATAACTACTGTCCATACACACCATCCTATATATCTACTGTCCATACACACCATCCTATATAACTACTGTCTATACTGTCTATACACACCATCCTATATAACTACTGTCTATACTGTCCATACACACCATCCTATATAACTACTGTCCATACACACCATCCTATATAACTACTGTACATACTGTCTGAACACACAATCCTATATAACTACTGTCCATACACACCATCCTATATAACTACTGTCCATACACACCATCCTATATAACTACTGTCCATACTGTCTGTACACACCATCCTATATAACTACTGTCCATACACACCATCCTATATAACTACTGTCTATACACACCATCCTATATAACTACTGTCCATACACACCATCCTATATAACTACTGTCCATACACACCATCCTATATAACTACTGTCTATACACACCATCCTATATAACTACTGTCCATACACACCATCCTATATAACTACTGTCTATACACACCATCCTATATAACTACTGTCCATACTGTCTGTACACACCATCCTATATAACTACTGTCTATACACACCATCCTGTATAACTACTGTCTATACACACCATCCTATTTAACTACTGTCTATACACACCATCCTATATAACTACTGTCTATACACACCATCCTATATAACTACTGTCTATACACACCATCCTATATAACTACTGTCCATACACACCATCCTATATAACTACTGTCTATACTGTCTATACACACCATCCTATATAACTACTGTCCATACACACCATCCTATATATCTACTGTCCATACACACCATCCTATATAACTACTGTCTATACTGTCTATACACACCATCCTATATAACTACTGTCTATACTGTCTATACACACCATCCTATATAACTACTGTCTATAATGTCTATACACACCATCCTATATAACTACTGTCTATACACACCATCCTATATAACTACTGTCTATACTGTCTATACACACCATCCTATATAACTACTGTCCATACTGTCTGTACACACCATCCTATATAACTACTGTCTATACACACCATCCTATATAACTACTGTCTATACTGTCCATACACACCATCCTATATATCTATTGTCCATACACACCATCCTATATAACTACTGTCTATACTGTCGATACACACCATCCTATATAACTACTGTCTATACTGTCTATACACACCATCCTACATAACTACTGTCCATACACACCATCCTATATAACTACTGTCCATACACACCATCCTATATAACTACTGTACATACTGTCTGAACACACAATCCTATATAACTACTGTCCATACACACCATCCTATATAACTACTGTCCATACACACCATCCTATATAACTACTGTCCATACTGTCTGTACACACCATCCTATATAACTACTGTCCATACACACCATCCTATATAACTACTGTCTATACACACCATCCTATATAACTACTGTCCATACACACCATCCTATATAACTACTGTACATACTGTCTGTACACACCATCCTATATAACTACTGTCCATACACACCATCCTATATAACTACTGTCCATACACACCATCCTATATAACTACTGTCCATACACACCATCCTATATAACTACTGTCCGTACACACCATCCTATATAACTACTGTCTATACACACCATCCTTTATAACTACTGTCCATACACACCATCCTATATAACTACTGTCCATACACACCATCCTATATAACTACTGTCTATACACACCATCCTATATAACTACTGTCCATACTGTCTGTACACACCATCCTATATAACTACTGTCTATACACACCATCCTATATAACTACTGTCTATACACACCATCCTATATAACTACTGTCTATACACACCATCCTATATAACTACTGTCTATACACCATCCTATATAACTGCTGTCCATACACACCATCCTATATAACTACTGTCTATACTGTCTTTACACACCATCCTATATAACTACTGTCCATACACACCATCCTATATATCTACTGTCCATACACACCATCCTATATAACTACTGTCTATACTGTCTATACACACCATCCTATATAACTAATGTCTATACTGTCTATACACACCATCCTATATAACTACTGTCTATACTGTCTATACACACCATCCTATATAACTACTGTCTATACACACCATCCTATATAACTACTGTCTATACTGTCTATACACACCATCCTATATAACTACTGTCCATACTGTCTGTACACACCATCCTATATAACTACTGTCTATACACACCATCCTATATAACTACTGTCTATACTGTCCATACACACCATCCTATATATCTACTGTCCATACACACCATCCTATATATAAATACTGTCTATACTGTCGATACACACCATCCTATATAACTACTGTCTATACTGTCTATACACACCATCCTACATAACTACTGTCCATACACACCATCCTATATAACTACTGTCCATACACACCATCCTATATAACTACTGTACATACTGTCTGTACACACCATCCTATATAACTACTGTCCATACACACCATCCTAGATATCTACTGTCCATACACACCATCCTATATAACTACTGTCTATACACACCATCCTATATAACTACTGTCCATACACACCATCCTATATAACTACTGTCTATACTGTCTATACACACCATCCTATATAACTACTGTCCATACACACCATCCTATATATCTACTGTCCATACACACCATCCTATATAACTACTGTCTATACTGTCTATACACACCATCCTATATAACTACTGTCTATACTGTCTATACACACCATCCTATATAACTACTGTCTATAATGTCCATACACACCATCCTATATAACTACTGTACATACTGTCTGTACACACCATCCTATTTAACTACTGTCTATACACACCATCCTATATAACTACTGTCTATACACACCATCCTATATAACTACTGTCTATACACACCATCCTATATAACTACTGTCCATACACACCATCCTATATAACTACTGTCTATACTGTCTATACACACCATCCTATATAACTACTGTCCATACACACCATCCTATATATCTACTGTCCATACACACCATCCTATATAACTACTGTCTATACTGTCTATACACACCATCCTATATAACTACTGTCTATACTGTCTATACACACCATCCTATATAACTACTGTCTATAATGTCTATACACACCATCCTATATAACTACTGTCTATACACACCATCCTATATAACTACTGTCTATACTGTCTATACACACCATCCTATATAACTACTGTCCATACTGTCTGTACACACCATCCTATATAACTACTGTCTATACACACCATCCTATATAACTACTGTCTATACTGTCCATACACACCATCCTATATATCTATTGTCCATACACACCATCCTATATAACTACTGTCTATACACACCATCCTATATAACTACTGTCTATACACACCATCCTATATAACTACTGTCCATACACACCATCCTATATAACTACTGTCTATACTGTCTATACACACCATCCTATATAACTACTGTCCATACACACCATCCTAGATATCTACTGTCCATACACACCATCCTATATAACTACTGTCCATACTGCCTATACACACCATCCTATATAACTACTGTCCATACTGTCTGTACACACCATCCTACATAACTACTGTCCATACACACCATCCTATATAACTACTGTCCATACACACCATCCTATATAACTACTGTCCATACTGTCTGTACACACCATCCTATATAACTACTGTCCATACACACCATCCTATATAACTACTGTCTATACACACCATCCTATATAACTACTGTCCATACACACCATCCTATATAACTACTGTACATACTGTCTGTACACACCATCCTATATAACTACTGTCCATACACACCATCCTATATAACTACTGTCCTTACACACCATCCTATATAACTACTGTCCATACACACCATCCTATATAACTACTGTCCGTACACACCATACTATATAACTACTGTCTATACACACCATCCTTTATAACTACTGTCCATACACACCATCCTATATAACTACTGTCCATACACACCATCCTATATAACTACTGTCTATACACACCATCCTATATAACTACTGTCCATACTGTCTGTACACACCATCCTATTTAACTACTGTCTATACACACCATCCTATATAACTACTGTCTATACACACCATCCTATATAACTACTGTCTATACACACCATCCTATATAACTACTGTCTATACACACCATCCTATATAACTGCTGTCCATACACACCATCCTATATAACTACTGTCTATACTGTCTTTACACACCATCCTATATAACTACTGTCCATACACACCAATCTATATATCTACTGTCCATACACACCATCCTATATAACTACTGTCTATACTGTCTATACACACCATCCTATATAACTAATGTCTATACTGTCTATACACACCATCCTATATAACTACTGTCTATACTGTCTATACACACCATCCTATATAACTACTGTCTATACACACCATCCTATATAACTACTGTCTATACTGTCTATACACACCATCCTATATAACTACTGTCCATACTGTCTGTACACACCATCCTATATAACTACTGTCTATACACACCATCCTATATAACTACTGTCTATACTGTCCATACACACCATCCTATATATCTACTGTCCATACACACCATCCTATATATAAATACTGTCTATACTGTCGATACACACCATCCTATATAACTACTGTCTATACTGTCTATACACACCATCCTACATAACTACTGTCCATACACACCATCCTATATAACTACTGTCCATACACACCATCCTATATAACTACTGTACATACTGTCTGTACACACCATCCTATATAACTACTGTCCATACACACCATCCTATATAACTACTGTCCATACACACCATCCTATATAACTACTGTCCATACACACCATCCTATATAACTACTGTCTATACACACCATCCTATATAACTACTGTCCATACTGTCTGTACACACCATCCTATATAACTACTGTCTATACACACCATCCTATATAACTACTGTCTATACACACCATCCTATATAACTACTGTCTATACACACCATCCAATATAACTACTGTCTATACACACCATCCTATATAACTACTGTCCATACTGTCTGTACACACCATCCTATGTAACTACTGTCTATACACACCATCCTATATAACTACTGTCTATACACACCATCCTATATAACTACTGTCTATACACACCATCCTATATAACTACTGTCCATACACACCATCCTATATAACTACTGTCTATACTGTCTATACACACCATCCTATATAACTACTGTCCATACACACCATCCTAGATATCTACTGTCCATACACACCATCCTATATAACTACTGTCCATACTGTCTATACACACCATCCTATATAACTACTGTCCATACTGTCTGTACACACCATCCTACATAACTACTGTCCATACACACCATCCTATATAACTACTGTCTATACACACCATCCTATATAACTACTGTCTATACTGTCTATACACACCATCCTATATAACTACTGTCCATACACACCATCCTATATAACTACTGTCTATACACACCATCCTATATAACTACTGTCTATACTGTCTATACACACCATCCTACATAACTACTGTCCATACACACCATCCTATATAACTACTGTCCATACACACCATCCTATATAACTACTGTCTATACACACCATCCTATATAACTACTGTCCATACTGTCTGTACACACCATCCTATATAACTACTGTCTATACACACCATCCTATATAACTACTGTCTATACACACCATCCTATATAACTACTGTCTATACACACCATCCTATATAACTACTGTCTATACACACCATCCTATATAACTACTGTCCATACTGTCTGTACACACCATCCTATGTAACTACTGTCTATACACACCATCCTATATAACTACTGTCTATACACACCATCCTATATAACTACTGTCTATACACACCATCCTCTATAACTACTGTCCATACACACCATCCTATATAACTACTGTCTATACTGTCTATACACACCATCCTATATAACTACTGTCCATACACACCATCCTAGATATCTACTGTCCATACACACCATCCTATATAACTACTGTCCATACTGCCTATACACACCATCCTATATAACTACTGTCCATACTGTCTGTACACACCATCCTACATAACTACTGTCCATACACACCATCCTATATAACTACTGTCCATACACACCATCCTATATAACTACTGTCCATACTGTCTGTACACACCATCCTATATAACTACTGTCCATACACACCATCCTATATAACTACTGTCTATACACACCATCCTATATAACTACTGTCCATACACACCATCCTATATAACTACTGTACATACTGTCTGTACACACCATCCTATATAACTACTGTCCATACACACCATCCTATATAACTACTGTCCATACACACCATCCTATATAACTACTGTCCATACACACCATCCTATATAACTACTGTCCGTACACACCATACTATATAACTACTGTCTATACACACCATCCTTTATAACTACTGTCCATACACACCATCCTATATAACTACTGTCCATACACACCATCCTATATAACTACTGTCTATACACACCATCCTATATAACTACTGTCCATACTGTCTGTACACACCATCCTATATAACTACTGTCTATACACACCATCCTATATAACTACTGTCTATACACACCATCCTATATAACTACTGTCTATACACACCATCCTATATAACTACTGTCTATACACACCATCCTATATAACTGCTGTCCATACACACCATCCTATATAACTACTGTCTATACTGTCTTTACACACCATCCTATATAACTACTGTCCATACACACCAATCTATATATCTACTGTCCATACACACCATCCTATATAACTACTGTCTATACTGTCTATACACACCATCCTATATAACTAATGTCTATACTGTCTATACACACCATCCTATATAACTACTGTCTATACTGTCTATACACACCATCCTATATAACTACTGTCTATACACACCATCCTATATAACTACTGTCTATACTGTCTATACACACCATCCTATATAACTACTGTCCATACTGTCTGTACACACCATCCTATATAACTACTGTCTATACACACCATCCTATATAACTACTGTCTATACTGTCCATACACACCATCCTATATATCTACTGTCCATACACACCATCCTATATATAAATACTGTCTATACTGTCGATACACACCATCCTATATAACTACTGTCTATACTGTCTATACACACCATCCTACATAACTACTGTCCATACACACCATCCTATATAACTACTGTCCATACACACCATCCTATATAACTACTGTACATACTGTCTGTACACACCATCCTATATAACTACTGTCCATACACACCATCCTATATAACTACTGTCCATACACACCATCCTATATAACTACTGTCCATACACACCATCCTATATAACTACTGTCTATACACACCATCCTATATAACTACTGTCCATACTGTCTGTACACACCATCCTATATAACTACTGTCTATACACACCATCCTATATAACTACTGTCTATACACACCATCCTATATAACTACTGTCTATACACACCATCCAATATAACTACTGTCTATACACACCATCCTATATAACTACTGTCCATACTGTCTGTACACACCATCCTATGTAACTACTGTCTATACACACCATCCTATATAACTACTGTCTATACACACCATCCTATATAACTACTGTCTATACACACCATCCTATATAACTACTGTCCATACACACCATCCTAGATATCTACTGTCCATACACACCATCCTATATAACTACTGTCCATACTGTCTATACACACCATCCTATATAACTACTGTCCATACTGTCTGTACACACCATCCTACATAACTACTGTCCATACACACCATCCTATATAACTACTGTCTATACACACCATCCTATATAACTACTGTCTATACTGTCTATACACACCATCCTATATAACTACTGTCCATACACACCATCCTATATAACTACTGTCTATACACACCATCCTATATAACTACTGTCTATACTGTCTATACACACCATCCTACATAACTACTGTCCATACACACCATCCTATATAACTAATGTCTATACACACCATCCTACATAACTACTGTCCATACACACCATCCTATAACTACTGTCCATACACACCATCCTATATAACTACTGTCCATACTGTCTATACACACCATCCTTTTTAACTACTGTCTGTACACACCATCCTATATAACTACTGTCTATACTGTCTGTACACACCATCCTATATAACTACTGTCCATACTGTCTGTATACACCATCCTATATAACTACTGTCTATACTGTCTGTACACACCATCCTATATAACTACTGTCCATACTGTCTGTATACACCATCCTATATAACTACTGTCTATACTGTCTGTACACACCATCCTATATAACTACTGTCTATACTGTCTATACACACCATCCTATATAACTACTGTCCATACTGTCTATACACACCATCCTATATAACTACTGTCTATACTTTCTGTACACACCATCCTATATAACTACTGTCCAAACTGTCTATATACACCATCCTATATAACTACTGTCTATACACACCATCCTATATTACTACTGTCTATACTGTCTGTACACACCATCCTATATAACTACTGTCTGTACACACCATCCTATATTACTACTGTCTATACTGTCTGTACACACCATGCTATATAACTACTGTCTGTACACACCATCCTACATAACTACTGTCCATACTGTCTATATACACCATCCTATATAACTACTGTCTATACTGTCTGTACACACCATCCTATATAACTACTGTCCATACACACCATCCTATATAACTACTGTCCATACTGTCTATACACACCATCCTATATAACTACTGTCCATACTGTCTGTACACACCATCCTACATAACTACTGTCTATACACACCATCCTATATAACTACTGTCTATTCACACCATCCTATATAACTACTGTCTATACTGTCTATACACACCATCCTGTATAACTACTGTCCATACTGTCTGTACACACCATCCTATATAACTACTGTCTATACACACCATCCTATATAACTACTGTCTATACTGTCTATACACACCATCCTATATAACTACTGTCCATACACACCATCCTATATATATCTACTGTCCATACACACCATCCTATATAACTACTGTCTATACACACCATCCTATATAACTACTGTCTATACACACCATCCTATATAACTACTGTCCATACACACCATCCTATATAACTACTGTCTATACTGTCTATACACACCATCCTATATAACTACTGTCCATACACACCATCCTATATATCTACTGTCCATACACACCATCCTATATAACTACTGTCTATACTGTCTATACACACCATCCTATATAACTACTGTCTATACTGTCTATACACACCATCCTATATAACTACTGTCTATACTGTCTATACACACCATCCTACATAACTACTGTCCATACACACCATCCTATATAACTACTGTCCATACACACCATCCTATATAACTACTGTACATACTGTCTGTACACACCATCCTATATAACTACTGTCCATACACACCATCCTATATAACTACTGTCCATACACACAATCCTATATAACTACTGTCCATACTGTCTGTACACACCATCCTATATAACTACTGTCTATACACACCATCCTATATAACTACTGTCTATACACACCATCCTATATAACTACTGTCTATACACACCATCCTATATAACTACTGTCTATACACACCATCCTATATAACTACTGTCCATACTGTCTGTACACACCATCCTATGTAACTACTGTCTATACACACCATCCTATATAACTACTGTCTATACACACCATCCTATATAACTACTGTCTATACACACCATCCTATATAACTACTGTCCATACACACCATCCTATATAACTACTGTCTATACTGTCTATACACACCATCCTATATAACTACTGTCCATACACACCATCCTAGATATCTACTGTCCATACACACCATCCTATATAACTACTGTCCATACTGTCTATACACACCATCCTATATAACTACTGTCCATACTGTCTGTACACACCATCCTACATAACTACTGTCCATACACACCATCCTATATAACTACTGTCCATACACACCATCCTATATAACTACTGTCCATACTGTCTGTACACACCATCCTATATAACTACTGTCCATACACACCATCCTATATAACTACTGTCTATACACACCATCCTATATAACTACTGTCCATACACACCATCCTATATAACTACTGTACATACTGTCTGTACACACCATCCTATATAACTACTGTCCATACACACCATCCTATATAACTACTGTCCATACACACCATCCTCTATAACTACTGTCCATACACACCATCCTATATAACTACTGTCCGTACACACCATCCTATATAACTACTGTCTATACACACCATCCTTTATAACTACTGTCCATACACACCATCCTATATAACTACTGTCCATACACACCATCCTATATAACTACTGTCTATACACACCATCCTATATAACTACTGTCCATACTGTCTGTACACACCATCCTATATAACTACTGTCTATACACACCATCCTATATAACTACTGTCTATACACACCATCCTATATAACTACTGTCTATACACACCATCCTATATAACTACTGTCTATACACACCATCCTATATAACTGCTGTCCATACACACCATCCTATATAACTACTGTCTATACTGTCTTTACACACCATCCTATATAACTACTGTCCATACACACCAATCTATATATCTACTGTCCATACACACCATCCTATATAACTACTGTCTATACTGTCTATACACACCATCCTATATAACTAATGTCTATACTGTCTATACACACCATCCTATATAACTACTGTCTATACTGTCTATACACACCATCCTATATAACTACTGTCTATACACACCATCCTATATAACTACTGTCTATACTGTCTATACACACCATCCTATATAACTACTGTCCATACTGTCTGTACACACCATCCTATATAACTACTGTCTATACACACATCCTATATAACTACTGTCTATACTGTCCATACACACCATCGTATATATCTACTGTCCATACACACCATCCTATATATAAATACTGTCTATACTGTCGATACACACCATCCTATATAACTACTGTCTATACTGTCTATACACACCATCCTACATAACTACTGTCCATACACACCATCCTATATAACTACTGTCCATACACACCATCCTATATAACTACTGTACATACTGTCTGTACACACCATCCTATATAACTACTGTCCATACACACCATCCTATATAACTACTGTCCATACACACCATCCTATATAACTACTGTCCATACACACCATCCTATATAACTACTGTCTATACACACCATCCTATATAACTACTGTCCATACTGTCTGTACACACCATCCTATATAACTACTGTCTATACACACCATCCTATATAACTACTGTCTATACACACCATCCTATATAACTACTGTCTATACACACCATCCTATATAACTACTGTCTATACACACCATCCTATATAACTACTGTCCATACTGTCTGTACACACCATCCTATGTAACTACTGTCTATACACACCATCCTATATAACTACTGTCTATACACACCATCCTATATAACTACTGTCTATACACACCATCCTATATAACTACTGTCCATACACACCATCCTATATAACTACTGTCTATACTGTCTATACACACCATCCTATATAACTACTGTCCATACACACCATCCTAGATATCTACTGTCCATACACACCATCCTATATAACTACTGTCCATACTGTCTATACACACCATCCTATATAACTACTGTCCATACTGTCTGTACACACCATCCTACATAACTACTGTCCATACACACCATCCTATATAACTACTGTCTATACACACCATCCTATATAACTACTGTCTATACTGTCTATACACACCATCCTATATAACTACTGTCCATACACACCATCCTATATAACTACTGTCTATACACACCATCCTATATAACTACTGTCTATACTGTCTATACACACCATCCTACATAACTACTGTCCATACACACCATCCTATATAACTAATGTCTATACACACCATCCTACATAACTACTGTCCATACACACCATCCTATAACTACTGTCCATACACACCATCCTATATAACTACTGTCCATACTGTCTATACACACCATCCTTTTTAACTACTGTCTGTACACACCATCCTATATAACTACTGTCTATACTGTCTGTACACACCATCCTATATAACTACTGTCCATACTGTCTGTATACACCATCCTATATAACTACTGTCTATACTGTCTGTACACACCATCCTATATAACTACTGTCCATACTGTCTGTATACACCATCCTATATAACTACTGTCTATACTGTCTGTACACACCATCCTATATAACTACTGTCTATACTGTCTATACACACCATCCTATATAACTACTGTCCATACTGTCTATACACACCATCCTATATAACTACTGTCTATACTTTCTGTACACACCATCCTATATAACTACTGTCCAAACTGTCTATATACACCATCCTATATAACTACTGTCTATACACACCATCCTATATTACTACTGTCTATACTGTCTGTACACACCATCCTATATAACTACTGTCTGTACACCCCATCCTATATTACTACTGTCTATACTGTCTGTACACACCATGCTATATAACTACTGTCTGTACACACCATCCTACATAACTACTGTCCATACTGTCTATATACACCATCCTATATAACTACTGTCTATACTGTCTGTACACACCATCCTATATAACTACTGTCCATACACACCATCCTATATAACTACTGTCCATACTGTCTATACACACCATCCTATATAACTACTGTCCATACTGTCTGTACACACCATCCTACATAACTACTGTCTATACACACCATCTTATATAACTACTGTCTATACACACCATCCTATATAACTACTGTCTATACTGTCTATACACACCATCCTGTATAACTACTGTCCATACTGTCTGTACACACCATCCTATATAACTACTGTCTATACACACCATCCTATATAACTACTGTCTATACTGTCTATACACACCATCCTATATAACTACTGTCCATACACACCATCCTATATATATCTACTGTCCATACACACCATCCTATATAACTACTGTCTATACACACCATCCTATATAACTACTGTCTATACACACCATCCTATATAACTACTGTCCATACACACCATCCTATATAACTACTGTCTATACTGTCTATACACACCATCCTATATAACTACTGTCCATACACACCATCCTATATATCTACTGTCCATACACACCATCCTATATAACTACTGTCTATACTGTCTATACACACCATCCTATATAACTACTGTCTATACTGTCTATACACACCATCCTATATAACTACTGTCTATACACACCATCCTGTATAACTACTGTCTATACACACCATCCTATTTAACTACTGTCTATACACACCATCCTATATAACTACTGTCTATACACACCATCCTATATAACTACTGTCTATACACACCATCCTATATAACTACTGTCCATACACACCATCCTATATAACTACTGTCTATACTGTCTATACACACCATCCTATATAACTACTGTCCATACACACCATCCTATATATCTACTGTCCATACACACCATCCTATATAACTACTGTCTATACTGTCTATACACACCATCCTATATAACTACTGTCTATACTGTCTATACACACCATCCTATATAACTACTGTCTATAATGTCTATACACACCATCCTATATAACTACTGTCTATACACACCATCCTATATAACTACTGTCTATACTGTCTATACACACCATCCTATATAACTACTGTCCATACTGTCTGTACACACCATCCTATATAACTACTGTCTATACACACCATCCTATATAACTACTGTCTATACTGTCCATACACACCATCCTATATATCTATTGTCCATACACACCATCCTATATAACTACTGTCTATACTGTCGATACACACCATCCTATATAACTACTGTCTATACTGTCTATACACACCATCCTACATAACTACTGTCCATACACACCATCCTATATAACTACTGTCCATACACACCATCCTATATAACTACTGTACATACTGTCTGAACACACAATCCTATATAACTACTGTCCATACACACCATCCTATATAACTACTGTCCATACACACCATCCTATATAACTACTGTCCATACTGTCTGTACACACCATCCTATATAACTACTGTCCATACACACCATCCTATATAACTACTGTCTATACACACCATCCTATATAACTACTGTCCATACACACCATCCTATATAACTACTGTCCATACACACCATCCTATATAACTACTGTCTATACACACCATCCTATATAACAACTGTCCATACTGTCTATACACACCATCCTATATAACTACTGTCTATACTTTCTGTACACACCATCCTATATAACTACTGTCCAAACTGTCTATATACACCATCCTATATAACTACTGTCTATACACACCATCCTATATTACTACTGTCTATACTGTCTGTACACACCATCCTATATAACTACTGTCTGTACACACCATCCTATATTACTACTGTCTATACTGTCTGTACACACCATGCTATATAACTACTGTCTGTACACACCATCCTACATAACTACTGTCCATACTGTCTATATACACCATCCTATATAACTACTGTCTATACTGTCTGTACACACCATCCTATATAACTACTGTCCATACACACCATCCTATATAACTACTGTCCATACTGTCTGTACACACCATCCTATATAACTACTGTCCATACACACCATCCTATATAACTACTGTCTATACACACCATCCTTTATAACTACTGTCCATACACACCATCCTATATAACTACTGTCCATACACACCATCCTATATAACTACTGTCTATACACACCATCCTATATAACTACTGTCTATACACACCATCCTATTTAACTACTGTCTATACACACCATCCTATATAACTACTGTCTATACACACCATCCTATATAACTACTGTCTATACACACCATCCTATATAACTACTGTCCATACACACCATCCTATATAACTACTGTCTATACTGTCTATACACACCATCCTATATAACTACTGTCCATACACACCATCCTATATATATCTACTGTCCATACACACCATTCTATATAACTACTGTCTATACTGTCTATACACACCATCCTATATAACTACTGTCTATACTGTCTATACACACAATCCTATATAACTACTGTCTATACTGTCTATACACACCATCCTATATAACTACTGTCTATACACACCATCCTATATAACTACTGTCTATACTGTCTATACACACCATCCTATATAACTACTGTCCATACTGTCTGTACACACCATCCTATATAACTACTGTCTATACACACCATCCTATATAACTACTGTCTATACTGTCCATACACACCATCCTATATATCTACTGTCCATACACACCATCCTATATAACTACTGTCTATACTGTCGATACACACCATCCTATATAACTACTGTCTATACTGTCTATACACACCATCCTACATAACTACTGTCCATACACACCATCCTATATAACTACTGTCCATACACACCATCCTATATAACTACTGTACATACTGTCTGAACACACCATCCTATATAACTACTGTCCATACACACCATCCTATATAACTACTGTCCATACACACCATCCTATATAACTACTGTCCATACTGTCTGTACACACCATCCTATATAACTACTGTCCATACACACCATCCTATATAACTACTGTCTATACACACCATCCTATATAACTACTGTCCATACACACCATCCTATATAACTACTGTCCATACACACCATCCTATATAACTACTGTCTATACACACCATCCTATATAACTACTGTCCATACTGTCTATACACACCATCCTATATAACTACTGTCTATACTTTCTGTACACACCATCCTATATAACTACTGTCCAAACTGTCTATATACACCATCCTATATAACTACTGTCTATACACACCATCCTATATTACTACTGTCTATACTGTCTGTACACACCATCCTATATAACTACTGTCTGTACACACCATCCTATATTACTACTGTCTATACTGTCTGTACACACCATGCTATATAACTACTGTCTGTACACACCATCCTACATAACTACTGTCCATACTGTCTATATACACCATCCTATATAACTACTGTCTATACTGTCTGTACACACCATCCTATATAACTACTGTCCATACACACCATCCTATATAACTACTGTCCATACTGTCTATACACACCATCCTATATAACTACTGTCCATACTGTCTGTACACACCATCCTATATAACTACTGTCTATACACACCATCCTTTATAACTACTGTCTATACTGTCTATACACACCATCCTATATAACTACTGTCCATACACACCATCCTATATAACTACTGTCTATACTGTCTATACACACCATCCTATATAACTACTGTCCATACTGTCTGTACACACCATCCTATGTAACTACTGTCTATACACACCATCCTTTATAACTACTGTCTATACTGTCTATACACACCATCCTATATAACTACTGTCCATACACACCATCCTATATATATCTACTGTCCATACACACCATCCTATATAACTACTGTCTATACTGTCTATACACACCATCCTATATAACTACTGTCTATAATTTCTATACACACCATCCTACATAACTACTGTCCATACACACCATCCTATATAACTACGTACATACTGTCTGTACACACCATCCTATATAACTACTGTCCATACTGTCTGTACACACCATCCTATATAACTACTGTCCATACACACCATCCTATATAACTACTGTCTATACACACCATCCTTTATAACTACTGTCCATACACACCATCCTATATAACTACTGTCCATACACACCATCCTATATAACTACTGTCTATACACACCATCCTATATAACTACTGTCCATACTGTCTGTACACACCATCCTATATAACTACTGTCTATACACACCATCCTATATAACTACTGTCTATACACACCATCCTATATAACTACTGTCTATACACACCATCCTATATAACTACTGTCTATACACACCATCCTATATAACTACTGTCCATACACACCATCCTATATAACTACTGTCTATACACACCATCCTATATAACTACTGTCTATACTGTCTATACACACCATCCTATATAACTACTGTCCATACTGTCTGTACACACCATCCTATATAACTACTGTCTATACACACCATCCTATATAACTACTGTCTATACTGTCCATACACACCATCCTATATATCTACTGTCCATACACACCATCCTATATAACTACTGTCTATACTGTCGATACACACCATCCTATATAACTACTGTCTATACTGTCTATACACACCATCCTACATAACTACTGTCCATACACACCATCCTATATAACTACTGTCCATACACACCATCCTATATAACTACTGTACATACTGTCTGAACACACCATCCTATATAACTACTGTCCATACACACCATCCTATATAACTACTGTCCATACACACCATCCTATATAACTACTGTCCATACTGTCTGTACACACCATCCTATATAACTACTGTCCATACACACCATCCTATATAACTACTGTCTATACACACCATCCTATATAACTACTGTCCATACACACCATCCTATATAACTACTGTCCATACACACCATCCTATATAACTACTGTCTATACACACCATCCTATATAACTACTGTCCATACTGTCTATACACACCATCCTATATAACTACTGTCTATACTTTCTGTACACACCATCCTATATAACTACTGTCCAAACTGTCTATATACACCATCCTATATAACTACTGTCTATACACACCATCCTATATTACTACTGTCTATACTGTCTGTACACACCATCCTATATAACTACTGTCTGTACACACCATCCTATATTACTACTGTCTATACTGTCTGTACACACCATGCTATATAACTACTGTCTGTACACACCATCCTACATAACTACTGTCCATACTGTCTATATACACCATCCTATATAACTACTGTCTATACTGTCTGTACACACCATCCTATATAACTACTGTCCATACACACCATCCTATATAACTACTGTCCATACTGTCTATACACACCATCCTATATAACTACTGTCCATACTGTCTGTACACACCATCCTACATAACTACTGTCTATACACACCATCCTATATAACTACTGTCTATACTGTCTATACACACCATCCTATATAACTACTGTCTATACCACCATCCTATATAACTACTGTCTATACTGTCTATACACACCATCCTGTATAACTACTGTCCATACTGTCTGTACACACCATCCTATATAACTACTGTCTATACACACCATCCTTTATAACTACTGTCTATACTGTCTATACACACCATCCTATATAACTACTGTCCATACACACCATCCTATATATATCTACTGTCCATACACACCATCCTATATAACTACTGTCTATACTGTCTATACACACCATCCTATATAACTACTGTCTATACTGTCTATACACACCATCCTACATAACTACTGTCCATACACACCATCCTATATAACTACGTCCACACCCTCCACTCGTCTCGTCGACACACCATCCTATATAACTACTGTCCATACTGTCTGTACACACCATCCTATATAACTACTGTCCATACACACCATCCTATATAACTACTGTCTATACACACCATCCTTTATAACTACTGTCCATACACACCATCCTATATAACTACTGTCCATACACACCATCCTATATAACTACTGTCTATACACACCATCCTATATAACTACTGTCCATACTGTCTGTACACACCATCCTATATAACTACTGTCTATACACACCATCCTATATAACTACTGTCTATACACACCATCCTATATAACTACTGTCTATACACACCATCCTATATAACTACTGTCTATACACACCATCCTATATAACTACTGTCCATACACACCATCCTATATAACTACTGTCTATACTGTCTATACACACCATCCTATATAACTACTGTCCATACACACCATCCTATATATCTACTGTCCATACACACCATCCTATATAACTACTGTATATACTGTCTATACACACATCCTATATAACTACTGTCTATACTGTCTATACACACCATCCTATATAACTACTGTCTATACTGTCTATACACACCATCCTATATAACTACTGTCTATACACACCATCCTATATAACTACTGTCCATACTGTCTGTACACACCATCCTATATAACTACTGTCTATACATACCATCCTATATAACTACTGTCTATACTGTCCATACACACCATCCTATATATAACTACTGTCTATACTGTCGATACACACCATCCTATTATAACTACTGTCTATACTGTCTATACACACCATCCTACATAACTACTGTCCATACACACCATCCTATATAACTACTGTCCATACACACCATCCTATATAACTACTGTAAATACTGTCTGTACACACCATCCTATATAACTACTGTCCATACACACCATCCTATATAACTACTGTCCATACACACCATCCTATATAACTACTGTCCATACTGTCTGTACACACCATCCTATATAACTACTGTCCATACACACCATCCTATATAACTACTGTCCATACACACCATCCTATATAACTACTGTCCATACTGTCTGTACACACCATCCTATATAACTACTGTCTATACACACCATCCTATATAACTACTGTCTATACACACCATCCTATATAACAACTGTCTATACACACCATCCTATATAACTACTGTCTATACACACCATCCTATATAACTACTGTCTATACACACCATCCTATATAACTACTGTCTATACACACCATCCTATATAACTACTGTCCATACACACCATCCTATATAACTACTGTCTATACTGTCTATACACACCATCCTATATAACTACTGTCCATACACACCATCCTAGATATCTACTGTCCATACACACCATCCTGTATAACTACTGTCTATACTGTCTATACACACCATCCTACATAACTACTGTCTATACTGTCTATACACACCATCCTACATAACTACTGTCCATACACACCATCCTATATAACTACTGTCCATACTGTCTGTACACACCATCCTACATAACTACTGTCCATACACACCATCCTATATAACTACTGTCTATACACACCATCCTATATAACTACTGTCTATACTGTCTATACACACCATCCTATATGTCTACTGTCCATACTGTCTGTACACACCATCCGATATAACTACTGTCTATACACACCATCCTGTATAACTACTGTCTATACTGTCTATACACACCATCCTATATAACTACTGTCCATACACACCATCCTATATATATCTACTGTCCATACACACCATCCTATATAACTACTGTCTATACTGTCTATACACACCATCCTATATAACTACTGTCTATACTGTCTATACACACCATCCTACTTAACTACTGTCCATACACACCATCCTATATAACTACTGTCCATACACACCATCCTATATAACTACTGTACATACTGTCTGTACACACCATCCTATATAACTACTGTCCATACACACCATCCTATATAACTACTGTCCATACACACCATCCTATATAACTACTGTCCATACACACCATCCTATATAACTACTGTCCGTACACACCATCCTATATAACTACTGTCTATACACACCATCCTTTATAACTACTGTCCATACACACCATCCTATATAACTACTGTCCATACACACCATCCTATATAACTACTGTCTATACACACCATCCTATATAACTACTGTCCATACTGTCTGTACACACCATCCTATATAACTACTGTCTATACACACCATCCTATATAACTACTGTCTATACACACCATCCTATATAACTACTGTCTATACACACCATCCTATATAACTACTGTCTATACACACCATCCTATATAACTGCTGTCCATACACACCATCCTATATAACTACTGTCTATACTGTCTTTACACACCATCCTATATAACTACTGTCCATACACACCATCCTATATATCTACTGTCCATACACACCATCCTATATAACTACTGTCTATACTGTCTATACACACCATCCTATATAACTAATGTCTATACTGTCTATACACACCATCCTATATAACTACTGTCTATACTGTCTATACACACCATCCTATATAACTACTGTCTATACACACCATCCTATATAACTACTGTCTATACTGTCTATACACACCATCCTATATAACTACTGTCCATACTGTCTGTACACACCGTCCTATATAACTACTGTCTATACACACCATCCTATATAACTACTGTCTATACTGTCCATACACACCATCCTATATATCTACTGTCCATACACACCATCCTATATATAAATACTGTCTATACTGTCGATACACACCATCCTATATAACTACTGTCTATACTGTCTATACACACCATCCTACATAACTACTGTCCATACACACCATCCTATATAACTACTGTCCATACACACCATCCTATATAACTACTGTACATACTGTCTGTACACACCATCCTATATAACTACTGTCCATACACACCATCCTATATAACTACTGTCCATACACACCATCCTATATAACTACTGTCCATACACACCATCCTATATAACTACTGTCTATACACACCATCCTATATAACTACTGTCCATACTGTCTGTACACACCATCCTATATAACTACTGTCTATACACACCATCCTATATAACTACTGTCTATACACACCATCCTATATAACTACTGTCTATACACACCATCCTATATAACTACTGTCTATACACACCATCCTATATAACTACTGTCCATACTGTCTGTACACACCATCCTATGTAACTACTGTCTATACACACCATCCTATATAACTACTGTCTATACACACCATCCTATATAACTACTGTCTATACACACCATCCTATATAACTACTGTCCATACACACCATCCTATATAACTACTGTCTATACTGTCTATACACACCATCCTATATAACTACTGTCCATACACACCATCCTAGATATCTACTGTCCATACACACCATCCTATATAACTACTGTCTATACTGTCTATACACACCATCCTATATAACTACTGTCTATACTGTCTATACACACCATCCTACATAACTACTGTCCATACACACCATCCTATATAACTACTGTCCATACTGTCTATACACACCATCCTATATAACTACTGTCCATACTGTCTGTACACACCATCCTACATAACTACTGTCCATACACACCATCCTATATAACTACTGTCTATACACACCATCCTATATAACTACTGTCTATACTGTCTATACACACCATCCTATATAACTACTGTCCATACACACCATCCTATATAACTACTGTCTATACACACCATCCTATATAACTACTGTCTATACTGTCTATACACACCATCCTACATAACTACTGTCCATACACACCATCCTATATAACTAATGTCTATACACACCATCCTACATAACTACTGTCCATACACACCATCCTATAACTACTGTCCATACACACCATCCTATATAACTACTGTCCATACTGTCTATACACACCATCCTTTTTAACTACTGTCTGTACACACCATCCTATATAACTACTGTCTATACTGTCTGTACACACCATCCTATATAACTACTGTCCATACTGTCTGTATACACCATCCTATATAACTACTGTCTATACTGTCTGTACACACCATCCTATATAACTACTGTCCATACTGTCTGTATACACCATCCTATATAACTACTGTCTATACTGTCTGTACACACCATCCTATATAACTACTGTCTATACTGTCTATACACACCATCCTATATAACTACTGTCCATACTGTCTATACACACCATCCTATATAACTACTGTCTATACTTTCTGTACACACCATCCTATATAACTACTGTCCAAACTGTCTATATACACCATCCTATATAACTACTGTCTATACACACCATCCTATATTACTACTGTCTATACTGTCTGTACACACCATCCTATATAACTACTGTCTGTACACACCATCCTATATTACTACTGTCTATACTGTCTGTACACACCATGCTATATAACTACTGTCTGTACACACCATCCTACATAACTACTGTCCATACTGTCTATATACACCATCCTATATAACTACTGTCTATACTGTCTGTACACACCATCCTATATAACTACTGTCCATACACACCATCCTATATAACTACTGTCCATACTGTCTATACACACCATCCTATATAACTACTGTCCATACTGTCTGTACACACCATCCTACATAACTACTGTCTATACACACCATCCTATATAACTACTGTCTATACACACCATCCTATATAACTACTGTCTATACTGTCTATACACACCATCCTGTATAACTACTGTCCATACTGTCTGTACACACCATCCTATATAACTACTGTCTATACACACCATCCTATATAACTACTGTCTATACTGTCTATACACACCATCCTATATAACTACTGTCCATACACACCATCCTATATATATCTACTGTCCATACACACCATCCTATATAACTACTGTCTATACACACCATCCTATATAACTACTGTCTATACACACCATCCTATATAACTACTGTCCATACACACCATCCTATATAACTACTGTCTATACTGTCTATACACACCATCCTATATAACTACTGTCCATACACACCATCCTATATATCTACTGTCCATACACACCATCCTATATAACTACTGTCTATACTGTCTATACACACCATCCTATATAACTACTGTCTATACTGTCTATACACACCATCCTATATAACTACTGTCTATACTGTCTATACACACCATCCTACATAACTACTGTCCATACACACCATCCTATATAACTACTGTCCATACACACCATCCTATATAACTACTGTACATACTGTCTGTACACACCATCCTATATAACTACTGTCCATACACACCATCCTATATAACTACTGTCCATACACACAATCCTATATAACTACTGTCCATACTGTCTGTACACACCATCCTATATAACTACTGTCCATACACACCATCCTATATAACTACTGTCTATACACACCATCCTTTATAACTACTGTCCATACACACCATCCTATATAACTACTGTCCATACACACCATCCTATATAACTACTGTCTATACTGTCTGTACACACCATCCTATATAACTACTGTCTATACACACCATCCTGTATAACTACTGTCTATACACACCATCCTATTTAACTACTGTCTATACACACCATCCTATATAACTACTGTCTATACACACCATCCTATATAACTACTGTCTATACACACCATCCTATATAACTACTGTCCATACACACCATCCTATATAACTACTGTCTATACTGTCTATACACACCATCCTATATAACTACTGTCCATACACACCATCCTATATATCTACTGTCCATACACACCATCCTATATAACTACTGTCTATACTGTCTATACACACCATCCTATATAACTACTGTCTATACTGTCTATACACACCATCCTATATAACTACTGTCTATAATGTCTATACACACCATCCTATATAACTACTGTCTATACACACCATCCTATATAACTACTGTCTATACTGTCTATACACACCATCCTATATAACTACTGTCCATACTGTCTGTACACACCATCCTATATAACTACTGTCTATACACACCATCCTATATAACTACTGTCTATACTGTCCATACACACCATCCTATATATCTATTGTCCATACACACCATCCTATATAACTACTGTCTATACTGTCGATACACACCATCCTATATAACTACTGTCTATACTGTCTATACACACCATCCTACATAACTACTGTCCATACACACCATCCTATATAACTATTGTCCATACACACCATCCTATATAACTACTGTACATACTATCTGAACACACAATCCTATATAACTACTGTCCATACACACCATCCTATATAACTACTGTCCATACACACCATCCTATATAACTACTGTCCATACTGTCTGTACACACCATCCTATATAACTACTGTCCATACACACCATCCTATATAACTACTGTCTATACACACCATCCTATATAACTACTGTCCATACACACCATCCTATATAACTACTGTCCATACACACCATCCAATATAACTACTGTCTATACACACCATCCTATATAACTACTGTCCATACTGTCTATACACACCATCCTATATAACTACTGTCTATACTTTCTGTACACACCATCCTATATAACTACTGTCCAAACTGTCTATATACACCATCCTATATAACTACTGTCTATACACACCATCCTATATTACTACTGTCTATACTGTCTGTACACACCATCCTATATAACTACTGTCTATACTGTCTGTACACACCATCCTATATAACTACTGTCCATACACACCATCCTATATAACTACTGTCCATACTGTCTGTACACACCATCCTATATAACTACTGTCCATACACACCATCCTATATAACTACTGTCTATACACACCATCCTTTATAACTACTGTCCATACACACCATCCTATATAACTACTGTCCATACACACCATCCTATATAACTACTGTCTATACACACCATCCTATATAACTACTGTCCATACTGTCTGTACACACCATCCTATATAACTACTGTCTATACACACCATCCTATATAACTACTGTCTATACACACCATCCTATTTAACTACTGTCTATACACACCATCCTATATAACTACTGTCTATACACACCATCCTATATAACTACTGTCTATACACACCATCCTATATAACTACTGTCCATACACACCATCCTGTATAACTACTGTCTATACTGTCTATACACACCATCCTATATAACTACTGTCCATACACACCATCCTATATATCTACTGTCCATACACACCATCCTATATAACTACTGTCTATACTGTCTATACACACCATCCTATATAACTACTGTCTATACTGTCTATACACACCATCCTATATAACTACTGTCTATACTGTCTATACACACCATCCTATATAACTACTGTCTATACACACCATCCTATATAACTACTGTCTATACTGTCTATACACACCATCCTATATAACTACTGTCCATACTGTCTGTACACACCATCCTATATAACTACTGTCTATACACACCATCCTATATAACTACTGTCTATACTGTCCATACACACCATCCTATATATCTACTGTCCATACACACCATCCTATATAACTACTGTCTATACTGTCGATACACACCATCCTATATAACTACTGTCTATACTGTCTATACACACCATCCTACATAACTACTGTCCATACACACCATCCTATATAACTACTGTCCATACACACCATCCTATATAACTACTGTACATACTGTCTGAACACACCATCCTATATAACTACTGTCCATACACACCATCCTATATAACTACTGTCCATACACACCATCCTATATAACTACTGTCCATACTGTCTGTACACACCATCCTATATAACTACTGTCCATACACACCATCCTATATAACTACTGTTTATACACACCATCCTATATAACTACTGTCCATACACACCATCCTATATAACTACTGTCCATACACACCATCCTATATAACTACTGTCTATACACACCATCCTATATAACTACTGTCCATACTGTCTATACACACCATCCTATATAACTACTGTCTATACTTTCTGTACACACCATCCTATATAACTACTGTCCAAACTGTCTATATACACCATCCTATATAACTACTGTCTATACACACAATCCTATATTACTACTGTCTATACTGTCTGTACACACCATCCTATATAACTACTGTCTGTACACACCATCCTATATTACTACTGTCTATACAGTCTGTACACACCATGCTATATAACTACTGTCTGTACACACCATCCTACATAACTACTGTCCATACTGTCTATATACACCATCCTATATAACTACTGTCTATACTGTCTGTACACACCATCCTATATAACTACTGTCCATACACACCATCCTATATAACTACTGTCCATACTGTCTATACACACCATCCTATATAACTACTGTCTGTACACACCATCCTATATTACTACTGTCTATACTGTCTGTACACACCATCCTATATAACTACTGTCCATACACACCTTCCTATATAACTACTGTCTATACACACCATCCTATATAACTACTGTCTATACTGTCTATACACACCATCCTACATAACTACTGTCCATACACACCATCCTATATAACTAATGTCTATACACACCATCCTACATAACTACTGTCCATACACACCATCCTATAACTACTGTCCATACACACCATCCTATATAACTACTGTCCATACTGTCTATACACACCATCCTTTTTAACTACTGTCTGTACACACCATCCTATATAACTACTGTCTATACTGTCTGTACACACCATCCTATATAACTACTGTCCATACTGTCTGTATACACCATCCTATATAACTACTGTCTATACTGTCTGTACACACCATCCTATATAACTACTGTCCATACTGTCTGTATACACCATCCTATATAACTACTGTCTATACTGTCTGTACACACCATCCTATATAACTACTGTCTATACTGTCTATACACACCATCCTATATAACTACTGTCCATACTGTCTATACACACCATCCTATATAACTACTGTCTATACTTTCTGTACACACCATCCTATATAACTACTGTCCAAACTGTCTATATACACCATCCTATATAACTACTGTCTATACACACCATCCTATATTACTACTGTCTATACTGTCTGTACACACCATCCTATATAACTACTGTCTGTACACACCATCCTATATTACTACTGTCTATACTGTCTGTACACACCATGCTATATAACTACTGTCTGTACACACCATCCTACATAACTACTGTCCATACTGTCTATATACACCATCCTATATAACTACTGTCTATACTGTCTGTACACACCATCCTATATAACTACTGTCCATACACACCATCCTATATAACTACTGTCCATACTGTCTATACACACCATCCTATATAACTACTGTCCATACTGTCTGTACACACCATCCTACATAACTACTGTCTATACACACCATCCTATATAACTACTGTCTATACACACCATCCTATATAACTACTGTCTATACTGTCTATACACACCATCCTATATAACTACTGTCCATACTGTCTGTACACACCATCCTATATAACTACTGTCTATACACACCATCCTATATAACTACTGTCTATACTGTCTATACACACCATCCTATATAACTACTGTCCATACACACCATCCTATATATATCTACTGTCCATACACACCATCCTATATAACTACTGTCTATACACACCATCCTATATAACTACTGTCTATACACACCATCCTATATAACTACTGTCCATACACACCATCCTATATAACTACTGTCTATACTGTCTATACACACCATCCTATATAACTACTGTCCATACACACCATCCTATATATCTACTGTCCATACACACCATCCTTTATAACTACTGTCTATACTGTCTATACACACCATCCTATATAACTACTGTCTATACTGTCTATACACACCATCCTATATAACTACTGTCTATACTGTCTATACACACCATCCTACATAACTACTGTCCATACACACCATCCTATATAACTACTGTCCATACACACCATCCTATATAACTACTGTACATACTGTCTGTACACACCATCCTATATAACTACTGTCCATACACACCATCCTATATAACTACTGTCCATACACACAATCCTATATAACTACTGTCCATACGGTCTGTACACACCATCCTATATAACTACTGTCCATACACACCATCCTATATAACTACTGTCTATACACACCATCCTTTATAACTACTGTCCATACACACCATCCTATATAACTACTGTCCATACACACCATCCTATATAACTACTGTCTATACACACCATCCTATATAACTACTGTCCATACTGTCTGTACACACCATCCTATATAACTACTGTCTATACACACCATCCTGTATAACTACTGTCTATACACACCATCCTATTTAACTACTGTCTATACACACCATCCTATATAACTACTGTCTATACACACCATCCTATATAACTACTGTCTATACACACCATCCTATATAACTACTGTCCATACACACCATCCTATATAACTACTGTCTATACTGTCTATACACACCATCCTATATAACTACTGTCCATACACACCATCCTATATATCTACTGTCCATACACACCATCCTATATAACTACTGTCTATACTGTCTATACACACCATCCTATATAACTACTGTCTATACTGTCTATACACACCATCCTATATAACTACTGTCTATAATGTCTATACACACCATCCTATATAACTACTGTCTATACACACCATCCTATATAACTACTGTCTATACTGTCTATACACACCATCCTATATAACTACTGTCCATACTGTCTGTACACACCATCCTATATAACTACTGTCTATACACACCATCCTATATAACTACTGTCTATACTGTCCATACACACCATCCTATATATCTATTGTCCATACACACCATCCTATATAACTACTGTCTATACTGTCGATACACACCATCCTATATAACTACTGTCTATACTGTCTATACACACCATCCTACATAACTACTGTCCATACACACCATCCTATATAACTACTGTCCATACACACCATCCTATATAACTACTGTACATACTGTCTGAACACACAATCCTATATAACTACTGTCCATACACACCATCCTATATAACTACTGTCCATACACACCATCCTATATAACTACTGTCCATACTGTTTGTACACACCATCCTATATAACTACTGTCCATACACACCATCCTATATAACTACTGTCTATACACACCATCCTATATAACTACTGTCCATACACACCATCCTATATAACTACTGTCCATACACACCATCCTATATAACTACTGTCTATACACACCATCCTATATAACTACTGTCCATACTGTCTATACACACCATCCTATATAACTACTGTCTATACTTTCTGTACACACCATCCTATATAACTACTGTCCAAACTGTCTATATACACCATCCTATATAACTACTGTCTATACACACCATCCTATATTACTACTGTCTATACTGTCTGTACACACCATCCTATATAACTACTGTCTGTACACACCATCCTATATTACTACTGTCTATACTGTCTGTACACACCATGCTATATAACTACTGTCTGTACACACCATCCTACATAACTACTGTCCATACTGTCTATATACACCATCCTATATAACTACTGTCTATACTGTCTGTACACACCATCCTATATAACTACTGTCCATACACACCATCCTATATAACTACTGTCCATACTGTCTGTACACACCATCCTATATAACTACTGTCCATACACACCATCCTATGTAACTACTGTCTATACACACCATCCTTTATAACTACTGTCCATACACACCATCCTATATAACTACTGTCCATACACACCATCCTATATAACTACTGTCTATACACACCATCCTATATAACTACTGTCCATACTGTCTGTACACACCATCCTATATAACTACTGTCTATACACACCATCCTATATAACTACTGTCTATACACACCATCCTATTTAACTACTGTCTATACACACCATCCTATATAACTACTGTCTATACACACCATCCTATATAACTACTGTCTATACACACCATCCTATATAACTACTGTCCATACACACCATCCTATATAACTACTGTCTATACTGTCTATACACACCATCCTATATAACTACTGTCCATACACACCATCCTATATATCTACTGTCCATACACACCATCCTATATAACTACTGTCTATACTGTCTATACACACCATCCTATATAACTACTGTCTATACTGTCTATACACACCATCCTATATAACTACTGTCTATACTGTCTATACACACCATCCTATATAACTACTGTCTATACACACCATCCTATATAACTACTGTCTATACTGTCTATACACACCATCCTATATAACTACTGTCCATACTGTCTGTACACACCATCCTATATAACTACTGTCTATACACACCATCCTATATAACTACTGTCTATACTGTCCATACACACCATCCTATATATCTACTGTCCATACACACCATCCTATATAACTACTGTCTATACTGTCGATACACACCATCCTATATAACTACTGTCTATACTGTCTATACACACCATCCTACATAACTACTGTCCATACACACCATCCTATATAACTACTGTCCATACACACCATCCTATATAACTACTGTACATACTGTCTGAACACACCATCCTATATAACTACTGTCCATACACACCATCCTATATAACTACTGTCCATACACACCATCCTATATAACTACTGTCCATACTGTCTGTACACACCATCCTATATAACTACTGTCCATACACACCATCCTATATAACTACTGTCTATACACACCATCCTATATAACTACTGTCCATACACACCATCCTATATAACTACTGTCCATACACACCATCCTATATAACTACTGTCTATACACACCATCCTATATAACTACTGTCCATACTGTCTATACACACCATCCTATATAACTACTGTCTATACTTTCTGTACACACCATCCTATATAACTACTGTCCAAACTGTCTATATACACCATCCTATATAACTACTGTCTATACACACCATCCTATATTACTACTGTCTATACTGTCTGTACACACCATCCTATATAACTACTGTCTGTACACACCATCCTATATTACTACTGTCTATACTGTCTGTACACACCATGCTATATAACTACTGTCTGTACACACCATCCTACATAACTACTGTCCATACTGTCTATATACACCATCCTATATAACTACTGTCTATACTGTCTGTACACACCATCCTGTATAACTACTGTCCATACACACCATCCTATATAACTACTGTCCATACTGTCTATACACACCATCCTATATAACTACTGTCCATACTGTCTGTACACACCATCCTACATAACTACTGTCTATACACACCATCCTATATAACTACTGTCTATACTGTCTATACACACCATCCTATATAACTACTGTCTATACACACCATCCTATATAACTACTGTCTATACTGTCTATACACACCATCCTATATAACTACTGTCCATACTGTCTGTACACACCATCCTATATAACTACTGTCTATACACACCATCCTATATAACTACTGTCTATACTGTCTATACACACCATCCTATATAACTACTGTCCATACACACCATCCTATATATATCTACTGTCCATACACACCATCCTATATAACTACTGTCTATACACACCATCCTATATAACTACTGTCTATACACACCATCCTATATAACTACTGTCCATACACACCATCCTATATAACTACTGTCTATACTGTCTATACACACCATCCTATATAACTACTGTCCATACACACCATCCTATATATCTACTGTCCATACACACCATCCTATATAACTACTGTCTATACTGTCTATACACACCATCCTATATAACTACTGTCTATACTGTCTATACACACCATCCTATATAACTACTGTCTATACTGTCTATACACACCATCCTACATAACTACTGTCCATACACACCATCCTATATAACTACTGTCCATACACACCATCCTATATAACTAATGTACATACTGTCTGTACACACCATCCTATATAACTACTGTCCATACACACCATCCTATATAACTACTGTCCCTACACACCATCCTATATAACTACTGTCCATACTGTCTGTACACACCATCCTATATAACTACTGTCCATACACACCATCCTATATAACTACTGTCTATACACACCATCCTTTATAACTACTGTCCATACACACCATCCTATATAACTACTGTCCATACACACCATCCTATATAACTACTGTCTATACACACCATCCTATATAACTACTGTCCATACTGTCTGTACACACCATCCTATATAACTACTGTCTATACACACCATCCTATATAACTACTGTCTATACACACCATCCTATTTAACTACTGTCTATACACACCATCCTATATAACTACTGTCTATACACACCATCCTATATAACTACTGTCTATACACACCATCCTATATAACTACTGTCCATACACACCATCCTATATAACTACTGTCCATACACACCATCCTATATATCTACTGTCCATACACACCATCCCATATAACTACTGTCTATACTGTCTATACACACCATCCTATATAACTACTGTCTATACTGTCTATACACACCATCCTATATAACTACTGTCTATACTGTCTATACACACCATCCTATATAACTACTGTCTATACACACCATCCTATATAACTACTGTCTATACTGTCTATACACACCATCCTATATAACTACTGTCCATACTGTCTGTACACACCATCCTATATATATAACTACTGTCTATACACACCATCCTATATAACTACTGTCTATACTGTCCATACACACCATCCTATATATCTACTGTCCATACACACCATCCTATATAACTACTGTCTATACTGTCGATACACACCATCCTATATAACTACTGTCTATACTGTCTATACACACCATCCTACATAACTACTGTCCATACACACCATCCTATATAACTACTGTCCATACACACCATCCTATATAACTACTGTACATACTGTCTGAACACACCATCCTATATAACTACTGTCCATACACACCATCCTATATAACTACTGGCCATACACACCATCCTATATAACTACTGTCCATACTGTCTGTACACACCATCCTATATAACTACTGTCCATACACACCATCCTATATAACTACTGTCTATACACACCATCCAATATAACTACTGTCCATACACACCATCCTATATAACTACTGTCCATACACACCATCCTATATAACTACTGTCTATACACACCATCCTATATAACTACTGTCCATACTGTCTGTACACACCATCCTATATAACTACTGTCTATACACACCATCCTATATAACTACTGTCTATACACAACATCCTATATAACTACTGTCTATACACACCATCCTATATAACTACTGTCTATACACACCATCCTATATAACTACTGTCTATACAAACCATCCTATATAACTACTGTCCATACACACCATCCTATATAACTACTGTCTATACTGTCTAAACACACCATCCTACATAACTACTGTCCATACACACCATCCTATATAACTACTGTCCATACACACCATCCTATATAACTACTGTACATACTGTCTGAACACACCATCCTATATAACTACTGTCCATACACACCATCCTATATAACTACTGTCCATACACACCATCCTATATAACTACTGTCCATACTGTCTGTACACACTGTCCTATATAACTACTGTCCATACACACCATCCTATATAACTACTGTCTATACACACCATCCTATATAACTACTGTCCATACACACCATCCTATATAACTACTGTCCATACACACCATCCTATATAACTACTGTCTATACACACCATCCTATATAACTACTGTCCATACTGTCTGTACACACCATCCTATATAACTACTGTCTATACACACCATCCTATATAACTACTGTCTATACACACCATCCTATATAACTACTGTCTATACACACCATCCTATATAACTACTGTCTATACACACCATCCTATATAACTACTGTCTATACACACCATCCTATATAACTACTGTCCATACACACCATCCTATATAACTACTGTCTATACTGTCTATACACACCATCCTATATAACTACTCTCCATACACACCATCCTAGATATCTACTGTCCATACACACCATCCTATATAACTACTGTCTATACTGTCTATACACACCATCCTATATAACTACTGTCTATACTGTCTATACACACCATCCTACATAACTACTGTCCATACACACCATCCTATATAACTACTGTCCATACTGTCTATACACACCATCCTATATAACTACTGTCCATACTGTCTGTACACACCATCCTACATAACTACTGTCCATACAGACCATCCTATATAACTACTGTCTATACACACCATCCTATATAACTACTTGTCTATACTGTCTATACACACAATCCTATATAACTACTGTCCATACACACCATCCTATATAACTACTGTCTATACACACCATCCTATATAACTACTGTCTATACTGTCTATACACACCATCCTACATAACTACTGTCCATACACACCATCCTATAAGTACTGTCCATACACACCATCCTATATAACTACTGTCCATACTGTCTATACACACCATCCTTTTTAACTACTGTCTGTACACACCATCCTATATAACTACTGTCTATACTGTCTGTACACACCATCCTATATAACTACTGTCCATACTGTCTGTATACACCATCCTATATAACTACTGTCTATACTGTCTGTACACACCATCCTATATAACTACTGTCTATACTGTCTATACACACCATCCTATATAACTACTGTCCATACTGTCTATACACACCATCCTATATAACTACTGTCTATACTGTCTGTACACACCATCCTATATAACTACTGTCCATACTGTCTATATACACCATCCTATATAACTACTGTCTATACACACCATCCTATATTACTACTGTCTATACTGTCTGTACACACCATCCTATATAACTACTGTCTGTACACACCATCCTATATTACTACTGTCTGTACACACCATTCTATATTACTACTGTCTATACTGTCTGTACACACCATGCTATATAACTACTGTCTGTACACACCATCCTTTTTAACTACTGTCTGTACACACCATCCTTTTTAACTACTGTCTGTACACCCCATCCTATATAACTACTGTCTATACTGTCTGTACTCACCATCCTATATAACTACTGTCTATACACACCATCCTATATAACTACTGTCTATACACACCATCCTATATAACTACTGTCTATACTGTCTATACACACCATCCTATATAACTACTGTCCATACACACCATCCTATATAACTACTGTCTATAAACACCATCCTATATGACTACTGTCCATACACACCATCCTATATAACTACTGACTATACTGTCTGTACACACCATCCTATAGAACTACTGTCTATACACACCATCCTATATAACTACTGTCTATACACACCATCCTATATAACTACTGTACATACTGTCTATACACACCATCCTATATAACTACTGTCTATACTGTCTGTACACACCATCCTATATAACTACTGTACATACTGTCTATACACACCATCCTATATAACTACTGTCTGTACACACCATCCTATATAACTACTGTCTATACACACCATCCTATATAACTACTGTCTATACACACCATCCTATATAACTACTGTACATACTGTCTATACACACCATCCTATATAACTACTGTCCATACACACCATCCTATATAACTACTGTCTATACTGTCTGTACACACCATCCTATATAACTACTGTACATACTGTCTGTACACACCATCCTATATAACTACTGTCTATACTGTCTATACACACCATCCTATATAACTACTGTCCATACTGTCTATACACACCATCCTATATAACTACTGTCTATACTGTCTGTACACACCATCCTATATAACTACTGTCCATACTGTCTATATACACCATCCTATATAACTACTGTCTATACACACCATCCTATATAACTACTGTCTATACTGTCTGTACACACCATCCTATATAACTACTGTCTGTACACACCATCCTATATTACTACTGTCTGTACACACCATCCTATATTACTACTGTCTATACTGTCTGTACACACCATGCTATAAAACTACTGTCTGTACACACCATCCTTTTTAACTACTGTCTGTACACACCATCCTTTTTAACTACTGTCTGTACACCCCATCCTATATAATTACTGTCTATACTGTCTGTACTCACCATCCTATATAACTACTGTCTATACACACCATCCTATATAACTACTGTCTATACACACCATCCTATATAACTACTGTCTATACTGTCTATACACACCATCCTATATAACTACTGTCCATACACACCATCCTATATAACTACTGTCTATAAACACCATCCTATATGACTACTGTCCATACACACCATCCTATATAACTACTGACTATACTGTCTGTACACACCATCCTATATAACTACTGTCTATACACACCATCCTATATAACTACTGTCTATACACACCATCCTATTTAACTACTGTACATACTGTCTATACACACCATCCTATATAACTACTGTCTATACTGTCTGTACACACCATCCTATATAACTACTGTACATACTGTCTATACACACCATCCTATATAACTACTGTCTGTACACACCATCCTATATAACTACTGTCTATACACACCATCCTATATAACTACTGTCTATACACACCATCCTATATAACTACTGTACATACTGTCTATACACACCATCCTATATAACTACTGTCTATACACACCATCCTATATAACTACTGTCCATACACACCATCCTATATAACTACTGTCCATACACACCATCCTATATAACTACTGTCTATACACACCATCCTATATAACTACTGTCCATACTGTCTGTACACACCATCCTATATAACTACTGTCTATACACACCATCCTATATAACTACTGTCTATACACACCATCCTATATAACTACTGTCTATACACACCATCCTATATAACTACTGTCTATACACACCATCCTATATAACTACTGTCTATACACACCATCCTATATAACTACTGTCCATACACACCATCCTATATAACTACTGTCTATACTGTCTATACACACCATCCTATATAACTACTGTCCATACACACCATCCTAGATATCTACTGTCCATACACACCATCCTATATAACTACTGTCTATACTGTCTATACACACCATCCTATATAACTACTGTCTATACTGTCTATACACACCATCCTACATAACTACTGTCCATACACACCATCCTATATAACTACTGTCCATACTGTCTATACACACCATCCTATATAACTACTGTCCATACTGTCTGTACACACCATCCTACATAACTACTGTCCATACAGACCATCCTATATAACTACTGTCTATACACACCATCCTATATAACTACTTGTCTATACTGTCTATACACACAATCCTATATAACTACTGTCCATACACACCATCCTATATAACTACTGTCTATACACACCATCCTATATAACTACTGTCTATACTGTCTATACACACCATCCTACATAACTACTGTCCATACACACCATCCTATAAGTACTGTCCATACACACCATCCTATATAACTACTGTCCATACTGTCTATACACACCATCCTTTTTAACTACTGTCTGTACACACCATCCTATATAACTACTGTCTATACTGTCTGTACACACCATCCTATATAACTACTGTCCATACTGTCTGTATACACCATCCTATATAACTACTGTCTATACTGTCTGTACACACCATCCTATATAACTACTGTCTATACTGTCTATACACACCATCCTATATAACTACTGTCCATACTGTCTATACACACCATCCTATATAACTACTGTCTATACTGTCTGTACACACCATCCTATATAACTACTGTCCATACTGTCTATATACACCATCCTATATAACTACTGTCTATACACACCATCCTATATTACTACTGTCTATACTGTCTGTACACACCATCCTATATAACTACTGTCTGTACACACCATCCTATATTACTACTCTCTGTACACACCATTCTATATTACTACTGTCTATACTGTCTGTACACACCATGCTATATAACTACTGTCTGTACACACCATCCTTTTTAACTACTGTCTGTACACACCATCCTTTTTAACTACTGTCTGTACACCCCATCCTATATAACTACTGTCTATACTGTCTGTACTCACCATCCTATATAACTACTGTCTATACACACCATCCTATATAACTACTGTCTATACACACCATCCTATATAACTACTGTCTATACTGTCTATACACACCATCCTATATAACTACTGTCCATACACACCATCCTATATAACTACTGTCTATAAACACCATCCTATATGACTACTGTCCATACACACCATCCTATATAACTACTGACTATACTGTCTGTACACACCATCCTATATAACTACTGTCTATACACACCATCCTATATAACTACTGTCTATACACACCATCCTATATAACTACTGTACATACTGTCTATACACACCATCCTATATAACTACTGTCTATACTGTCTGTACACACCATCCTATATAACTACTGTACATACTGTCTATACACACCATCCTATATAACTACTGTCTGTACACACCATCCTATATAACTACTGTCTATACACACCATCCTATATAACTACTGTCTATACACACCATCCTATATAACTACTGTACATACTGTCTATACACACCATCCTATATAACTACTGTCCATACACACCATCCTATATAACTACTGTCTATACTGTCTGTACACACCATCCTATATAACTACTGTACATACTGTCTGTACACACCATCCTATATAACTACTGTCTATACTGTCTATACACACCATCCTATATAACTACTGTCCATACTGTCTATACACACCATCCTATATAACTACTGTCTATACTGTCTGTACACACCATCCTATATAACTACTGTCCATACTGTCTATATACACCATCCTATATAACTACTGTCTATACACACCATCCTATATAACTACTGTCTATACTGTCTGTACACACCATCCTATATAACTACTGTCTGTACACACCATCCTATATTACTACTGTCTGTACACACCATCCTATATTACTACTGTCTATACTGTCTGTACACACCATGCTATAAAACTACTGTCTGTACACACCATCCTTTTTAACTACTGTCTGTACACACCATCCTTTTTAACTACTGTCTGTACACCCCATCCTATATAATTACTGTCTATACTGTCTGTACTCACCATCCTATATAACTACTGTCTATACACACCATCCTATATAACTACTGTCTATACACACCATCCTATATAACTACTGTCTATACTGTCTATACACACCATCCTATATAACTACTGTCCATACACACCATCCTATATAACTACTGTCTATAAACACCATCCTATATGACTACTGTCCATACACACCATCCTATATAACTACTGACTATACTGTCTGTACACACCATCCTATATAACTACTGTCTATACACACCATCCTATATAACTACTGTCTATACACACCATCCTATTTAACTACTGTACATACTGTCTATACACACCATCCTATATAACTACTGTCTATACTGTCTGTACACACCATCCTATATAACTACTGTACATACTGTCTATACACACCATCCTATATAACTACTGTCTGTACACACCATCCTATATAACTACTGTCTATACACACCATCCTATATAACTACTGTCTATACACACCATCCTATATAACTACTGTACATACTGTCTATACACACCATCCTATATAACTACTGTCTATACACACCATCCTATATAACTACTGTCCATACACACCATCCTATATAACTACTGTCCATACACACCATCCTATATAACTACTGTCTATACACACCATCCTATATAACTACTGTCCATACTGTCTGTACACACCATCCTATATAACTACTGTCTATACACACCATCCTATATAACTACTGTCTATACACACCATCCTATATAACTACTGTCTATACACACCATCCTATATAACTACTGTCTATACACACCATCCTATATAACTACTGTCTATACACACCATCCTATATAACTACTGTCCATACACACCATCCTATATAACTACTGTCTATACTGTCTATACACACCATCCTATATAACTACTGTCCATACACACCATCCTAGATATCTACTGTCCATACACACCATCCTATATAACTACTGTCTATACTGTCTATACACACCATCCTATATAACTACTGTCTATACTGTCTATACACACCATCCTACATAACTACTGTCCATACACACCATCCTATATAACTACTGTCCATACTGTCTATACACACCATCCTATATAACTACTGTCCATACTGTCTGTACACACCATCCTACATAACTACTGTCCATACAGACCATCCTATATAACTACTGTCTATACACACCATCCTATATAACTACTTGTCTATACTGTCTATACACACAATCCTATATAACTACTGTCCATACACACCATCCTATATAACTACTGTCTATACACACCATCCTATATAACTACTGTCTATACTGTCTATACACACCATCCTACATAACTACTGTCCATACACACCATCCTATAAGTACTGTCCATACACACCATCCTATATAACTACTGTCCATACTGTCTATACACACCATCCTTTTTAACTACTGTCTGTACACACCATCCTATATAACTACTGTCTATACTGTCTGTACACACCATCCTATATAACTACTGTCCATACTGTCTGTATACACCATCCTATATAACTACTGTCTATACTGTCTGTACACACCATCCTATATAACTACTGTCTATACTGTCTATACACACCATCCTATATAACTACTGTCCATACTGTCTATACACACCATCCTATATAACTACTGTCTATACTGTCTGTACACACCATCCTATATAACTACTGTCCATACTGTCTATATACACCATCCTATATAACTACTGTCTATACACACCATCCTATATTACTACTGTCTATACTGTCTGTACACACCATCCTATATAACTACTGTCTGTACACACCATCCTATATTACTACTCTCTGTACACACCATTCTATATTACTACTGTCTATACTGTCTGTACACACCATGCTATATAACTACTGTCTGTACACACCATCCTTTTTAACTACTGTCTGTACACACCATCCTTTTTAACTACTGTCTGTACACCCCATCCTATATAACTACTGTCTATACTGTCTGTACTCACCATCCTATATAACTACTGTCTATACACACCATCCTATATAACTACTGTCTATACACACCATCCTATATAACTACTGTCTATACTGTCTATACACACCATCCTATATAACTACTGTCCATACACACCATCCTATATAACTACTGTCTATAAACACCATCCTATATGACTACTGTCCATACACACCATCCTATATAACTACTGACTATACTGTCTGTACACACCATCCTATATAACTACTGTCTATACACACCATCCTATATAACTACTGTCTATACACACCATCCTATATAACTACTGTACATACTGTCTATACACACCATCCTATATAACTACTGTCTATACTGTCTGTACACACCATCCTATATAACTACTGTACATACTGTCTATACACACCATCCTATATAACTACTGTCTGTACACACCATCCTATATAACTACTGTCTATACACACCATCCTATATAACTACTGTCTATACACACCATCCTATATAACTACTGTACATACTGTCTATACACACCATCCTATATAACTACTGTCTATACTGTCTGTACACACCATCCTATATAACTACTGTACATACTGTCTGTACACACCATCCTATATAACTACTGTCTATACTGTCTATACACACCATCCTATATAACTACTGTCCATACTGTCTATACACACCATCCTATATAACTACTGTCTATACTGTCTGTACACACCATCCTATATAACTACTGTCCATACTGTCTATATACACCATCCTATATAACTACTGTCTATACACACCATCCTATATAACTACTGTCTATACTGTCTGTACACACCATCCTATATAACTACTGTCTGTACACACCATCCTATATTACTACTGTCTGTACACACCATCCTATATTACTACTGTCTATACTGTCTGTACACACCATGCTATAAAACTACTGTCTGTACACACCATCCTTTTTAACTACTGTCTGTACACACCATCCTTTTTAACTACTGTCTGTACACCCCATCCTATATAATTACTGTCTATACTGTCTGTACTCACCATCCTATATAACTACTGTCTATACACACCATCCTATATAACTACTGTCTATACACACCATCCTATATAACTACTGTCTATACTGTCTATACACACCATCCTATATAACTACTGTCCATACACACCATCCTATATAACTACTGTCTATAAACACCATCCTATATGACTACTGTCCATACACACCATCCTATATAACTACTGACTATACTGTCTGTACACACCATCCTATATAACTACTGTCTATACACACCATCCTATATAACTACTGTCTATACACACCATCCTATTTAACTACTGTACATACTGTCTATACACACCATCCTATATAACTACTGTCTATACTGTCTGTACACACCATCCTATATAACTACTGTACATACTGTCTATACACACCATCCTATATAACTACTGTCTGTACACACCATCCTATATAACTACTGTCTATACACACCATCCTATATAACTACTGTCTATACACACCATCCTATATAACTACTGTACATACTGTCTATACACACCATCCTATATAACTACTGTCTATACTGTCTGTACACACCATCCTATATAACTACTGTACATACTGTCTGTACACACCATCCTATATAACTACTGTCTATACTGTCTATACACACCATCCTATATAACTACTGTCCATACTGTCTATACACACCATCCTATATAACTACTGTCTATACTGTCTGTACACACCATCCTATATAACTACTGTCCATACTGTCTATATACACCATCCTATATAACTACTGTCTATACACACCATCCTATATAACTACTGTCTATACTGTCTGTAAACACCATCCTATATAACTACTGTACATACTGTCTATACACACCATCCTATATAACTACTGTCTGTACACACCATCCTATATAACTACTGTCTGTACACACCATCCTATATAACTACTGTCTATACACACCATCCTATATAACTACTGTACATACTGTCTATACACACCATCCTATATAACTACTGTCTATACTGTCTATACACACCATCCTATATAACTACTGTCCATACTGTCTGTACACACCATCCTATATAACTACTGTCTATACACACCATCCTATATAACTACTGTCTATACTGTCTATACACACCATCCTATATAACTACTGTCCATACACACCATCCTATATATATCTACTGTCCATACACACCATCCTATATAACTACTGTCTATACACACCATCCTATATAACTACTGTCCATACACACCATCCTATATAACTACTGTCTATACTGTCTATACACACCATCCTATATAACTACTGTCCATACACACCATCCTATATATCTACTGTCCATACACACCATCCTGTATAACTACTGTCTATACTGTCTTTACACACCATCCTATATAACTACTGTCTATACTGTCTATACACACCATCCTATATAACTACTGTCTATACTGTCTATACACACCATCCTACATAACTACTGTCCATACACACCATCCTATATAACTACTGTCTATACACACCATCCTATATAACTACTGTCTATACTGTCTATACACACCATCCTATATAACTACTGTCCATACACACCATCCTATATAACTACTGTCTATAAACACCATCCTATATGACTACTGTCCATACACACCATCCTATATAACTACTGACTATACTGTCTGTACACACCATCCTATATAACTACTGTCTATACACACCATCCTATATAACTACTGTCTATACACACCATCCTATATAACTACTGTACATACTGTCTATACACACCATCCTATATAACTACTGTCTATACTGTCTGTACACACCATCCTATATAACTACTGTACATACTGTCTATACACACCATCCTATATAACTACTGTCTGTACACACCATCCTATATAACTACTGTCTATACACACCATCCTATATAACTACTGTCCATACTGTCTGTACACACCATCCTATATAACTACTGTCTATACACACCATCCTATATAACTACTGTCTATACTGTCTATACACACCATCCTATATAACTACTGTCCATACACACCATCCTATATATATCTACTGTCCATACACACCATCCTATATAACTACTGTCTATACACACCATCCTATATAACTACTGTCCATACACACCATCCTATATAACTACTGTCTATACTGTCTATACACACCATCCTATATAACTACTGTCCATACACACCATCCTATATATCTACTGTCCATACACACCATCCTGTATAACTACTGTCTATACTGTCTTTACACACCATCCTATATAACTACTGTCTATACTGTCTATACACACCATCCTATATAACTACTGTCTATACTGTCTATACACACCATCCTACATAACTACTGTCCATACACACCATCCTATATAACTACTGTCTATACACACCATCCTATATAACTACTGTCTATACTGTCTATACACACCATCCTATATAACTACTGTCCATACACACCATCCTATATAACTACTGTCTATAAACACCATCCTATATGACTACTGTCCATACACACCATCCTATATAACTACTGACTATACTGTCTGTACACACCATCCTATATAACTACTGTCTATACACACCATCCTATATAACTACTGTCTATACACACCATCCTATATAACTACTGTACATACTGTCTATACACACCATCCTATATAACTACTGTCTATACTGTCTGTACACACCATCCTATATAACTACTGTACATACTGTCTATACACACCATCCTATATAACTACTGTCTGTACACACCATCCTATATAACTACTGTCTATACACACCATCCTATATAACTACTGTCTATACACACCATCCTATATAACTACTGTACATACTGTCTATACACACCATCCTATATAACTACTGTCTATACTGTCTGTACACACCATCCTATATAACTACTGTACATACTGTCTGTACACACCATCCTATATAACTACTGTCTATACTGTCTATACACACCATCCTATATAACTACTGTCCATACTGTCTATACACACCATCCTATATAACTACTGTCTATACTGTCTGTACACACCATCCTATATAACTACTGTCCATACTGTCTATATACACCATCCTATATAACTACTGTCTATACACACCATCCTATATAACTACTGTCTATACTGTCTGTACACACCATCCTATATAACTACTGTCTGTACACACCATCCTATATTACTACTGTCTGTACACACCATCCTATATTACTACTGTCTATACTGTCTGTACACACCATGCTATAAAACTACTGTCTGTACACACCATCCTTTTTAACTACTGTCTGTACACACCATCCTTTTTAACTACTGTCTGTACACCCCATCCTATATAATTACTGTCTATACTGTCTGTACTCACCATCCTATATAACTACTGTCTATACACACCATCCTATATAACTACTGTCTATACACACCATCCTATATAACTACTGTCTATACTGTCTATACACACCATCCTATATAACTACTGTCCATACACACCATCCTATATAACTACTGTCTATAAACACCATCCTATATGACTACTGTCCATACACACCATCCTATATAACTACTGACTATACTGTCTGTACACACCATCCTATATAACTACTGTCTATACACACCATCCTATATAACTACTGTCTATACACACCATCCTATTTAACTACTGTACATACTGTCTATACACACCATCCTATATAACTACTGTCTATACTGTCTGTACACACCATCCTATATAACTACTGTACATACTGTCTATACACACCATCCTATATAACTACTGTCTGTACACACCATCCTATATAACTACTGTCTATACACACCATCCTATATAACTACTGTCTATACACACCATCCTATATAACTACTGTACATACTGTCTATACACACCATCCTATATAACTACTGTCTATACTGTCTGTACACACCATCCTATATAACTACTGTACATACTGTCTGTACACACCATCCTATATAACTACTGTCTATACTGTCTATACACACCATCCTATATAACTACTGTCCATACTGTCTATACACACCATCCTATATAACTACTGTCTATACTGTCTGTACACACCATCCTATATAACTACTGTCCATACTGTCTATATACACCATCCTATATAACTACTGTCTATACACACCATCCTATATAACTACTGTCTATACTGTCTGTACACACCATCCTATATAACTACTGTACATACTGTCTATACACACCATCCTATATAACTACTGTCTGTACACACCATCCTATATAACTACTGTCTGTACACACCATCCTATATAACTACTGTCTATACACACCATCCTATATAACTACTGTACATACTGTCTATACACACCATCCTATATAACTACTGTCTATACTGTCTATACACACCATCCTATATAACTACTGTCCATACTGTCTGTACACACCATCCTATATAACTACTGTCTATACACACCATCCTATATAACTACTGTCTATACTGTCTATACACACCATCCTATATAACTACTGTCCATACACACCATCCTATATATATCTACTGTCCATACACACCATCCTATATAACTACTGTCTATACACACCATCCTATATAACTACTGTCCATACACACCATCCTATATAACTACTGTCTATACTGTCTATACACACCATCCTATATAACTACTGTCCATACACACCATCCTATATATCTACTGTCCATACACACCATCCTGTATAACTACTGTCTATACTGTCTTTACACACCATCCTATATAACTACTGTCTATACTGTCTATACACACCATCCTATATAACTACTGTCTATACTGTCTATACACACCATCCTACATAACTACTGTCCATACACACCATCCTATATAACTACTGTCCATACACACCATCCTATATAACTACTGTACATACTGTCTGTACACACCATCCTATATAACTACTGTCCATACACACCATCCTATATAACTACTGTCCATACACACCATCCTATATAACTACTGTCCATACTGTCTGTACACACCATCCTATATAACTACTGTCCATACACACCATCCTATATAACTACTGTCTATACACACCATCCTTTATAACTACTGTCCATACACACCATCCTATATAACTACTGTCCATACACACCATCCTATATAACTACTGTCTATACACACCATCCTATATAACTACTGTCCATACTGTCTGTACACACCATCCTATATAACTACTGTCTATACACACCATCCTATATAACTACTGTCTATACACACCATCCTGTTTAACTACTGTCTATACACACCATCCTATATAACTACTGTCTATACACACCATCCTATATAACTACTGTCTATACACACCATCCTATATAACTACTGTACATACTGTCTATACACACCATCCTATATAACTACTGTCTATACTGTCTGTACACAACATCCTATATAACTACTGTACATACTGTCTATACACACCATCCTATATAACTACTGTCTGTACACACCATCCTATATAACTACTGTCTATACACACCATCCTATATAACTACTGTCTATACACACCATCCTATATAACTACTGTACATACTGTCTATACACACCATCCTATACAACTACTGTCTATACTGTCTGTACACACCATCCTATATAACTACTGTACATACTGTCTGTACACACCATCCTATATAACTACTGTCTATACTGTCTATACACACCATCCTATATAACTACTGTCCATACTGTCTATACACACCATCCTATATAACTACTGTCTATACTGTCTGTACACACCATCCTATATAACTACTGTCCATACTGTCTATATACACCATCCTATATAACTACTGTCTATACACACCATCCTATATAACTACTGTCTATACTGTCTGTACACACCATCCTATATAACTACTGTCTGTACACACCATCCTATATTACTACTGTCTGTACACACCATCCTATATTACTACTGTCTATACTGTCTGTACACACCATGCTATATAACTACTGTCTGTACACACCATCCTTTTTAACTACTGTCTGTACACACCATCCTTTTTAACTACTGTCTGTACACCCCATCCTATATAACTACTGTCTATACTGTCTGTACTCACCATCCTATATAACTACTGTCTATACACACCATCCTATATAACTACTGTCTATACACACCATCCTATATAACTACTGTCTATACTGTCTATACACACCATCCTATATAACTACTGTCCATACACACCATCCTATATAACTACTGTCTATAAACACCATCCTATATGACTACTGTCCATACACACCATCCTATATAACTACTGACTATACTGTCTGTACACACCATCCTATACAACTACTGTCTATACACACCATCCTATATAACTACTGTCTATACACACCATCCTATATAACTACTGTACATACTGTCTATACACACCATCCTATATAACTACTGTCTATACTGTCTGTACACACCATCCTATATAACTACTGTACATACTGTCTGTACACACCATCCTATATAACTACTGTCCATACACACCATCCTATATAACTACTGTCCATACACACCATCCTATATAACTACTGTCCATACTGTCTGTACACACCATCCTATATAACTACTGTCCATACACACCATCCTATATAACTACTGTCTATACACACCATCCTTTATAACTACTGTCCATACACACCATCCTATATAACTACTGTCCATACACACCATCCTATATAACTACTGTCTATACACACCATCCTATATAACTACTGTCCATACTGTCTGTACACACCATCCTATATAACTACTGTCTATACACACCATCCTATATAACTACTGTCTATACACACCATCCTGTTTAACTACTGTCTATACACACCATCCTATATAACTACTGTCTATACACACCATCCTATATAACTACTGTCTATACACACCATCCTATATAACTACTGTACATACTGTCTATACACACCATCCTATATAACTACTGTCTATACTGTCTGTACACAACATCCTATATAACTACTGTACATACTGTCTATACACACCATCCTATATAACTACTGTCTGTACACACCATCCTATATAACTACTGTCTATACACACCATCCTATATAACTACTGTCTATACACACCATCCTATATAACTACTGTACATACTGTCTATACACACCATCCTATACAACTACTGTCTATACTGTCTGTACACACCATCCTATATAACTACTGTACATACTGTCTGTACACACCATCCTATATAACTACTGTCTATACTGTCTATACACACCATCCTATATAACTACTGTCCATACTGTCTATACACACCATCCTATATAACTACTGTCTATACTGTCTGTACACACCATCCTATATAACTACTGTCCATACTGTCTATATACACCATCCTATATAACTACTGTCTATACACACCATCCTATATAACTACTGTCTATACTGTCTGTACACACCATCCTATATAACTACTGTCTGTACACACCATCCTATATTACTACCGTTTGTACACACCATCCTATATTACTACTGTCTATACTGTCTGTACACACCATGCTATATAACTACTGTCTGTACACACCATCCTTTTTAACTACTGTCTGTACACACCATCCTTTTTAACTACTGTCTGTACACCCCATCCTATATAACTACTGTCTATACTGTCTGTACTCACCATCCTATATAACTACTGTCTATACACACCATCCTATATAACTACTGTCTATACACACCATCCTATATAACTACTGTCTATACTGTCTATACACACCATCCTATATAACTACTGTCCATACACACCATCCTATATAACTACTGTCTATAAACACCATCCTATATGACTACTGTCCATACACACCATCCTATATAACTACTGACTATACTGTCTGTACACACCATCCTATACAACTACTGTCTATACACACCATCCTATATAACTACTGTCTATACACACCATCCTATATAACTACTGTACATACTGTCTATACACACCATCCTATATAACTACTGTCTATACTGTCTGTACACACCATCCTATATAACTACTGTACATACTGTCTATACACACCATCCTATATAACTACTGTCTGTACACACCATCCTATATAACTACTGTCTGTACACACCATCCTATAATAACTACTGTCTATACACACCATCCTATATAACTACTGTACATACTGTCTATACACACCATCCTATATAACTACTGTCTATACTGTCTATACACACCATCCTATATAACTACTGTCCATACTGTCTGTACACACCATCCTATATAACTACTGTCTATACACACCATCCTATATAACTACTGTCTATACTGTCTATACACACCATCCTATATAACTACTGTCCATACACACCATCCTATATATATCTACTGTCCATACACACCATCCTATATAACTACTGTCTATACACACCATCCTATATAACTACTGTCTATACACACCATCCTATATAACTACTGTCCATACACACCATCCTATATAACTACTGTCTATACTGTCTATACACACCATCCTATATAACTACTGTCCATACACACCATCCTATATATCTACTGTCCATACACACCATCCTATATAACTACTGTCTATACTGTCTATACACACCATCCTATATAACTACTGTCTATACTGTCTATACACACCATCCTATATAACTACTGTCTATACTGTCTATACACACCATCCTACATAACTACTGTCCATACACACCATCCTATATAACTACTGTCCATACACACCATCCTATATAACTACTGTACATACTGTCTGTACACACCATCCTATATAACTACTGTCCATACACACCATCCTATATAACTACTGTCCATACACACCATCCTATATAACTACTGTCCATACTGTCTGTACACACCATCCTATATAACTACTGTCCATACACACCATCCTATATAACTACTGTCTATACACACCATCCTTTATAACTACTGTCCATACACACCATCCTATATAACTACTGTCCATACACACCATCCTATATAACTACTGTCTATACACACCATCCTATATAACTACTGTCCATACTGTCTGTACACACCATCCTATATAACTACTGTCTATACACACCATCCTATATAACTACTGTCTATACACACCATCCTATTTAACTACTGTCTATACACACCATCCTATATAACTACTGTCTATACACACCATCCTATATAACTACTGTCTATACACACCATCCTATATAACTACTGTACATACTGTCTATACACACCATCCTATATAACTACTGTCTATACTGTCTGTACACACCATCCTATATAACTACTGTACATACTGTCTATACACACCATCCTATATAACTACTGTCTGTACACACCATCCTATATAACTACTGTCTATACACACCATCCTATATAACTACTGTCTATACACAACATCCTATATAACTACTGTACATACTGTCTATACACACCATCCTATACAACTACTGTCTATACTGTCTGTACACACCATCCTATATAACTACTGTACATACTGTCTGTACACACCATCCTATATAACTACTGTCTATACTGTCTATACACACCATCCTATATAACTACTGTCCATACTGTCTATACACACCATCCTATATAACTACTGTCTATACTGTCTGTACACACCATCCTATATAACTACTGTCCATACTGTCTATATACACCATCCTATATAACTACTGTCTATACACACCATCCTATATAACTACTGTCTATACTGTCTGTACACACCATCCTATATAACTACTGTCTGTACACACCATCCTATATTACTACTGTCTGTACACACCATCCTATATTACTACTGTCTATACTGTCTGTACACACCATGCTATAAACTACTGTCTGTACACACCATCCTTTTTAACTACTGTCTGTACACACCATCCTTTTTAACTACTGTCTGTACACCCCATCCTATATAACTACTGTCTATACTGTCTGTACTCACCATCCTATATAACTACTGTCTATACACACCATCCTATATAACTACTGTCTATACACACCATCCTATATAACTACTGTCTATACTGTCTATACACACCATCCTATATAACTACTGTCCATACACACCATCCTATATAACTACTGTCTATAAACACCATCCTATATGACTACTGTCCATACACACCATCCTATATAACTACTGACTATACTGTCTGTACACACCATCCTATATAACTACTGTCTATACACACCATCCTATATAACTACTGTCTATACACACCATCCTATTTAACTACTGTACATACTGTCTATACACACCATCCTATATAACTACTGTCTATACTGTCTGTACACACCATCCTATATAACTACTGTACATACTGTCTATACACACCATCCTATATAACTACTGTCTGTACACACCATCCTATATAACTACTGTCTATACACACCATCCTATATAACTACTGTCTATACACACCATCCTATATAACTACTGTACATACTGTCTATACACACCATCCTATATAACTACTGTCTATACTGTCTGTACACACCATCCTATATAACTACTGTACATACTGTCTGTACACACCATCCTATATAACTACTGTCTATACTGTCTATACACACCATCCTATATAACTACTGTCCATACTGTCTATACACACCATCCTATATAACTACTGTCTATACTGTCTGTACACACCATCCTATATAACTACTGTCCATACTGTCTATATACACCATCCTATATAACTACTGTCTATACACACCATCCTATATAACTACTGTCTATACTGTCTGTACACACCATCCTATATAACTACTGTCTGTACACACCATCCTATATTACTACTGTCTGTACACACCATCCTATATTACTACTGTCTATACTGTCTGTACACACCATGCTATATAACTACTGTCTGTACACACCATCCTTTTTAACTACTGTCTGTACACACCATCCTTTTTAACTACTGTCTGTACACCCCATCCTATATAACTACTGTCTATACTGTCTGTACTCACCATCCTATATAACTACTGTCTATACACACCATCCTATATAACTACTGTCTATACACACCATCCTATATAACTACTGTCTATACTGTCTATACACACCATCCTATATAACTACTGTCCATACACACCATCCTATATAACTACTGTCTATAAACACCATCCTATATGACTACTGTCCATACACACCATCCTATATAACTACTGACTATACTGTCTGTACACACCATCCTATATAACTACTGTCTATACACACCATCCTATATAACTACTGTCTATACACACCATCCTATATAACTACTGTACATACTGTCTATACACACCATCCTATATAACTACTGTCTATACTGTCTGTACACACCATCCTATATAACTACTGTACATACTGTCTATACACACCATCCTATATACCTACTGTCTGTACACACCATCCTATATAACTACTGTCTGTACACACCATCCTATATAACTACTGTCTATACACACCATCCTATATAACTACTGTACATACTGTCTATACACACCATCCTATATAACTACTGTCTATACTGTCTATACACACCATCCTATATAACTACTGTCCATACTGTCTGTACACACCATCCTATATAACTACTGTCTATACACACCATCCTATATAACTACTGTCTATACTGTCTATACACACCATCCTATATAACTACTGTCCATACTGTCTGTACACACCATCCTATATATAACTACTGTCTATACACACCATCCTATATAACTACTGTCTATACTGTCCATACACACCATCCTATATATCTACTGTCCATACACACCATCCTATATAACTACTGTCTATACTGTCGATACACACCATCCTATATAACTACTGTCTATACTGTCTATACACACCATCCTACATAACTACTGTCCATACACACCATCCTATATAACTACTGTCCATACACACCATCCTATATAACTACTGTACATACTGTCTGAACACACCATCATATATAACTACTGTCCATACACACCATCCTATATAACTACTGTCCATACACACCATCGTATATAACTACTGTCCATACTGTCTGTACACACCATCCTATATAACTACTGTCCATACACACCATCCAATATAACTACTGTCCATACACAGCATCCTATATAACTACTGTCCATACACACAATCCTATATAACTACTGTCTATACACACCATCCTATATAACTACTGTCCATACTGTCTGTACACACCATCCTATATAACTACTGTCTATACACACCATCCTATATAACTACTGTCTATACACAACATCCTATATAACTACTGTCTATACACACCATTCTATATAACTACTGTCTATACACACCATCCTATATAACTACTGTCTATACAAACCATCCTATATAACTACTGTCCATACACACCATCCTATATAACTACTGTCTATACTGTCTATACACACCATCCTACATAACTACTGTCCATACACACCATCCTATATAACTACTGTCCTTACACAGCATCCTATATAACTACTGTACATACTGTCTGAACACACCATCCTATATATCTACTGTCCATACACACCATCCTATATAACTACTGTCCATACACACCATCCTATATAACTACTGTCCATACTGTCTGTACACACCGTCCTATATAACTACTGTCCATACACACCATCCTATATAACTACTGTCTATACACACCATCCTATATAACTACTGTCCATACACACCATCCTATATAACTACTGTCCATACACACCATCCTATATAACTACTGTCTATACACACCATCCTATATAACTACTGTCCATACTGTCTGTACACACCATCCTATATAACTACTGTATATACACACCATCCTATATAACTACTGTCTATACACACCATCCTATATAACTACTGTCTATACACACCATCCTATATAACTACTGTCTATACACACCATCCTATATAACTACTGTCTATACAAACCATCCTATATAACTACTGTCCATACACACCATCCTATATAACTACTGTCTATACTGTCTATACACACCATCCTACATAACTACTGTCCATACACACCATCCTATATAACTACTGTCCATACACACCATCCTATATAACTACTGTCCATACTGTCTGTACACACCGTCCTATATAACTACTGTCCATACACACCATCCTATATAACTACTGTCTATACACACCATCCTATATAACTACTGTCCATACACACCATCCTATATAACTACTGTCCATACACACCATCCTATATAACTACTGTCTATACACACCATCCTATATAACTACTGTCCATACTGTCTGTACACACCATCCTATATAACTACTGTCTATACACACCATCCTATATAACTACTGTCTATACACACCATCCTATATAACTACTGTCTATACACACCATCCTATATAACTACTGTCTATACACACCATCCTATATAACTACTGTCTATACACACCATCCTATATAACTACTGTCCATACACACCATCCTATATAACTACTGTCTATACTGTCTATACACACCATCCTATATAACTACTGTCCATACACACCATCCTAGATATCTACTGTCCATACACACCATCCTATATAACTACTGTCTATACTGTCTATACACACCATCCTATATAACTACTGTCTATACTGTCTATACACACCATCCTACATAACTACTGTCCATACACACCATCCTATATAACTACTGTCCATACTGTCTATACACACCATCCTATATAACTACTGTCCATACTGTCTGTACACACCATCCTACATAACTACTGTCCATACACACCATCCTATATAACTACTGTCTATACTGTCTGTACACACCATCCTATATAACTACTGTCTGTACACACCATCCTATATTACTACTGTCTGTACACACCATCCTATATTACTACTGTCTATACTGTCTGTACACACCATGCTATATAACTACTGTCTGTACACACCATCCTTTTTAACTACTGTCTGTACACACCATCCTTTTTAACTACTGTCTGTACACCCCATCCTATATAACTACTGTCTATACTGTCTGTACTCACCATCCTATATAACTACTGTCTATACACACCATCCTATATAACTACTGTCTATACACACCATCCTATATAACTACTGTCTATACTGTCTATACACACCATCCTTTATAACTACTGTCCATACACACCATCCTATATAACTACTGTCTATAAACACCATCCTATATGACTACTGTCCATACACACCATCCTATATAACTACTGACTATACTGTCTGTACACACCATCCTATATAACTACTGTCTATACACACCATCCTATATAACTACTGTCTATACACACCATCCTATATAACTACTGTACATACTGTCTATACACACCATCCTATATAACTACTGTCTATACTGTCTGTACACACCATCCTATATAACTACTGTACATACTGTCTATACACACCATCCTATATAACTACTGTCTGTACACACCATCCTATATAACTACTGTCTGTACACACCATCCTATATAACTACTGTCTATACACACCATCCTATATAACTACTGTACATACTGTCTATACACATCATCCTATATAACTACTGTCTATACTGTCTATACACACCATCCTATATAACTACTGTCCATACTGTCTGTACACACCATCCTATATAACTACTGTCTATACACACCATCCTATATAACTACTGTCTATACTGTCTATACACACCATCCTATATAACTACTGTCCATACACACCATCCTATATATATCTACTGTCCATACACACCATCCTATATAACTACTGTCTATACACACCATCCTATATAACTACTGTCTATACACACCATCCTATATAACTACTGTCCATACACACCATCCTATATAACTACTGTCTATACTGTCTATACACACCATCCTATATAACTACTGTCCATACACACCATCCTATATATCTACTGTCCATACACACCATCCTATATAACTACTGTCTATACTGTCTATACACACCATCCTATATAACTACTGTCTATACTGTCTATACACACCATCCTATATAACTACTGTCTATACTGTCTATACACACCATCCTACATAACTACTGTCCATACACACCATCCTATATAACTACTGTCCATACACACCATCCTATATAACTACTGTACATACTGTCTGTACACACCATCCTATATAACTACTGTCCATACACACCATCCTATATAACTACTGTCCATACACACCATCCTATATAACTACTGTCCATACTGTCTGTACACACCATCCTATATAACTACTGTCCATACACACCATCCTATATAACTACTGTCTATACACACCATCCTTTATAACTACTGTCCATACACACCATCCTATATAACTACTGTCCATACACACCATCCTATATAACTACTGTCTATACACACCATCCTATATAACTACTGTCCATACTGTCTGTACACACCATCCTATATAACTACTGTCTATACACACCATCCTATATAACTACTGTCTATACACACCATCCTATTTAACTACTGTCTATACACACCATCCTATATAACTACTGTCTATACACACCATCCTATATAACTACTGTCTATACACACCATCCTATATAACTACTGTACATACTGTCTATACACACCATCCTATTATAACTACTGTCTATACTGTCTGTACACACCATCCTATATAACTACTGTACATACTGTCTATACACACCATCCTATATAACTACTGTCTGTACACACCATCCTATATAACTACTGTCTATACACACCATCCTATATAACTACTGTCTATACACAACATCCTATATAACTACTGTACATACTGTCTATACACACCATCCTATACAACTACTGTCTATACTGTCTGTACACACCATCCTATATAACTACTGTACATACTGTCTGTACACACCATCCTATATAACTACTGTCTATACTGTCTATACACACCATCCTATATAACTACTGTCCATACTGTCTATACACACCATCCTATATAACTACTGTCTATACTGTCTGTACACACCATCCTATATAACTACTGTCCATACTGTCTATATACACCATCCTATATAACTACTGTCTATACACACCATCCTATATAACTACTGTCTATACTGTCTGTACACACCATCCTATATAACTACTGTCTGTACACACCATCCTATATTACTACTGTCTGTACACACCATCCTATATTACTACTGTCTATACTGTCTGTACACACCATGCTATAAACTACTGTCTGTACACACCATCCTTTTTAACTACTGTCTGTACACACCATCCTTTTTAACTACTGTCTGTACACCCCATCCTATATAACTACTGTCTATACTGTCTGTACTCACCATCCTATATAACTACTGTCTATACACACCATCCTATATAACTACTGTCTATACACACCATCCTATATAACTACTGTCTATACTGTCTATACACACCATCCTATATAACTACTGTCCATACACACCATCCTATATAACTACTGTCTATAAACACCATCCTATATGACTACTGTCCATACACACCATCCTATATAACTACTGACTATACTGTCTGTACACACCATCCTATATAACTACTGCCTATACACACCATCCTATATAACTACTGTCTATACACACCATCCTATTTAACTACTGTACATACTGTCTATACACACCATCCTATATAACTACTGTCTATACTGTCTGTACACACCATCCTATATAACTACTGTACATACTGTCTATACACACCATCCTATATAACTACTGTCTGTACACACCATCCTATATAACTACTGTCTATACACACCATCCTATATAACTACTGTCTATACACACCATCCTATATAACTACTGTACATACTGTCTATACACACCATCCTATATAACTACTGTCTATACTGTCTGTACACACCATCCTATATAACTACTGTACATACTGTCTGTACACACCATCCTATATAACTACTGTCTATACTGTCTATACACACCATCCTATATAACTACTGTCCATACTGTCTATACACACCATCCTATATAACTACTGTCTATACTGTCTGTACACACCATCCTATATAACTACTGTCCATACTGTCTATATACACCATCCTATATAACTACTGTCTATACACACCATCCTATATAACTACTGTCTATACTGTCTGTACACACCATCCTATATAACTACTGTCTGTACACACCATCCTATATTACTACTGTCTGTACACACCATCCTATATTACTACTGTCTATACTGTCTGTACACACCATGCTATATAACTACTGTCTGTACACACCATCCTTTTTAACTACTGTCTGTACACACCATCTTTTTTAACTACTGTCTGTACACCCCATCCTATATAACTACTGTCTATACTGTCTGTACTCACCATCCTATATAACTACTGTCTATACACACCATCCTATATAACTACTGTCTATACACACCATCCTATATAACTACTGTCTATACTGTCTATACACACCATCCTATATAACTACTGTCCATACACACCATCCTATATAACTACTGTCTATAAACACCATCCTATATGACTACTGTCCATACACACCATCCTATATAACTACTGACTATACTGTCTGTACACACCATCCTATATAACTACTGTCTATACACACCATCCTATATAACTACTGTCTATACACACCATCCTATATAACTACTGTACATACTGTCTATACACACCATCCTATATAACTACTGTCTATACTGTCTGTACACACCATCCTATATAACTACTGTACATACTGTCTATACACACCATCCTATATACCTACTGTCTGTACACACCATCCTATATAACTACTGTCTGTACACACCATCCTATATAACTACTGTCTATACACACCATCCTATATAACTACTGTACATACTGTCTATACACACCATCCTATATAACTACTGTCTATACTGTCTATACACACCATCCTATATAACTACTGTCCATACTGTCTGTACACACCATCCTATATAACTACTGTCTATACACACCATCCTATATAACTACTGTCTATACTGTCTATACACACCATCCTATATAACTACTGTCCATACACACCATCCTATATATATCTACTGTCCATACACACCATCCTATATAACTACTGTCTATACACACCATCCTATATAACTACTGTCTATACACACCATCCTATATAACTACTGTCCATACACACCATCCTATATAACTACTGTCTATACTGTCTATACACACCATCCTATATAACTACTGTCCATACACACCATCCTATATATCTACTGTCCATACACACCATCCTATATAACTACTGTCTATACTGTCTATACACACCATCCTATATAACTACTGTCTATACTGTCTATACACACCATCCTATATAACTACTGTCTATACTGTCTATACACACCATCCTACGTAACTACTGTCCATACACACCATCCTATATAACTACTGTCCATACACACCATGCTATATAACTACTGTACATACTGTCTGTACACACCATCCTATATAACTACTGTCCATACACACCATCCTATATAACTACTGTCCATACACACCATCCTATATAACTACTGTCCATACTGTCTGTACACACCATCCTATATAACTACTGTCCATACACACCATCCTATATAACTACTGTCTATACACACCATCCTTTATAACTACTGTCCATACACACCATCCTATATAACTACTGTCCATACACACCATCCTATATAACTACTGTCTATACACACCATCCTATATAACTACTGTCCATACTGTCTGTACACACCATCCTATATAACTACTGTCTATACACACCATCCTATATAACTACTGTCTATACACACCATCCTATTTAACTACTGTCTATACACACCATTCTATATAACTACTGTCTATACACACCATCCTATATAACTACTGTCTATACACACCATCCTATATAACTACTGTCCATACACACCATCCTATATAACTACTGTCTATACTGTCTATACACACCATCCTATATAACTACTGTCCATACACACCATCCTATATATCTACTGTCCATACACACCATCCCATATAACTACTGTCTATACTGTCTATACACACCATCCTATATAACTACTGTCTATACTGTCTATACACACCATCCTATATAACTACTGTCTATACTGTCTATACACACCATCCTATATAACTACTGTCTATACACACCATCCTATATAACTACTGTCTATACTGTCTATACACACCATCCTATATAACTACTGTCCATACTGTCTGTACACACCATCCTATATATAACTACTGTCTATACACACCATCCTATATAACTACTGTCTATACTGTCCATACACACCATCCTATATATCTACTGTCCATACACACCATCCTATATAACTACTGTCTATACTGTCGATACACACCATCCTATATAACTACTGTCTATACTGTCTATACACACCATCCTACATAACTACTGTCCATACACACCATCCTATATAACTACTGTCCATACACACCATCCTATATAACTACTGTACATACTGTCTGAACACACCATCCTATATAACTACTGTCCATACACACCATCCTATATAACTACTGTCCATACACACCATCGTATATAACTACTGTCCATACTGTCTGTACACACCATCCTATATAACTACTGTCCATACACACCATCCTATATAACTACTGTCCATACACAGCATCCTATATAACTACTGTCCATACACACCATCCTATATAACTACTGTCTATACACACCATCCTATATAACTACTGTCCATACACACCATCCTATATATATCTACTGTCCATACACACCATCCTATATAACTACTGTCTATACACACCATCCTATATAACTACTGTCTATACACACCATCCTATATAACTACTGTCCATACACACCATCCTATATAACTACTGTCTATACTGTCTATACACACCATCCTATATAACTACTGTCCATACACACCATCCTATATATCTACTGTCCATACACACCATCCTATATAACTACTGTCTATACTGTCTATACACACCATCCTATATAACTACTGTCCATACACACCATCCTATATAACTACTGTCTATACACACCATCCTATATAACTACTGTCTATACTGTCTATACACACCATCCTACATAACTACTGTCCATACACACCATCCTATATAACTACTGTCCATACACACCATCCTATATAACTACTGTACATACTGTCTGTACACACCATCCTATATAACTACTGTCCATACACACCATCCTATATAACTACTGTCCATACACACCATCCTATATAACTACTGTCCATACTGTCTGTACACACCATCCTATATAACTACTGTCCATACACACCATCCTATATAACTACTGTCTATACACACCATCCTATATAACTACTGTCCATACACACCATCCTATATAACTACTGTCCATACACACCATCCTATATAACTACTGTCTATACACACCATCCTATATAACTACTGTCCATACTGTCTGTACACACCATCCTATATAACTACTGTCTATACACACCATCCTATATAACTACTGTCTATACACACCATCCTATATAACTACTGTCTATACACACCATCCTATATAACTACTGTCTATACACACCATCCTATATAACTACTGTCTATACACACCATCCTATATAACTACTGTCCATACACACCATCCTATATAACTACTGTCCATACACACCATCCTATATAACTACTGTCCTATACACACCATCCTATATAACTACTGTCCATACACACCATCCTATATAACTACTGTCTATACACACCATCCTATATAACTACTGTCCATACACACCATCCTATATAACTACTGTCTATACACACCATCCTATATAACTACTGTCTATACACACCATCCTATATAACTACTGTCTATACACACCATCCTATATAACTACTGTCCATACACACCATCCTATATAACTACTGTCTATACTGTCTATACACACCATCCTATATAACTACTGTCCATACACACCATCCTATATATCTACTGTCCATACACACCATCCTATATAACTACTGTCTATACTGTCTATACACACCATCCTATATAACTACTGTCTATACTGTCTATACACACCATCCTATATAACTACTGTCTATACTGTCTATACACACCATCCTATATAACTACTGTCTATACACACCATCCTATATAACTACTGTCTATACTGTCTATACACACCATCCTATATAACTACTGTCCATACTGTCTGTACACACCATCCTATATATAACTACTGTCTATACACACCATCCTATATAACTACTGTCTATACTGTCCATACACACCATCCTATATATCTACTGTCCATACACACCATCCTATATAACTACTGTCTATACTGTCGATACACACCATCCTATATAACTACTGTCTATACTGTCTATACACACCATCCTACATAACTACTGTCCATACACACCATCCTATATAACTACTGTCTATACACACCATCCTATATAACTACTGTACATACTGTCTGAACACACCATCCTATATAACTACTGTCCATACACACCATCCTATATAACTACTGTCCATACACACCATCCTATATAACTACTGTCCATACTGTCTGTACACACCATCCTATATAACTACTGTCCATACACACCATCCTATATAACTACTGTCCATACACACCATCCTATATAACTACTGTCCATACACCGCATCCTATATAACTACTGTCTATACACACCATCCTATATAACTACTGTCCATACTGTCTGTACACACCATCCTATATAACTACTGTCTATACACACCATCCTATATAACTACTGTCTATACACACCATCCTATATAACTACTGTCTATACACACCATCCTATATAACTACTGTCTATACACACCATCCTATATAACTACTGTCTATACACACCATCCTATATAACTACTGTCCATACACACCATCCTATATAACTACTGTCTATACTGTCTATACACACCATCCTACATAACTACTGTCCATACACACCATCCTATATAACTACTGTCCATACACACCATCCTATATAACTACTGTACATACTGTCTGAACACACCATCCTATATAACTACTGTCCATACACACCATCCTATATAACTACTGTCCATACACACCATCCTATATAACTACTGTCTATACTGTCTATACACACCATCCTATATAACTACTGTCCATACACACCATCCTATATAACTACTGTCTATACACACCATCCTATATAACTACTGTCATACTGTCTATACACACCATCCTATATAACTACTGTCCATACACACCATCCTATATAACTACTGTCTATACACACCATCCTATATAACTACTGTCCATACTGTCTGTACACACCATCCTATATAACTACTGTCTATACACACCATCCTATATAACTACTGTCTATACACACCATCCTATATAACTACTGTCTCATACACACCATCCTATATAACTACTGTCTATACACACCATCCTATATAACTACTGTCTATACACACCATTCTATATAACTACTGTCCATACTGTCTATACACACCATCCTATATAACTACTGTCCATACTGTCTATACACACCATCCTATATAACTACTGTCCATACTGTCTGTACACACCATCCTACATAACTACTGTCCATACACACCATCCTATATAACTACTGTCTATACACACCATCCTATATAACTACTGTACATACTGTCTGAACACACCATCCTATATAACTACTGTCCATACACACCATCCTATATAACTACTGTCCATACACACCATCCTATATAACTACTGTCCATACTGTCTGTACACACCGTCCTATATAACTACTGTCCATACACACCATCCTATATAACTACTGTCTATACACACCATCCTATATAACTACTGTCCATACACACCATCCTATATAACTACTGTCCATACACACCATCCTATATAACTACTGTCTATACACACCATCCTATATAACTACTGTCCATACTGTCTGTACACACCATCCTATATAACTACTGTCTATACACACCATCCTATATAACTACTGTCTATACACACCATCCTATATAACTACTGTCTATACACACCATCCTATATAACTACTGTCTATACACACCATCCTATATAACTACTGTCTATACACACCATCCTATATAACTACTGTCCATACACACCATCCTATATAACTACTGTCTATACTGTCTATACACACCATCCTATATAACTACTGTCCATACACACCATCCTAGATATCTACTGTCCATACACACCATCCTATATAACTACTGTCTATACTGTCTATACACACCATCCTATATAACTACTGTCTATACTGTCTATACACACCATCCTACATAACTACTGTCCATACACACCATCCTATATAACTACTGTCCATACTGTCTATACACACCATCCTATATAACTACTGTCCATACTGTCTGTACACACCATCCTACATAACTACTGTCCATACACACCATCCTATATAACTACTGTCTATACACACCATCCTATATAACTACTGTCTATACTGTCTATACACACCATCCTATATAACTACTGTCCATACACACCATCCTATATAACTACTGTCTATACACACCATCCTATATAACTACTGTCTATACTGTCTATACACACCATCCTACATAACTACTGTCCATACACACCATCCTATAAGTACTGTCCATACACACCATCCTATATAACTACTGTCCATACTGTCTATACACACCATCCTTTTTAACTACTGTCTGTACACACCATCCTATATAACTACTGTCTATACTGTCTGTACACACCATCCTATATAACTACTGTCCATACTGTCTGTATACACCATCCTATATAACTACTGTCTATACTGTCTGTACACACCATCCTATATAACTACTGTCTATACTGTCTATACACACCATCCTATATAACTACTGTCCATACTGTCTATACACACCATCCTATATAACTACTGTCTATACTGTCTGTACACACCATCCTATATAACTACTGTCCATACTGTCTATATACACCATCCTATATAACTACTGTCTATACACACCATCCTATATTACTACTGTCTATACTGTCTGTACACACCATCCTATATAACTACTGTCTGTACACACCATCCTATATTACTACTGTCTGTACACACCATCCTATATTACTACTGTCTATACTGTCTGTACACACCATGCTATATAACTACTGTCTGTACACACCATCCTTTTTAACTACTGTCTGTACACACCATCCTTTTTAACTACTGTCTGTACACCCCATCCTATATAACTACTGTCTATACTGTCTGTACTCACCATCCTATATAACTACTGTCTATACACACCATCCTATATAACTACTGTCTATACACACCATCCTATATAACTACTGTCTATACTGTCTATACACACCATCCTATATAACTACTGTCCATACACACCATCCTATATAACTACTGTCTATAAACACCATCCTATATGACTACTGTCCATACACACCATCCTATATAACTACTGACTATACTGTCTGTACACACCATCCTATATAACTACTGTCTATACACACCATCCTATATAACTACTGTCTATACACACCATCCTATATAACTACTGTACATACTGTCTATACACACCATCCTATATAACTACTGTCTATACTGTCTGTACACACCATCCTATATAACAACTGTACATACTGTCTATACACACCATCCTATATAACTACTGTCTGTACACACCATCCTATATAACTACTGTCTATACACACCATCCTATATAACTACTGTCTATACACACCATCCTATATAACTACTGTACATACTGTCTATACACACCATCCTATATAACTACTGTCTATACTGTCTGTACACACCATCCTATATAACTACTGTACATACTGTCTGTACACACCATCCTATATAACTACTGTCTATACTGTCTATACACACCATCCTATATAACTACTGTCCATACTGTCTATACACACCATCCTATATAACTACTGTCTATACTGTCTGTACACACCATCCTATATAACTACTGTCCATACTGTCTATATACACCATCCTATATAACTACTGTCTATACACACCATCCTATATAACTACTGTCTATACTGTCTGTACACACCATCCTATATAACTACTGTCTGTACACACCATCCTATATTACTACTGTCTGTACACACCATCCTATATTACTACTGTCTATACTGTCTGTACACACCATGCTATATAACTACTGTCTGTACACACCATCCTTTTTAACTACTGTCTGTACACACCATCCTTTTTAACTACTGTCTGTACACCCCATCCTATATAACTACTGTCTATACTGTCTGTACTCACCATCCTATATAACTACTGTCTATACACACCATCCTATATAACTACTGTCTATACTGTCTATACACACCATCCTATATAACTACTGTCCATACACACCATCCTATATAACTACTGTCTATAAACACCATCCTATATGACTACTGTCCATACACACCATCCTATATAACTACTGACTATACTGTCTGTACACACCATCCTATATAACTACTGTCTATACACACCATCCTATATAACTACTGTCGATACACACCATCCTATATAACTACTGTACATACTGTCTATACACACCATCCTATATAACTACTGTCTATACTGTCTGTACACACCATCCTATATAACTACTGTACATACTGTCTATACACACCATCCTATATAACTACTGTCTATACTGTCTATACACACCATCCTATATAACTACTGTCCATACTGTCTATCATACACCCATCCTATATAACTACTGTCTATACTGTCTGTACACACAGGTGGGAGGACATGCTCATTGTAATGGCTCTGACATTGCTATTTCTTAATTGAATCCTTTTAACTTCTTCAATTCTATGTGTATTGTTTAGTATTGCTAGGTATTACTGCACTGTTGGAGCTAGAAACACAAGCATTTCGTTGCACCTGTGATAACATCTGCAAATATGTGTACGCCACCAATAAACTTTGATTTGATTTGAAATGCCTGTCCAACTCATTTGTTCTGGCGCTGGGAAAAAGGAGAAGAAGGAGAGGAGAGGAGGGAGAAGGGGAGGAGGTGGAGGAGGAGAGGGGAGTAGGAGGGGGAAGAGGATAGGGGGAGGAGGAGGAGGGGGAGAAGGAGAAGAAGAGGGGAGGAGGAGAGGAAGAGGAGACAGGGAGCAGGAACAGGAGGAAGAGGAAGAGGAGGAGGAGGAGAGGGGAGGAAGAGGAGAGGGGCAAGAGGAGGAGGAGAGGTAGGGTAGGGTCGGAGCAAATGAAGGATGAGAGGGGAGGAGGAGTGGGAAGAGGAGAGGGGAGGAGGAGGGTGGAGAGGGGGAGGAGGTGGCGGAAGAGGAGTGGGAGGAGAGGGGAGGGGGAGGGGAAGGGGAGGGGGAGGAGGGGGAAGAGGATAGGGGAGGAGGAGGAGGAGAAGGAGAAGAAGAGGGGAGGAGGAGAGGAAGAGGAGACGGGGAGCAGGAACAGGAGGAAGAGGAGAGGGGAGGAAGATGAGAGGGGCAAGAGGAGGAGGAGAGGTAGGGGAGGAGCAAATGAAGGATGAGAGGGGAGGAGGAGTGGGAAGAGGAGAGGGGAGGAGGAGGGTGAAGAGGAGAGGGGGAGGAGGAGGAGGAAGAGGAGTGGGAGGAGAGGGGAGGGGGAGGGGGGGAGGAGGAGGGGGAAGAGGAGTGGGAGGAGGAGGAGGAGGAGGAAGAGGAGATGGGGAGGAGGAGGTGGAGGAGGAGGAAGAGGAGATGGGGAGGAGGAGGTGGAGGAGGAGGAAGAGCAGAGGGGAGGAGGAGGGGGAAGAGGAGGTGGAGGAGGAGGAGAGGAAGAGGAGAGGGGGAGGAGGAGAGGAGAGGAGGAGGGGGAAGTGGAGAGGGGGAGGGGGAGGTGGAGGAGGAGGAGGAGAGGAAGATGAGAGGGGAGGAGGAGGAGAGGGGAGGAGGAAGGGAAGGGAGGAGGAAAGGGGAAGAGGAGGAGGAGAAGGGAGGAGGAAGGGGGAAGAGGAGAAGGAAGAGAGTGGAGGATGAAGAAGAGAGGGAAGAGGAGGAGGAGAAGGGGGAAGAGGAGGAGGAGAAGGGGGGAAGAGGAGGAGAAGGAGAAGGGAGGAGGAAGGGGGAGAGAAGAGGCGTCGGAAGGGAAGGAGGAAGCGAAGGAGAGGGGAGGAAGAGGGGGAAGAGGAGAGAGAGAGAGGAATAGAAACATGTCTATAAAACTGTTGTGAGACAGCATTGGGTTGTTATGAAGAGCAGGCCAGTGAATTTGTATGAGAATTCTGTTTCAGACCTTTCAGAGAAAGCACAGGCAAGCTTTTCAGCCATCTGAGCTGTCATCTCTTTTTAACTACACCCAATATTATCTTCCTTGTGTATGTAATAAACTTGTACAAATGACTGTTAATGATGTGGCAAATTTGCATACTCGGATGGACAATCAAGTTCTATTCTACAGTATTCTATTCTACAGTATTCTATTCTATTCTACAGTATTCTATTTTACAGTATTCTATTCTATTCTACAGTATTCTATTCTATTCTACAGTATTCTATTCTACAGTATTCTATTCTATTCTACAGTATTCTATTCTACAGTATTCTATTCTATTGTACAGTATTCTATTCTATTCTATTCTCCAAAGATGTATCATCCAGCGACAAGCTTTCAAGCACTGTGTCACCTCATCTGTTCCAGGGCTGTCTGTGGTGCTGTTCCAGCGCTGTCAGTGGTGCTGTTCCAGGGCTGTCTGTCTGTGGTGCTGTTCCAGGGCTGTCTGTGGTGTTGTTCCAGGGCTGTCTGTTTGTGGTGTTGTGATGCTGCTCGGGTTCCTGCCTTCCTGCTTGTAGCTGGATAATGAAACTAGGACGTTGCTTTTACCTAGACTGTGTGTGTGTGTGTGTGTGTGTGTGTGTGTGTGTGTATGTGTGTGTGTGTGTGTGTGTGTGTGTGTGTGTGTGTGTGTGTGTGTGTGTGTGTGTGTGTGTGTGTGTGTGTGTGTGTGTGTGTGTGTGCGTGCGTGCGTGCGTGCGTGTGTGTGTGTGTGTGTGTGTGTGTGTGTGTGTGTGTGTGTGTGTGTGTGTGTGTGTGTGCGTGTGTGTGTGTGTGTATGTTTGTGCGAACGTGCTTAGTCTCTCTTGTTCTTCCTCTCTATCTATCTACCTCTCTCCCCCTTCTCTTTCTCTCTCCACCCCTTCCTCATCTCATATTGTGACAAATAGGTCACTCCCCCTCAAGGCCACATCGATGTACGACCAGCAGTACAGACACATTAAGACCAGCAGTACGACCAGCAGTACAGACACAGTACGACCAGCAGTACAGACACAGTGAGACCAGCGGTATGACTAGCAGTATGACCAACAGTACGACCAGCAGTATGACCAGCAGTACAGACACAGTATGACCAGCAGTACAGACAGAGTACGACCAACAGTATGACCAGCAGTATGACTAGCAGTACAGACACAGTACGACCAGCAGTACAAACACAGTATGACCAGCAATATGACCAGCAGTACAGACACAGTATGACCAGCACTACAACCAGCAGTATGACCAGCAGTACAGACACAGTACGACTAGCACTACAACCAGCAGTATGACCAGCAGTACAGACACAGTACGACCAACAGTGCGACCAGCAGTATGACTAGCAGTACAGACACAGTACGACCAGCAGTACAAACACAGTATGACCAGCAATATGACCAGCAGTACAGGCACAGTATGACCAGCAATACGACCAGCAGTATGACCAGCAGTACAGACACAGTACGACCAACAGTACAACCAGCAGTACAGACACAGTACGACCAGCAGAATGACCAGCAGTACAGACACAGTATGACCAGCAGTTCAGACACAGTACCACCAGCAGTACAACCAGCAGTACGACCAGCAGAATTACCAGCAGTACAGACACAGTATGACCAGCAGTTCGATCAGCAGTACAGACACAGTACGACCAGCAGTACAACCAGCAGTACGACCAGCAGAATTACCAGCAGTACAGACACAGTACGACCAGCAGAATGACCAGCAGTACAGACACAGTATGACCAGCAGTTCGATCAGCAGTACAGACACAGTACGACCAGCAGTATAAACACAGTACGACCAGCAGTACAGACACAGTACGACCAGCAGTATAAACACAGTACGACCAGCAGTACAGACACAGTACGACCAGCAGTATAAACACAGTACCACCAGCAGTACAACCAGCAGTACGACCAGCAGTACGATCAGTAGTACGATCAGCAGTACGACTAGTAGTACAGGGACAGAATTCAACTTACTTTTGTACTACCATATCATTCCTTTTACAGCCGTTGGGACAGTGTTGTGCTTGGTTCCATTATCTGATCAATAGAAATCCCACTCCACCCATACGCACGAACGTAGATCAACGGAATGAAACTTGTAGTAACCTTGAGGGAAGAAACGTGGATATATTCTTTAGCATTTGATATAAACGTCAGATTTCTTCTCAAGCTATTTAACCTTGATGAAAATACTGAATGATTTATTTGAGCATTGTGTTGTGTCTGATCTTTAAGCAGGTCAACATTCACAAGGCTGCAGGGGCCAGAAGGACTACCAGGACATGTACTCAGAGTATGCGCTGACCAACTGGCATGTGTCTTCACTGACATTTTCAACCTCCCTGACCGAGTCTGTAATACCAACATGTATCAAGCAGACCACCATACTCCCTGTGCCCAAGAAAGCAAAGGTAACCTGCCTAAATGACTTCCGCCCGTAGCACTCACGTCGGTAGCCATGAAGTGCTTTGAAAGGCTGGTCATAGCTCACGTCAACACCATCAGCCCGAAAATCCCTAGACCCACTCCAATTCGCATACCGCCCCAACAGATCCACAGATGATGCAATCTCAATAGCACTCCACACTGCTCTTTCCCACCTGGACAAAAGGAACACCTATGTGAGAATGCTGTTCATTGACTACAGCTCAACGTTCAATACCATATTGCCCACAAAGCTCATCACTAAGGTAAGGACCCTGGGACTAAACACCTGGATCCTGGACTTCCTGACGGGCCGTCCCCAGGTGGTAAGGGTAGGCAACAACACATCTGCCACGCTGATCCTCAACACGGGGGGCCCTCAGGGGTGCGTGCTTGGTCCCCTCTTCTACTCCAACACCATCATCACCATCACCATCATTCTACTCCAACACCATCATTAAGTTTGCTGACGACACAACAGTGGTAGGCCTGATCACCAACAACGATGAGACAGCCTATAGAGAGAAGGTCAGAGACCTGGCAATGTGGTGCCAGGACAACAAGCTCTCCCTCGACTTGAGCAAGACTAAGGAGATAATCGTGGACTACAGGAAAAGGAGGGGCGAACATGCCCCCATTCACATCGACGGGGCTGTAGTGGAGCGGGTTGAGAGTTTCAAGTTCTTTGGTGTCCACATCATCAACAAACAATTATGATCCAAACACACCAAGACAGTCATTAAGAGGGCACGACAACACCTTTTCCCCCTCAGGAGACTGAGAAGATTTGGCATGGGTCCCCAGATCATCAAAAAGTTCTACCAGTTGCAACACCGCCTGGTACAGCAACTGCTCAGCATCCGACCGTAAGGAGCTACAGAGGGTAGTGCGTACGGCCAAGTACACCATTGGGGCCAAGCTTCCTGCCATCCAGGACCTATATACCAGGTGGTGTCAGAGGAAGGCCCAAAAAAATGGTCAAAGACTCCAGTCATCCAAGACACTGACTGTTCTCTCTGCTATCGCACGGCAAGCGGTACCGGAGCGCCAAAACGAGGTCCACAAGGCTCCTTAACAGCTTCTACCCCCAAGCCACAAGACTGCTGAACAATACATTTTTACATTTAACCTTTATTTAACTAGGCAAGTCAGTTAAGAACAAATTCTTATTTACAATGACGGCCTACCCTGACAAGACTGGGACAAATGTGCGCCACCCTATGTGACTCCCAATCACGGCCGGATGTGATGCAGCCTGGATTCAAACCAGGGACTGTAGTGACAAACCAGGGACTGTAGACTGCTGCGCCACTCAGGAGCCAATAATCAAATGGCCACCCAGACTATTTACATTGACACTCCCACCCCCCCCACTTTGTTTTTACACTGCTGCTACTGACTGTTCATTTATTGTGTTACTTTTTATTTCTTATTTTACTTTAGTTTATTTGAGTAAATATTTTATTAACTCTATTTCTTGAACTGCATTGTTGGTTAAGGGTATTGTAAGTAATAATTTCACGGTAAGGTCTACACCTGCTGTATTCGGCACATTGGACAAGTACAATTTTATTTAATTTGATCTTGGTATTCAGTTACTATATTGTCTAAAAAGTGCTTTGAGAGCGCTCCAAATATTCCAGACATAGTTTAATCAGGTCTGTGAGTATCTCCTCAGTTACATTCTCACTGTTCTTCTTTCCCACACGAGCCCTGCAGCTTTCTATGGATTATCAGCTCTGTTCTACAGTGAGTCAAGCATGCGATATTTCTCGCTCTCCCTCTACCTTCCTCACTCACTCCCTCCCTCCCTCCCTCCCACCCTCTCCCTCACTCTCTTTCTCGCTCTCCCTCTACCTTCCTCACTCACTCCCTCCCTCCCACCCTCTCCCTCACTGTCTTTCTCGCTCTCCCTCTACCTTCCTCACTCACTCCCTCCCTCCCACCCTCTCCCTCACTGTCTTTCTCGCTCTCCCTCTACCTTCCTCACTCACTCCCTCCCTCCCTCCCACCCTCTCCCTCACTCTCTTTCTCGCTCTCGCTCTACCTTCCTCACTCACTCCCTCCCTCCCACCCTCTCCCTCACTGTCTTTCTCGCTCTCGCTCTACCTTCCTCACTCACTCCCTCCCTCCAACCCTCTCCCTCACTGTCTTTCTCGCTCTCGCTCTACCTTCCTCACTCACTCCCTCCCTCCCACCCTCTCCCTCACTGTCTTTCTCGCTCTCCCTCTACCTTCCTCACTCACTCACTCCCTCCCTCCCACCCTCTCCCTCACTGTCTTTCTCGCTCTCGCTCTACCTTCCTCACTCCCTCCCTCCCTCCCTCTCCCTCACTGTCTTTCTCGCTCTCCCTCTACCTTCCTCACTCACTCCCTCCCTCCCACCCGTTCCCTCTCTGTCTCCTTCACATTCACTCTGTCCCTCTTTCTCTCTCTCTCCCACCCTCTCCCTCACTGTCTTTCTCGCTCTCGCTCTACCTTCCTCACTCCCTCCCTCCCTCCCTCTCCCTCACTGTCTTTCTCGCTCTCCCTCTACCTTCCTCACTCACTCCCTCCCTCCCACCCGTTCCCTCTCTGTCTCCTTCACATTCACTCTGTCCCTCTTTCTCTCTATCTCCCTCCCTCTCCCTCACTGTCTTTCTCGCTCTCGCTCTCCCTCTACCTTCCTCACTCACTCCCTCCCTCCCACCCTCTCCCTCACTGTCTTTCTCGCTCTCCCTCTACCTTCCTCACTCACTCCCTCCCTCCCACCCTCTCCCTCACTGTCTTTCTCGCTCTCCCTCTACCTTCCTCACTCACTCCCTCCCTCCCACCCGTTCCCTCTCTGTCTCCTTCACATTCACTTTGTCCCTCTTTCTCTCTCTCCCTCCTACTCCCTCTCTCTGTTTCCCTCTCATTCTCTCTGTCACTCTTTCTCGCTCTCTCTCCCTCCCTCTACCTCTCTCTGTCTCCTTCTCATTCACTCTGTCCCTCTTTCTCTCTCTCTCCCTCCCGCTACCTCTCTAGTTTAGTAATATGGGCTGTTGTGTCCCAACACACAACACAATGTACCAGCAGGAGGAATCAATGGGGACATTAAATGGTTTTTAATTAGGGATTTGTATGAGATTTTTGAGAGTAGGCTACCTGTAGTGTATTTCGCTCAGTATCTGTATGAGTAGGAGTGTCATAGCATTAACCATAGTTTCCATGAATCAATATAACATGGTAGTAAATTATAGCATTATGGTGAATGTGATTAATCTTTTAACAATATTTTTTCTTTTCACTAGTCTAGATCACACATGTTGATCTCATTTTGTTAGCAGTGGCGCAATCCTCTTCCATACCTTATTTACATAAGTGTTAGGCACACCTTTCGGAAGAGGGAACGCAACACCCTGCTACAACTCAACTCTCCGAGGTGTGAAAGAGGTATGGGACTGTAGGTGTGAGTAAGGATGACAAAAGGCAGAGAATTACCGTTTACAGGGAATTTATTCCGTCGCACGGTAAGTTTGGGGAAAAGGGGCTGGACGGAACCAAAACAAAGAAAGTAAATATCAAAGCCCCCTCTCCTACCTTACCTGCCTACCCACTACTTACCTAACTAGCACCACCTGGTGCACTAACCAAAATACAGGGGCTTATATAGCTTCAGTAGGAGCTGCGTCCTGACGAGGGGCGGGGTCAGCTCTCCAATTAGCAATGGGGCTGACCAATTAGATGCTTGGAGAGAATTTCAGGAAGCCATTTCCTGAAATACAAATACACAAACGACAACACAGAAACTGGGGAACGTAACAATAAGTATTCAGACCCTTTGCTATGAAACTCAAAATTGAGCTCAGTGAAATCCTGTTTCCATTGATCATCCTTGAGATGTGATCATCCTTGAGATGTTTCTACAACTTGATTGGTGTTTACCTGTGGTAAATTCAATTGATTGGACATGATTTGGAAAGGCACACACCTGTCTATATAAGGTCTCACAATTGACAGTTCATGTCAGAGCAAAAACCAAGCCATGAGGTTGAAGGAATGGTTCGTAGAGCTCTGAGGTTCTTCCTAAAGCTGGCTGACCAGTCAAACTGAGCAATTGGGGGAGAAGGGCCTTGGTCAGGGAGGTGACCAAGAACCTGATGGTCACTCTGACAGAGCTCCAGAGTTCCTCTGTGGAGATGGGATAACCTTTCAGAAGGACAACCATCTCTACAGCACTCCACCAATCAGGCTTTTATGGTAGAGTGGCCAGACGGAAGCCACTCCTCAGTAAAAGGCACATGACAGCCCCCTTGGAGTCTGGCAAAATGCACCTAAAGGACTTTCAGACAATGAGAAACAAGATTCTCTGGTCTGATGAAACCAAGATTGAATTCTTTGGCCTGAATGCCAAGCATCATGTCTGGAAGAAACCTGGCACCATCCCGACTGTGAAGCATGGTTGTGGCAGCATCATGCTGTGGGGATGTTTTTCACTGGCAGGGACTGGGAGACTAGTCAGGATTGAGGGAAAGATGAACAGAGCAAAGTACAGATAGATCCTTGATGGAAACCTGATCCAGAGCGCTCAGGACCTCAGACTGGGGCGAAGGTTCACCTTCCAACAGGACAACAACCCTAAGCAAACAGCCAAGACAACGCAGGAGTGGCTTCAGGACAAGTCTCTGAATGTCCTTGAGTGGCCCAGCCAGAGCCCGGACTTGAACCCGATCGAACATCTCTGGGGAGACCTGAAAATAGCTTTGCAGCGACACTCCCTATCCAACCTGACAGAGCTTGAGAGGAGAATGGGATAAACTTCCCAAATACAGGTGTGCCAAGCTTGTAGCATCATACTCAAGAAGACTCAAGGTTGTAATCACTGCCAAAGGTGCTTCAACAAAGTACTGAGTAAAGGGTCTGAATACTCATGTAAATGTGATATTTCAGTTGTTTTCTCTTTATACATTTGCTGAAATAAAAAAAAAACTGGTTTTGCCTTTGTGATTATGGGGTATTGTGTGTAGATTAATGAGGGGAAAAAAATTGAATCAAATTTAGAATAAGTCTGTAACGTAACAAAATGTGGAAAAATTCAAGGGGTCTGAATACTTTCTGAATGCACTGTACATATATGGCACCCCTAAAGGTTCTATACAGAACCCTTTTGTATTTGTCGTTGATCAGAATCCCAGGGGTTCTTATTCACTGAACCAGAATAGGTTCCATATAGAATCAATGGGTCCCATATAAGGTTCTCTACTGAGTGTACAAAACATTAGGAACACCTGCTTTTTCCATGACAGACTGACCAGGTGAATCCAGGTGAAAGATATGATCCCTTATGTGGCTTTAACAAGATCACCTGTTAAAGCCACTTCAGTCAGTGTAGATGAAGGGGAGGAGACATGTTAATGAAGGATTTTTAATCCTTGAGACAATTGAGATTGTGGATTGTGGATTTGTTCTATTCAGAGGGTGAATGGGCAAGACAAAATATTTAAGTGCCTTTGAAATGGATATGGTAATAGGTGCCAGGCGCACCGGTTTGAGTGTGTCAAGAACTGCAATGCTGCTGGGTTTTTCATGCTCAACAATTTCGCGTTTGTATCAAGAATGGTCCACCACCCAAAGGACATCCAGCCAACTTGACACAACTGTGGGAAGCATTGGAGTCAACATGGGCCAGCATCCCTGTGGAATGCTTTCAACACCTTGTAGACTCCATGCCCTGAAAATTTGAGTCTGTTCTGCCTGCAAAATGGGTTTGCAACTCAAGGTGTTCCTAATGTTTTGTACACTCAGAGTATATGGAATCAATTTCGGTTCTATATAGAACA